>NW_012107363.1:4081210-4090677 GCF_000951045.1 Mandrillus leucophaeus | reverse complement strand
CGCCTCCCCACCCTGCCAAACATCTGCTGTTTAAGAAGAAAGGCTCTGGACTGGATTTCTTGGCCACTTCCTCATCTCGGTGCATTGGAGAGGTGAGGCCAGGCTCAGACCTGATCCAGCTCCCCCGACCCCAGCCCTGCGAACCCTCAGCTCGGCCCCCTCCTCCCACAGCCTTGGGAGTTGCTCTGGGGCGCCTGCTCTTCCCAGGGGTGTCCTGGGGGCCCTGGGGACCTCTGGTGACCTTGTTGAGGGGCCTTCTGCCTGCAGCCACAAGCGTTCCCGCGGGAGCAGCCGACCGGCTCCAAGCCTGGCTGACTGAAATGAGATTCAGAAGGAACTTCATCGCCTCCTGCCCCCCGAGCCCGCTTCCCTCACTCTAAATAATTTAGACAAACACACATCTCTTTCACAGTGGCTGCCCTGAGCTCCTTTTATCAAAATCAGCCCTTTGAACAGTGTTTTCCGAGAACAGGAGGTTGCCACGAGCCGTTGGATTCGGGGCGGATGCATCATTCATGACGGGAGACAGCTGCTCCGGCCCTGCCCAGCCCCAGTGGCTGCAGCGACTGAGGGTAAGTCATCTCCGCCTTCTCCTTATCAGCAAGCGTCTCCTGCAGGTCCCGGCGGGCCGCTTGCTCAGTAGACTTATATGCAGTTGGCTTGAGGTTTGGGGGTCCTGGTCCTGCCCTGCAGCAGAACCCCTCATTCTGGGATTTGGGAGCAGTGATTCCATGCTCCCTGCTTGGAGGTGGGCTGGAGGTGGATGTTCACACCTGTGACCGCGCCCGGGCCCCGTGCCTCCGGGAGGACAGCTGGGGGTGCCCAGAGCACAGGGTGGAGTGCAGGGTCCAAGGCCTGGGTTCGCTGGGCTGGAGGTGGGGGCTGGGGGCCTGAGTGTTGTCAGGGGTCGGGGATGTAGGTGCCTGTGGCTTCTCTCTCCACTTCTGACCTATGCATGCCTTCTTTTTTCCTATTTTTTAGCCTTTTTTTTTTTTTGGCGGGTGGGGGAGGGTGTCTCATTCTGTCGCCCAGGCTGGAGTATAGTGGCTCAATCTCGGCTCACTGCAGCCTCCACCTCCTGCGTTCAGTTGATTCTCTAGCCGCCCAAGTAGCTGAGGCTACAGGCGCGTGCCGCCACACCCGGCTAATTTTTGTGTTTTTAGTAGAGACAGGTTTTCATCATATTGACCAGGCTGATCTTGACCTCCTGACTTCAAGTGACCCACCTGCCTTGGCCTCCCAAAGTGCTGAGATTACAGGTGTGAGCCACTGCGCCTAGCTCAATTTTTCAGTCTTCATAGACTATTTTTTTGGAATGGTTTCAGGTTACATCAAAATGCAGAGGAGAGTCTAGCGAATTTGCCTGTGCCCCACCCCACCCAGTTTCCCCGTTATTAGCGTGTGCCCTTCGCATGGTGCGTGTGTCACAGCTACCAACCCGATACGCATGCATCATTGTGAACTCAAGCCCAGCTGGATTCCAATCTCCTCCGTCCTCACTCGGTGCCTTCCTTGGGTGCAGGATCCCGCCGGGACCCCACGCCTTGGTGCATTTCCACTCCCTTCTCTCCTCGGGACGGTGCTCTCTCCCCTCCTGCCTCACTGTCTTCTCTTCTGCACGTAGGGAGTGAGGAGTTATGCGCCCTCTCCCTGAGCGTGGACTTCGAAGAAAGGTTGAATCACACGTCCCACTTTGCTCACAGGCTTGGCCAGCAATGTCATAGGAGGTTAAACGGTGGCCACCCAAAGGCGCCCCGGTGCCTGGAGTTGTGCAGGGGCCTTATTTGGAGAAACGGTCTCTGCAGCTGTAATTAAGGATCTTGAGACGAGGAGGCAACCCTGAATTATCTGGGCGGGACCTGCACCCGGTGACACATCAGGGGAAATTTTTAAATAAGAGAAAATAGGAAGCGAATTTGAGACAGATATAGGAGGAGCAGCCCCGAGGGGAGGCGGTGTGTGCAGGCGGAGGTAGGGACTGGGTGACACGCTCCAGCTGAGGAAGGACCGTGGCCACCGGGAGCTGGAAGAGGCAGGATGGAGCCTCCTCTAGAGCTTTGGAAGGAGCACGGCCCTGCCAGCATCTTCATTTTGGTCTTTGGGCCTCCAAAGACGAAAATCAGCCTTTTGAACAATGTTTTCAGAGAACAGGAGGTTGCCATGAGTCATGGCAGAATGAACGTCTGGTGTTTTAAGCCCCCGAGTTGGTTACAGGAGAGCTATCTCATCAGCCTGGCCCACAGGGCTGGTAGCCCCTCTTTCTGGGGAGCAGCGGCTGGCCAGGGCTCGCCTGTGACCAGTGCTGGAGCTCTCTGCCCTCTGCGCCCCTGTTGAGCCTGAGCCACAGCCACCATGCCAGCCTTTCCCCAGAAATCCCACCTGGACACACATCTGCACGCCCTCACGTTCTAACCTAAATTTCCAGAACACCAAAGTCAGCCTCAGGCTCACAAATACAGGCAGAATTGGAAAAGAAAAAAAGAAACTTAAATACTTAAAACCAACAGGTAAGATTCCAAAACAAGCCACTGTGAGGCAGGAGAGTGGGGTCTGGAGGCAGAGGGAGCCCGGGGCTGGTTCATGCTGGCTTCCAGGGACTCAGTGTGGCGGGGAGGCCCCCATCTCTCCACACCCAGGATGATGGCAGGACGGGCAGGAGGGATTGGGGCTGCTCCCTTCGCAGGCGTCACAGGTGAACGGTGGAGGGGACCTCTGATGGGTCCCCTCCGACCGCCAGGACTGGTCATGGGCCACTCCTTCGTCTGCGTGGGGTGTGGCCAAGTAACCAATGGGAAACCTCCGGAGGGTATGTGGACTGCAGAGAGTTCTGTGGCCATGCTCTTCAGCCGCTTGCTGCAGCTGGCTCCCGCTCTGTGGAGCGCAGTTTTGTTTCAGTAAATCTGTGCTTTCCTTGCTTCACTCTTTCGTTGCTTCATTTCTGCGTTTTATCCAGTTCTTTGTTCAAAACACCAAGAACCCGGGCGACTCGTGGTCAAGACCCTCCGCTGGTCACAATGGGCCTGCAAAGACGCCTGTGCCTCTCCTGGGTGAGCCCTGGTTTTAGGGTCTCCCAAAGCACACCCAGGCGGGGATTTCAGGCTGAGGCGAGTGGGATCGTAATGGAGGGAACATTTGGTTATTTTGTTACTGGAAATGACTCTGGTGCAGGAGACCCGTTGTTGCCAGCAGCACAGCGGGTGGAAGCCGGACTCTGGAGCTGGGAGGTCAGGTTTGAATCTGCTCTACTGGGCAGTCATCCGAGAGGTGACCAGATGATGGGACTTCTGTGCCTGAGTTTCCGCAGCTGCAAAGTGAGAACCAACCTCAGAGGATGATGCTGAGGATCTGTGAAGGGAGAGGGTTCCTGAGGCCACAGGTGCGTGTCCTGGGCGGGATGCCCAGCCCCTGTGCATACTCTGCTTACGTGGTGATTCTCCGCCAGCACCTCCGAACCCAGCCAGCTGCAGGATTACTGCAGAAGGCCCAACCCTTGTCCTGCTGCAGCTCGGAGCCTCCTGAGGAGACAGACACCCAGACACCACAGGGAAAGTGTGATGTTGGGGACAGGGAAGGAGGGGATATTGGGGGACCGGGGCTTGTGCTGGGGGCGTGGCCTGGACTTGGGGTGTAGAACACTGTGGTCCCGTGACTTCCCACTTCCCTGTTCCCCTTCCTGCAAACTCTGTTCCTTTTGTAAACAGGTCCCACACTCCCCACCTCCCACTCTCCCTGGGACCCCCAGTCAGGTGTCCTCCCTGCAGCTCTGCTGGACGGCGAAGGCCACGGGCCCCACGCTGGGCCTGGAGGTTGGCTGGTGGCTCTCCCAGCCGCGGAGGTGGGATCGCCCTTTTCCTCAGTCTGTCTGTAGGTTTCCACGTGCCCCTGATCTTTGTGTTGGCCATGCCTGTGCTTCTCATCCTCTCTCCGCTGCCCTCACTCCTCCATCTCCTCGCCGCCCCACTTCCTCCACCTGCCCTGGCCACCGTTCTCCCCGACAGCCTGAGTGGGGCCTAAAGCTCCAGGTGAACCGTGCACCTACTTGCCTGACACCCTGCTTGGACGCCGAGGAAGCCTCTAGAACTTGATGTTTGGGGCCCAACCGCTCCTCCCCCGAGACCCACTCACGCCCCTTTCCTTGCTGTCTCAAGATGGGACAGTGTTGCGCCCTCAGATGCTTGTCCTCAGACTTCTCACAGCATCGGGTTCATTCGGGGTTTCCTTCTCACCCACGGTTTCGGCGGCTGTCAGTCCTCCACCTGTGTTCTCCAGGGCCCGGTGCCGCCGCGCATAGACCTCGTCCGTGCGCCTCCCCCACAGCCATCGCTGCCTTTGTGGGGAACGTGCTTCACCTGCCCGCTGGAGGGCCAGAGGCACCCCTGCTCTGGGCCAGTGGCGGAGGGGAGCAGGAGTGTGAACGCCCCGGCTGCCCTCATCAGTGGGGACACTCCGATGTCCGACCTGCACTGCCCCAGAACTCCCCTGGGGACTGGCTGGCATCCCCCCTCCTGGAGCTCCCTCCCTTCCCAGTCCGGCTCGTGCTCCCCAGGGGATTGAAGCCACATAGATCCTCACCCTAGGCTAACCTCAGTGCAGGCAGACACCCACTTCAGGGGCCCACTGCATCTCAGGCTCCCCCTACCCTGCACCCCACCACGGCTAGGTGGCCAGGGGGCCCATCTCCATTGCTGTGGATCTGAGGCCTCCGGGGCCTGTCTGTGCTGGTCGTTTTCTTGGTCCTGTGTTACTGAGCATGGGAGTGCTGGCAGGCACCCGAGACGCACAGCATCCTCCTGGCCCTCGTGTCTCTGACGATTTGTTCAGCACCCAGGGCAAGCCGTTTCCTGTCTGCTGGCTGGGAGGTGAAGCCCACCAGAGGCCTGAGAGCAATCTCAGTTCCTAACCTGCAGGGACCACAGCTGTTTTCTGAAGACAGCACTCCTCCCACCAAAACCGGACGCTCCAGGTCGCCCGGCCCAGAGCCGCGAAGGGTGGTCGAACACTCTTTAATGGGTCATTTGAGTAACAGTTCGGGGGCTGCTCTCACCTCCTGCCTGTGGCTCCCAGTGGAGTGTACTGGGAATGGCGCCAGGCATTAGCCATTCACTTAAAGCCTGTGCCCCCTCCCCCAGTAGAATCCAGCTCCAGAGCTGGTCTCCCGCAGGCCCTTCTATTCCTCCATCAGGCCAGCCGTGCCCAGGAATGGGGTGTGGGTTAGGCCCACGAAACCCAGGGACAGAAGCCCAGAGCTATACTTCTTTCAGAGTAAATTGAGTTTCTTGGTCAGAAACAGTGATGGATGGGATACCTCGGGAGTGAATAGGCGTTTGCAGGAACACAGAGCGGTGCTGACAACTGAGTGGGATTTGGGGAAGGCAATTCACATCTCAAACGTGTATCTCCTCCCACAAGGGCAGGACAAGAGTCCAGCCTCTCTGTGCGCGTGCGGAGGGAGTGACAGCCCCGGCTTCCTCGCAGCCTTTCCACTGGCCCCTCCGTCACGAGAGGGGACTGCGGGAATCCACCTGCCAATAGGGCAGCCTGGGACAGTGCCTCGTGGGAGGTCAGCATTGGCCTGCGCTGTCGACAGGTTGGACATACAAGAGTGAGGGCAGCTAGGCTGGCCTTGGTGAGGCGGTGTCCATGCTGTTGGGCCCCACACTATTGCCCTGACCCTTCATACATGACCGTTCAGACGTGTGCCCTCGTATGCACTAAGGCGGCTGCAGAGTGAGGCTGGAAGATATCCACATGAGAGGGCATCTCGTTCAGCTCATCACCGAGACCCCCACTCCTGGGGGTCCAGCCACACACCTCTTCCCAGACTTCCCTTGAAACTCACTCTTTTCAAGTTCTGGAACAGTCATTATAGTTGCACGTCCTTGAGTTCATGTGACCTGGATCCCGGGACATCTTCCCTTACTAAGAGATAACAGGTGCCTTAACCTTAGCGGGAAAGACTTGAGAAGATTACAATGAAGCTGAAGTTGCCACTTTGCACCCTGCACAGGGAGAGAGACCCCAGGTCTCGTCCTCGGCCACCAGTGCCCTCTGGATTTTACCTGCTGGTATTTTTATCTGAGGCACTGAAAGTCAAAGCAGATAAAAAAGATCAGAGCAGAGATCAATGGCGTCAGCAGCAGGTTTAATTAATGGCGGAATTGATACATGGGTCTATGAGCTTTACCCTACAACACACACACACACACACGTGTGCCCACATATGCACACACACATATGCACACACACATATGCACACACACATATGCACACACACACACATATGTGCACACACACAGGCACACACATAGGCACAGGTGTGCACACACATACTCTCCAACAGAAACAAACCTCCAGCCCATTTAAACAAGAAAAAATGAATTCTAAACCAGCAAACAGAAAGGGAACACAAAAATAGACCTGAAGAGGTTCTAAGTAATCTACACATTCTGATTAAAAGGACATTTTCTTGGAAAATGAGAATGATCAAGATCATGTCAAGACTGGAAGAAGAAAACCTGAATATGTAAGGAAGATTTTGAAGAGTTCTCACCACTGCTTCTTCCCGCAGCTTTAGGGTCTGTTGGTTTTTCTAGTGACTTCTTTTAAACATCAGAAGAACTGCTGATACTAGAGCTCTATAAATTTTTTTTCCGGGGGAGAGAAAAAGATGGAAAACTCCCTAATTAATTTTTGTGAAGCTAGGTTCATGTCAAAATCAGTAAAACATGACATACACAGACACACAGACTATAGAATTAGCACCTCACGAATATAGGCACGGAATCCGATCAAAATACTAGCAGATAAAATCCAGCATCAAGTCAGGGGAAAAGATTAATCTTCTGTAACCAAGGAAAGCTTATTCTAGAAACTCAAAGGTTGTACACTCAGAAAAACAACAAATCACATAAAAGAGTAGGATAAGGAAAATAAATTACATCTTTATTAGATTCATACATTTATACATTTATTCCTAAATATTTATTGAGCACTTATTAAATGCCAGATGCTGCTAGATGCTGAAAGATTAAGATGACATTAATTAATTAAATCCAACTTCTTTAATTTAAAAACAAATTTTTGCATGCTAGAAAGAGAAGGCTATCTCCTTAATCTGACAAAGAACATGTATCTAAAACAGTTGCCAAATAAAATGTGAGCCTGAAGCATTGCATATGTTTTCACTAAGGTCAGTAACAGGGTGGAGCTGATGTCACAGTGATTATTCCACATGCTTTTGGACTGGTCAGGGTAATCTGACATGAAACCCAAATGCAAGGCATGGGAGTTAGAGAGAGGAATATTATCCATTCCTTACTCCATACAGCTATGCACCAAGAAAGCTGAAATGGGCCAGGCCCGGTGGCTCACGCCTATAATCCCAGCACTTTGGGAGGTCGAGGTAGGCGGATCACGAGGTCAGGAGATAGAGACCATCCTGGGTAACACGGTGAAACCCCATCTCTACTAAAAATGCATAAAATTAGCTGGGCATGGTGGCAGGC
This sequence comes from Mandrillus leucophaeus, assembly GCF_000951045.1. Taxonomy (NCBI): domain Eukaryota; kingdom Metazoa; phylum Chordata; class Mammalia; order Primates; family Cercopithecidae; genus Mandrillus; species Mandrillus leucophaeus. Next base: position 4,083,172 of record NW_012107363.1, on the reverse strand, counting down.
GCCTGTAGTCTCAGCTACTTGGGAGGCTGAGGCAGAATAGAGTGAACCTGGGAGGTGGAGTTTGCAGTGAGCCGAGATCACACCACTGCACTCCAGCCGGCGCGACAGAGCAAGACTCTGGCTCCAAGGGAAAAAAAAAGAAGAAGAAGAAAAGAAAGGAAAAGAAAGCTGAAATGGTTCAACTACAACAAAATGTTCTGGAAGTACTGAGCACATGGAGATGGCAGGATGGGACTCCATGGATGCTGGGCAGGTGCAGGTTCTTAGGCCTTAACAGCAAACAGCGTAAAAGATGAATCAAGCCGGAAGCACCACTTATTAGAGGAGCCACGCGAAAGACGGAGGAGTGGTCTAGAAGCACCAGCGTGGGAGCTGGATGGAGACTGGACTCTTTCCCAGGGGGCCGTAGCAGGCCTAGTCTGTGATCTTCCACATGCAGCCAGGCCACGCGCGGGAGAAGCAGAGCATGAGTCCTCAGTGCATTCCGGGGCCACATCTGGTTTTGTTCGGGGACTGCAAAGCGTGCCTGGCAGGGCTGTTGAGGACCCAGCGCCCACAGGGCCAGGCAGGTGGTGGCATGAGCCGAGAGGCCGGAAGTTCTGGGGGGACTGGACGCCGAAGCCCATCTGGAGGTGGGGCGGGGTGGGTGGGAGTCTGGCAGGAGTTGGGGGAGGTGTTGAGGTGGAGAGGGGGGTTTGGGGGGCTGCTGCTTCCAGCCGACTGTGCTGAGCGGGTGTAGGTCCTGGGTGGGCTGAGCTCTGGATTTTTTAGGAGAGGCCAGACATTTGGCTGGTTGGTAAAATGCCCTAGTTTTTAAATGTTGATGACGAAGTGAAGTTTAAACCTAACCCTTTCCGGGAGTTGGAGAGAACACAGGACAGGCTCACGTTGCGGGGTTCCGCACCGTTGGGGCGCGGTGAGCTCACCTCTCTGCTTGGTCTCGAGATTGGCAGTCGAGCTGCGTTCGTGTGAATCGTACAGAGCGATCCCCGATTTGTCTCTTCGGCATGTCTTGAGTGACAGAAATGTCTGGTGCTCATGTAACTGACTGCATGGGGTGTCGTTTACACTTCGGCTTTACGTGCTGTGCCCCCTGCCGCACACTCTAGGACTCGGCAGGGGGTCAGGGCAGTCCTGGGATGGGCCCTGGGGACGTGGGTCTGCAGAGGCCTGGAGGCCGACTCCCTCTTGGGTGTGAGTGGCTGTGGTGGGCGATGGGAGAGGGGAGGCAGATGTGACCAGCTCCACCTGGGTCCCTAGTCCCCTGAGGGAGGAGGTGCAGGTGACAGGGAGCACGCACCAGTCGGGGAGCACCCCATGGAGGTGTGTGTGAGCCGCCCTCTGAGCCCAGAGCAGGCGCCATGAGGAGGTGGGGCAAGTGTAATCCCTTACAGTGAGCAGGAGTGGCTAGGGGACAAGCAGTGGCAGTGGGGGTAATGGGGGTCTAGGGGGCTGAGAGAGAAAGCTGGTGCAGGTGGGTGCAGCCATCCTGAGATGACCAGACACCCACCCCCGAGCCCAGGCCCTGCGGCCACAGTCAGACCTCCCTGAAGGCCCCTGTCCATGCGCTGCCCCTTCTGGCTGTGTGACCAGGGATCACTCACCACCAGCCCTCACACCCCACAGTGAGGAGCTGCCCACGTTTGTCAAATTGCACCCAAAGAACAGGAATCGAGGCCACCTGGGTGGCAAGCACTGCTTTAAGGAATATTGAACATTGTGAAAAATGATCCTGATAGTTTGTGATCCTGACAATTTAAAAAATAAGAATCACACAAGAAACAGGAGCATCAGAGGCTTCTATTACTGGTAGAAGAACACGAGACACGCCTACATGCCCGCAGTGGCCTGAGAGCGTCCCCAGAGGCTCTGCCACCACGGGTGCATGGGTGTGGCGATCGTGGGGGGCTCGTTAGGAAGGTGAGTTCCGCCCCTTTTGTTTGGGCTCTTTTTTTTTTTTTT
>NW_012107363.1:4053109-4081125 GCF_000951045.1 Mandrillus leucophaeus | reverse complement strand
GTTCACGCCATTCTCCTGCCTCAGCCTCCCAAGTAGCTGGGACTACAGGCGCCTGCTGCCACGCCCGGCTATTTTTTTGCATTTTTAGTAGAGGCGGGGTTTCACCATGTTAGCCAGGATGGTCTCGATCTCCTGACCTCGTGATCCGCCTGCCTCGGCCTCCCAAAGTTGTTTGGGCTCTTTCACCCTTGCCACAGGAGGACACAGCAAAGCCCTCTCCAGAGGCTGCCTCCACCTTGACTTCCCAGCCTCCAGGATCTGCCTCCAGGGACCTTACACACGACCACTCCACACGCGGCCCAAGACCAGTGAAGAGGGAGGTGGCCCCAGGGCCCTGCCATGGGGAGCTGCCGTGTCTTCCAGGCGGGCCGCCCAGCTGAAGGCTGACCCGGAATTGGGAGGCACTGGGTGGCAGTGAATTCCGGGCCCACCGCCATGCAGCCTTGCAGCTGCAGCAGCCCGAGACTCCTGCTCACTGGCTGCACCCAGTTTCCTGCAGGTCGGGCTTGGGGGCCTTGGCTGTGTCTTTCTTCTTCGGATGCCCAGGGCCCGTGGCAGGGGTCCATGCTTCAGCGTCAACTGTTAAATAATCATAAGGAAACTTCCAACTCCATTGTGGGGAAAATGGAGCTTCCAAAGACAAGGAGATGAGCCAGGCCCTGCCGTATGGGTTGCAGGCTTCTTTCCTGCAGAATAGCTTGCACTAGGCCGGTTACGCCTCACGATAATAAAGAAACAGGTGTTTCCGACCCACTTGAAAAATAATTTGAATAGCTGAATGACATGAATATTTCCATGCTGCCTCCCATGTAAGGAACCTGCCTGCCTTATCTCCAGGGCGCTGAGCCCTGCCCATGTCAGCATCACCCCAGGAGAGGGGATTCTTGGGCGCCCACAGCCACATCCCAGGGTTTGGCATAGTGGGTGAGGTCACTTTGTTTCTGCATGGCCTCCTAAAATGATGCTCCCCATCTTATAAAATGCTTTGATGGTTGAGTGAATTATGCTGAGAGTATCCAGCATGCCACAGCCACTTGGCAAATGCCATTCGAAGGCTTAGGCTCACCTGCGGTCAGCTGCGGGGCTATGGGAGTGGGATGTTCATCTGACCAGACCAGCGCTGTGTCATTCATATGCCTCTAGCTGAGCAGAAGAGTCCCTGCAGGTCCCTGCCTCATGGCCCTTGCTGTTGTTAGATGTCTTACCTTTGGCTACCTGGCAGGCCCCATAGGATACCTCATTGTGGTATTAATTTGCAATTCTTAGTTTCCATAAGGGTTGAGGTAACAATGGGTGAGTGTTTAGCTGTCATTTGTATTTCTTCTTCTGTGCAACCCTGTTTCTGTCTTTCTGGGCTTTTCTACTGTGTCACTGTTAATTTCTTGAGAATGTTGTTTTTTTTTTTTTTTGACATAGTCTTACTCTGTCACCCAGGCTGGAGTGCAGTGGTGCGATCTCGGCTCACTACAAGCTCCGCCTCGCAGGTTCACGCTATTCTCCTGCCTCTGCCTCCCAAGTAGCTGGGACTACAGGCACCCGCACCACGCCTGGCTAATTTTTTTGTATTTTTAGTAGAGATGGGGTTTCACCGTGTGAGCCAGGATGGTCTCGATCTCCTGACCTCGTGATCCGCCTGCCTCGGCCTCCCAAAGTGCTGGGATTACAGGCATGAGCCGCCGTGCCCGGCCCATAATGGTGATGGGGAGAGGGGTGAGAAGTTAACAATTTTTAAATTTTATAATTTTTGTACAATTATATATAATTTCATGTTTTAAAATTTTATGATTTACATACAATAAAATGCACTGCTTTTAAGTCTACCATTTGGTGAGTTTGGTTAGGTTTATGCACCTGCAGAGCCACCCCACAGTCAAGATATGCAGCATTTCTGTCACCCCAGAAGCCTCTGCATCCCTTCCCTGTCCGTCCTCCCCTAGCCTCAGGCACATGCTCTGGGTCACCCAGGTTAGAATTATCCTTCTGGGATTTTCTCTACACAGACCCATGCAGTATGCACGCTTTGGTGCCTGGCTCCTTTGACCAGCATGCTTTTAGGATCCATCTGGGTCTGTGTACAGGGAGTTCCCCGTTTCCACTGCGGATTAGGACTCCATTGTATGGAGAGACCACGTTGCTTTGGTTATTCACCTATTGATAGACATTTGGGCTCTGCCCAGTTTGGGACTATTGTGAATAAAAAGCATTTGTGCACAAGTCTTTGCATAGACATGTTCTGGATTATATAGTATATTAGTCCATTCTCACACTGCTATAAAGAACTGCCTGAGACTGGGTAGTTTATGAAGAAAGGAGGTTTAATTGACTCACAGTTCTACAGGCTGTATAGGGGGCATGGCTGAGGAGGCCTCAGGAAGCTTTCAATCACAGTGAAAGGGCAAAGTGGAAACTGGCACGTCTTCACATGGCAACAGGAGAGAAACAGAGAGAAGAGGGGAATGCTACACACTTTTAAACAACCAGATCTCTTGCAGACTCACTAGCACCAGAACAACAAGGGGGAAATCCACCCCCATGATTCAATCGCCTCCCACCAGGTTCCTCCCCCAACATTGGGGATTACAGTTCAAGATGAGATTTGGGTGGGGATACAGAGCCAAACCACGTCATATAGTAATGTTGTAAGAAACCGTGAGCCTGTTTTCCAAGGAGATTGTCCTGTTTCACGTTCCTGTAGTCAATGCTGGAGAGTTCTAGGTGTCCCACGTGCTGCCCCATGCTGGGCGTCGTGGGTCTGTTTAGCCTTAGCCATCCAGAGGATGTGCAGACGTGTCTCAATGTGGTCCTCATTCATATTCCTGGATCACCCATGCTGTTGAGCCTCCTTCCACGTGTTTATTACTCATTTGCGTCTTCTCTTTCGTGAAGTTTCTGTTCCGATCTCTTGTTTATTTTAAAGTTTTTTACTTTCTTATGATTGAGTTGTGTGTATTATTGGGTTGAATTTCTTCACACATTCCGAAAGCAAGTCCTTTGTCAGACATATGTATTGCAAATGTATTTTTCATAGTCTCTAGCTTGTCTTTTCACTTTCTTAGTGGGATTTTTCAAAGATCAGAAATTTTATTATTTTACTGAAGCCCAATTAACTTTGTCTTTTATGGTTTGTGTTTTACATGTTTGATCTCATAAATCTTTGCTTAACTAAGATGTCACAAAGCTTTTCTCCTGTGTAATCTCCTAGAAGTTTTATAGGTTTAAGTCTTAAACTTAGGTCTAATGATCTATTTCATGTTAATTTTGTTCTGATGGTCTATTTAATGTTAATTTTGTATATGGTGTGAAGATTAAAGTTCACTTTTTTCTTTTCCATATAGATGTTAAATGCGTTTCAGCACTTTTTAAGAAGACTCTATTTTTTCCCTATTGAATTACCTTGGTATGTTTCTTGAAAATCAATGAACCATACATTTGTGGATTTACCTCTGGACTATATGCTGTTTTATTAAACTATATGTTTATCATCACACCAATACCATACCATCTGGCTTACTGTAACTTTATGATGTATTGAAATCAGGTTGAGTTAGTCTTTCAAACATGTTCTTCTTCATCAGCATGACTTTAACCATTTGATGTTTTTTGTACTTCCACATAATTTTTATTATCAATTTGTCCACTTCTATTTTTAAAAAGCTGCCTGCGATTACATTAAATCAATAGATTAATTTTGAGGACATCTTCATAACAATGGATCTTCTCACCCGTAAACTCAATATATCTCTCCATTTATTTGGGTCTTTAATTTACCTGAGAAATGCTTTGCAGTTTTCAACCTACAAATCTTGTGCATGTTTTATTAGATGTATCCTTAAGTATTTTACTTTTTCAGTTTCTAATACTTTTGAAAGTATTTTATTCCATTGTGAATGGTATTTTAAAACTTCAGTCTCTAATTTTAAGTTGCTAGTGTATAGGATGACAATACACCTTTCATATCCTGTGACTATGCTAAACTCATGTGCTGGTTCTAGATGTTTTATTCATGTATTTTCTTTATTGCACTGGCTAGGACCTTCAGGGGTGAAGGTAGAATCCTTGCTTTGGAGAAGCCATTTCTTCTTTCACCATGAGGTATGATACGATCTGCTGGTTTGTTTTTCCCAAATGCCTCTTATCAGGTGAAGCAGATGCTATGCATTCCTAGTTTAATCAGAGCATTTTTAATGAATGGCTGTTGATATTTGTCACATGCATTTGTTTTCAGGCATCTATTGAGATGATCTTATTTCTTTTTTTAGTCTGTTGATATCGTGAGTTATGTAGAATGATTTTCAATGTTGAGCTAACCTTGCATTCTTGGAAGAAATCCACTTAATCATGAAGTTTTATCATACATACCTCATCACTTATACTGGATTCCATTTGGTAGTATTCTGTTAAGAAGTTTTCTACTTGCGTTCATGAAGGATACCAGTCTGTAGTTTTCTTTTCTTATAATATCTTTGCCTGGTTTTGGTGCCAGGTATCATAAAATGAGTTGGGAAGTGTTTTCTCTACCTCTCTTTTTCTGAAGGAGTTTGTGCAGGGTTGTTATTATTTCTTTTAAAGTGTTTGTCAGTATTCTCAAGGGAGTTTTCTTTGTGGACGCATGTTTAGTTAAATTCAACTTCTTTAATTGATATGTACTATTTAAAGTAAGTTTTATTTTATAATAGTTTTAGATAACAGAAAAATTGCAAAGATAGCACAAGAAGTTTTCGTAAACCCCACAATCAGCTTCCCCTATTATTAGCATCTTATATTAGTATATGATGTATGTCGAAATTAATGAACCAATATTTATATGCTATTAAAGTCCGTATTTTATTCAGATTTTCTTAGTTTTTACCTAAAGCCTTTTGTTTTTTGCTAGAATCCCATTCAGAATCCCATATTACTTTTAGTTGTCATGTTATACTCTTGTGACAATTTCTTAAACTTTCTTTGTTTTGATGATCTTGATGAGTTTAAGGAGTGCTGATAAAACATTTTGTAAAATGTCCCTTAATTGGGAGGTATTTGATGTTTTTCTCATTGCTAAACAGTGTCTATGGGTTTGGGGAGGAGTACCACAGTTGTGAGATGCTCTTCTCATCCGTGGTTCAAGGGTTCACAGTGTCATCAGAGCTCATCACTGCTGATGTTGACCTCGGTCACCAAAAAATTGCCCCTCCCGCTTCCATACCCTGCTCTCTGGCAGGAAGTCCCTGTGCATATCACAGTTAAGGAGCGGGGAGTCATGCTCCCCTCCTGAGGGCAGAATAGCTCCACAACTTATTTGGAATCCTGCCTGGAGATTTGCTCTTCTCTCCCAGAATCTGATCATTTATTCCTATCAGTGTAAACTCATGGCTACTGGGTAGTGCCTTATTTTGTTGTTGAAATTTTTCTAGTGTGGACCATTGGAAGCTCTTTCACTTGGCTCCTGTGTTCCTTTGACACAGCCTCAGTTGTGTGTGTGCACGTGTGTGCGTGCACGTGTGTGTGCATGCGGTCCTTTTCTGAGCACTTTCTCAGTTTCTAGCACTACAAGCTGCTCCAAAGTCATCTTGTATCATTCTTTTCACAGGCCTGGAATCACCCATTTCCCTGAGGAGCCCTGGTTCTTTCCATTGGAGAGCAGTATTAGAAACCAAGAACAGAACCTGCTGTCACTGAGGAGTCCTTGCTTCTCAGCCCTCTCAGCTGACAGAGCAAGGAATTATACATGTGTAGGAACCTGTGTATATACACGTATTTATACATATTTCTATATGTAACCCCCTGTATCTATACGAAGCTGGACATGAGTTCACATTGATGTCTGTTCCGAAGCAATTATCACATGGATCATTCTAGCCTCCTCCCCTTGCTTATCTGTAACCTCTTATCCCATCAGAGAGAAATCTGGCTCCCACTCTCTGTTATCCATTACCAAATTGTGCAGTTCCTGTATCCATGCTTAGTCCATTTTGATAAGTATCTTTCAACTCTTGTATTTCATCAAAGCTGCTCAACTCATTGACATGAAGTTGTTCATTATATTTCCTTCTTATGCGCTTCTTGTCTGTAGGATCTGTAGTAATGTCCCCTCTTTCATTCATGGTATTGACAATTAGTATCCTCTCTTTGTTTCTAGATTGAGTGCAAATACAGATTAGGTGGAGAGTTGAATGTCACCAGGGTTGGGGTGTTATAACTCAGTGTGCTAAAATGAGAGAGAAGTAAGATGATTGAAGGTGTACGTATGTGTGTTTGTGTGAGGGAATGAGGGCATGAAGGGGGTGATGGTCAGTAATAGTGCATGAGGGAAATAAGGGTGTGAAGGGGGTGAGGGCCAGTAAAGGGGTGATGGGCATGAAGAATTGTGAGTCCCAGGACAGTCATGTTGCTGGGGTGGGTACTTGCTGGGATGAGATGGAAAGAAATGAGGCTGCAAGTCTTGAAAGTAAGACTCTGTAGGGTGTGCCTTTAATGGCAATGAGAAAATCTAAGGAATTTTCAGGGTAATGAGATACTGAAGCAGTGAATGGCTGTATCAGAGAAAAGAAGGTCAAGGAATCAGTGGTCCAGCTGGTGCTGAGCTAGAATGTCTGCTCTGGGCACCATCCACAGAGATACACAAGACACATGTGACAATCCAAACCCTGGTGGGGATGGAGAAAGGGCTGGGTCTCGTGTGGTTTGGACCTTAACTTCGCCATTTACCAGGAGAGTGACCTCAGGCAAGTTTTTAAATTTATCTGAGTTTCAGCTTCTTTATCTGTAAATTAGGATCAAAATGTTCACCTCATAGGGTTCTTGGACATATTAAATGAGGTACAATACCTTGTGTCGTGCCTGGCACAGAGTAAGGACTCAAAATAGGCCAGGCACAGTGGCTCACACCTGTAATCTTAGCACTTTGGGAGGCTGAAGTAAGAGGATTGCTTAAGCCCAGAAGTTTAACACCAGCCTGGGCAACACAGTGAGACCCTGTCTCTACAAATAATAATGAAAATTAGCCATGTGTGTTGGCGTGTGCCTGTAGTCACAGCTACTGAGGGGGCTGAGGTGGGAGGATTGCTTGAGCCCAGGGGGTTGAAGCTGCAGTGAGCTGTGACCATCCCACTGCACTCCAGCTGGGTCAGTATAGTGAGACCTCGCCTCCCCACAAAAGCCCAAAAAAACTAAACAAACAAACAAAAAAAACTAAACAAAGAAAAGGACTCAAAATATTTGAATCCCTCAGTAACAATAATTAAGAACTTTTTGATGTGTTTCCTTCCTGTCTTCTATTGGTGTCCGTTTTCATGGTAGGCTTGGTACGTCATTTTTCAACAATTTTCCTCCACTCATGATCTCGTTGCATGGCACTGCTATCTGATGAAACACTACACAGCCATGCTTTAGTGTTTGTATCTGTTTCATCCCATCAGGGAGAAATCTGCCTGCTGTAACAAGGTGCCACAAACCGCGTGGGTAAAACAACAGCAATTTAATGTCTCACAGTTCTGGAGGCTGAAATGAAGGTGTCAGTGGAGCTCCCCCCGGGACTCTAAGTAGAATCCTTCCATGGTGGTGACCTCGTCCATCCTCCGTGCTCCTTGGCTTGCAGCTCTGTCACTCCAACCCCTGCTTCCACCTTCCCATGGCCGTCATAGGATTAAAGGTGTGTGTGTGTGTGTGTGTGTGACTTTCTCCCTCTGTCTCTCTTTCTGAATCTTCCCTCTGACAAGGACACCAGGTATATTGGGTTAGGGGCTACCTCACTCCAGCATGACCATCACCAACTGAACTAGTGGCATCCACAGCAACCCTGTTTCCAAATCAGGTCACATCCTGAGGTCTGTGAGGGAGGGGTCAGCAGGTCAACATATGAGGGTGTTCCACCAAAAGCAGAAATAAAAATAGGAGTGACGATAGACAGCGTAAGGTTGGCAGCATGTTGATGATTGTCGAAGTGGGGTAGGCACCTGGAAAAATTCCGTAATAACTTGGATTTTCATGCTTTTAACGGACATTTAATCGACCGGAAAATGTTAAGTGCAAAAGGTAATATACAAAACTGTGCATACTATGGAAGCCTGTGTGGAAGAAATAACCCCAAAACGTGCATGGCAGTTTTCTCTAGGCAGTTTGGGGGCCTGTGGTTTTCTTCTGTTCACTTTTCTGTATTTTTGCAAAATTCTCATATTGGACATAGAGTGTTTGTACACTCGTCAAATAATTTTGTTTTTTAAAAATTCAAACTGCCTCTCTGCTCATCCATTTCTGTATCATTCACCAGACAGACCCCTCCTGGGTGCCACACTTGCCCTGACTGGGTGCACCATCCCAGCAGGGGGGCCGGCCACACCCACGCCATGGCAACAGAAATCTCTGCCAAATCTCAGTGAGCCACAGTGGATCCAAGTGGCTGTGGTGGAGGCTGGAGAAGATGGCCCTCTTTAGGGTATTTGAAATTATTAATGGTTTTGATAAAAACCAACCCAGGAACCTCCAACAGGCCTGGTGGGAGAGTAATGAGAGGGCCCGGGAGGGCTCGCCAGGCTGGGAAGGAGATGGAGGCAGACACGGAGCCATGGGCACAGCAAATGTGACCCACTGAGCTCCTCTCCCTGGGGGAGGCAGAAGGGCCCGGGTGCCAGGCAGAAGGCAGCAGAGCTGCTGCAGGGACCCGCGGGAGGTGAAGGGCTGCTCAGGGCACTGGAAGCACTGAGGAGCAGAGGGGAGAGGGCTGGGGGCCTGGGGAGCACCGGGCAGTGAGTGCCAACACTCCTAAGTACTGATGCCCTTGGTGCCAGGCAGGAGCCCTGGAAGGGGAGGTGTGGGGCCTGGGGTGGGCCCAGCCTGCAGCCTGCTCCTGGCTGTGGTAGCCACTTCCTGTGCCTCTGGGCACCCCTGCTTTCCCCCGCTGTGACTGGGTTGATGGAGCCTATCTCCTGCAGCTCCTGTGAGGATAGAATTGCTGTACTTGGGATGGGCCAGGCAACCCCAGTGCAGAGGGAGGACTCAGTGAACATGAAGATGGTGGTGAAGGCAACGACGATGAAGCTGAAAATGCTGCTGCTGCTGCTGAAAAGAGGATAAGAGTGATGATGATGCTGGGAGGAGGAGTGGAGGGGGAGGGGGAGGGGGAGGTGGGAGAGGAAAAGGGGGAGGAGTGGGGAGGGGAAGAAGGAGGGGAAAGAGTGGAGGGGGAGGAAGGGAGGGAGAGGAGAAGGGGGAGAGGAAGGAGGAGGGAGGGCAGGATAGGATGGTAGCACTGATGAACAGGATGCTGGGGCTGGGCCAGGTTTCCTGGGTCCATGCCCCACCCAGGAGGGCAGATGGGCAGGCCGACAGGCAGATGGATGGGCAGGTGACAGGTGGGCAGTCTGTACTAGGTTTGGGGGGAAATTTCCAGAAGGTCCCTCATAGGAGGCGCTGCTCCTTGCAGACTGGGCAGATGGGTTGGGGTGAGCTGCATTTTGATTGGGTTGAGTTAAAATGAATGGAAATAAATTTGGATCTGTATTGAGCTGGATCTGGACTGAATTGAAATGAAATAAACTGAACTAAATTAAATTTGAGGTGAGCTGGCCTGAGCCAGGCGGGATGGATTTGCTGAAATGGGAGCCTCAGAGTTGAGTTTGGAATCTGAGAACGTTCCAGCCCTTAGTGACCCTCAGCTGTGTGGGACTCACCCTTCCTGACGCGATGGCCCTGGGGGCAATTGTTGTGCTGGTGGGGTTTGCTGCCAGCCGTACCTCTGTCCCCTCCCTGGCACCCTCCTGCCCACCTTCAGTGAGCCGTGGACCCGTCCACCTTCAGTGAGCCGTGGACCCGTCCACCTTCAGTGAGCCGTGGACCCGTCCACCTTCAGTGAGCAATGGACCCGTCCACCTTCAGTGAGCAATGGACCCGTCCACCTTCAGTGAGCCGTGGAAGTGGCAAGGCCCCGACACGTGGCCGTGGTAGGTGTAGGGTCTGTGTGCCTGCATGCGGATGTGTGGGGCTGTGTGGGGTGTGTGGGGGGCTGTGCCTCCATGTGGAAGAGGCACTTGTGAGCAGGCGTGCCTGTCTGCATGCCAGCAGGGGCTAGGAACCCCTTCTTCTGAGAGATGAGTACCAGGGCCTCTGCATTTTGGGGGCAAACCACAGCTTCTCTCCCTTCTGGCCCTGGTCTATGAGCCCCTGTTTACCCAGGGCCAGGTTCTCTCAGCGAATCCTTTAAGAGGGTGGATCCTCCTAGGGGAGCCTCTGAAGGCGGTTACCAAGTCCACCCTGTGTGCTGTAGGTGCTCCCCACAGCCAGCAGGTGCATGAATCCCTCACAGATGGGGAGGGAGCTCACTGCTTCTCAGAGCCCAGATCGGCTGCCTGCCACTGCCCTGCACTGGCTGTAGTTCAGCTCCGAGACTGGTGTGGAGCCCGTCCTTACCCTGGACAGCTCCTGCACGTGCCGGGGCTCCACCGGGGGCAGGCTGCGGGGGCTCAGGAGATGCCAGCTCTGCCCTGCTCCCTCCCGGCTGGTGCCCTGGGCCTTGGCAGCCACAGAGGGCGGGGTCCTGGCTGTCTCACCCAGCTGGGCCCAGGAAGCTGTCACCTGGCTCCACATCCAGCCCACGTCCTCCTTGGAAAACAAGGCTGGAGGATGCTGGTGTGGTCCTCCGGGGGGCCTGAGAAGAAGGAGCCAGGCAGGCGGGGTGAGCACTTGGGAAACAAGAGCCATCCCTGCTGTTGCTGGGGTCACCCCTTCCTGCCCTCTATGAGCCTCCTGCCCCAGCCCCTCCCACGGAGGGCCCAGGAGGCTTCATCTCCAGGCAGCAGCAGCTGCTTTGATCATGGGGTCTTTTCAGGAATGGGAAGATCAGGGCTCCGCTGCAAGGGGCTGTGTGGCGGAGGCTGGGTCCTGGCCCTCTTTTCGCCTTAGTGTGCGCCCCTGTCCCAGGTCAACCTGGAGCCCCACCGTCCCCTCCAGAAGCGAGTCGCAGCTCCAGGTTGCTATAGAAACAGGCAAGCTCTGGTGTTAGCAGCCTCAGCAACCCTGGTTCCTCCCGCACCACTGCCTTTGTGCCTGCCGGAGTTCTTGGTGGGTTCCCTGGGGGAAGGGAGGTAACAAGTAACACAAATCAGCGCCTGTGGGGCACTCTCAGCTCCCTTCAACTCAGACCACCTGCTGGTATTTGCATGATTAGTAGGCCCACTTGCAGATGACAGAACGGGCCTGGAGACGGAGAGCCACCTGCTCAGCTACGTAACTCCTGAAAGCAGGCAGCGCTGCTCCAGAGCGGACCTCCAGGCTGGCCTCAGTCTCCCTTGGCCACGATCCCATGGCCCCCAGGCCTCAGGGGCTCTGAGGTGCTTGGTGTTTGGGCTGCAGGAGATGCTCCTGCTCTGTGACCCCCTCCCACAGCCCAGACTGGCTGTGTCACTCTGGGTGAACCTCTCCCAAGCTGGGCCTCAGTTTCTCCACCCAAAAAATAAGAGGTTGCCCACAGGACGGGATGGCACCCGTTACAATGCCCAGGTCCCTTCCGGGAACCCCCCATTTGGGTGCCCAGCACTCTTCCTTTTCCCTCCTCCTGCATCTGCTTCTGCTCCCATCTCTCCCTGTGGGGTGACCCTCCTTCCGCTAAGGCCAGCAGCATCCTTGGTCCAGCCTCCTGGGGGGAGCTCAGCGCTGACTCCAGGGGCAGGGGCTGCTGGGGAAGGGGTGGGGAGTGCAGAGCCGAAGCCTCCACAGGGGCTCCAGTGCAGGGCCTGCCCCAGGTCAGGGGAGCAGCCCTCGGTGCTGGCCAAGATCAGGGGGCCCAGCTGTCCCTGTGCGGCAGGCCTGGCCCACGCAGAGAGGCCCCACCCCACGCTGGCGCTCTGGTCTGTGCCTTCCCTTGGAGTCCCTGAGTTCTGACTCCAGCCCCCCCACCCCGTGCTTGGCAAGGGGGGCTCCAAGGAGAGGGAGGAGGGGTGGGCAGGAGGAGCACATGATGCCGTCACGGTGGGGGTGGGACAATTGTCACAACCATAGAAGGTGCCACACAGACGGGGAGCCCTCGTGCCGACCGTGGGCTTCAGCTAATGGCGACGCATCCATATGGCCCCTCAGTGCAGCAGACGCCCCCATCGCGCCAGCACACGCGGCACCCGCAGAGCCTGTGGGGGCAGGAGGTGTGCGGAGCTCTGTGCTGTGCTTCAGGCCCAGTTTCGCTGTGACCTAAAACTGCTCTAAACGCTGAAGTCCATTAATTGAGAGAGAGGGAGGGAGGGAAGGAGGGTGAGTGGCAGGACAGCAGTGAGGGTGCGGGTGGCTCTGGAGGAGGGTGGCTGACCCTGGAACCTGTCCCCATCCCAAGGCCATTTGCAGCTTGTCCCAGAGAGAAGCACAGAATGGCACGGTAGCAGCAGAGATGGGGGCAGGGTGGGGGCAGAAGCCTTCTGGAACATTCAGCCCAGGGCTCCGGACCCCTCAGGCCTCCAGAGGCCCCATCTGGCACCATGGGAAGAAGATGGTGGGGAGGGGAAGTTGGGAGTTCCGCCTGTCGGTGTGGGGGGCTTTCTTCAGCTAATGGGGGTGAGGTCTGGGGTGGGGGCTTCAGGGAGAGCTCCCCGTCACTGTAAGTCACTGTAAGGGATGTTGGGGCCTGGCTGGGTTCTCTCAGTACCAGGCACGTCCCCACCAAGAATCAAACTGCCGCCTGAGACTGGAGAGGAGGGCCGCCACGCCAACTCCACGGGAAGACAGGCCATGGGCTGGGCCCCATCCTTCGGAATCTCCCAGGACTCTCCTGCCTCCCTGGGACCAGCTAAGGACAGGAGCCGCTGCCAGAGCCATTACCGGCGGGCGCGGTGTGCAGGGACAAAGGCACTGATGATTTCAGGTTTCTGTAAATGCAGCGAGGAACTCAGAGGAAGTGGGCTGAATTTTTCTCTAATCTGTGATTCTGTCAACTTCATTTTTTTCCCCTCTTCCCTGTAATTATCCTGTCGGTGGGTGAAAATAAACTCCTGCAAGGAGACAGCCTCCCAGAAGGCGGGATGCGGAGCTGTGGGAGGCCAGGCAGCAGGTGGTGGGAAGCCATGGCTCGCGGCTTCCTGGGCTTCTTCATACCCTCTGTGGTTTGTAAGCAACTCATAGAGTGACCTATTGTCATGGCTTACCCAGGACTGTCCTGGTTTTAGCACAGGAAGTCCCATGTCCCAGGAAACTCCCCTAGTCCCAGGCGAATGGGGAGGGTGGCCCCCTACGCACAGGCTCCTGAGGGGGTCTGGGCTTCCCAGGACAGCTGCCTGGGACCCCACGCCCTGTGTCCGCCTCCTCCAGGCACCCCCACCACAAGCGCACCAGCCTCATGTGACTGGCACTCTTTCCACCTCCCTTCCCTGCAATTCCAGGGCCTCACCTCAACCTCTTCCCTGGGGATGTCCACATGGACTCCCTTCCCCAAGGTCCACGCTGGGTGTCCCCCGAGCACCACACACTCAACCAATGATCCTCTGAGCCCCCAGTGTCCCCAGCTGCTAGTCTGCTGGACGGCAAGTGAGTTACACCTTCTGCTTTGGTTTTCCCATCTGTAAAGTGGGCATCATGGTGAAATCCAGCGGTGGGGGTTTTGCAGGGGTTCAGCTAACAAGTAAATGTAAGGTACTTAGACCCAGCACTTGCTACAAACAGACAGCAGTAAAGATCGCTATTTCTATCACCTCTGCGTGTCAAAAGCCACTTACTTCCCATAACCACGTAGAGAAAGATTATTAGTGGAATCTGCATTTTACAGACGAGGCACAGAGACACGAAGGAACTTGCTGGGAGGACCGGGCCAGTCAGTGCCCACGGCCGGCGCTGCCTCCAGCCCTGCGGACTGTGAAGCCAGGATGCCCCTCCGCTCCGGCGTCTCTCATGTGGGCGTATAATCATCTTGATCATCATTTCTGGCAGATCAAAAACCCAGCACAACCCCACATTGAAGCTCTCAGAAATGTCTCCTAATAGTGCTGATTAAAGAAACAGACATGAGCAGATTAGAACCAGAGAGAATTTATTTTGCTGGGTAGCAGTTAAGCTGTCTCTGTATTATTTAGCTCTTCAAACAAGGAACTCTGCTTTGGAGAAAATATTAATTATTTCTCTTTTTCCTGGCTGGACTCTTAATTGCTATTGTGCGTGGGTGGAGTGGGAGCCTCCTGAGGTGAGGGAGGGAGACTTTTCTCCCGTAAATGAGTCGAATTGCCCTGGGGTTATGATCTCTGCCCCAGGTGCGAAGATGTCCAATCACATGACCTTCTTGGTGGGGAAGCCCCCTTTCTCCAACCTAAAGCTCCAAGTTGGCAGGTGCCGACTAGGGGACGAAACACATGGTCCCTCTGCTATAAATGTCCAACCAGCTCTCCAGGGCTGCCCTGTCTCTCCACGGTGGTTAGCAGCCGGCGGGCTGCAGCCCCAGTGTCCATGACTGTGATGTCCACAGGACAGTCCTCCTGGCATTCCTTGACCATCCCTCATCCAGAGATGTGTCCTCCACCCTAAGTCAGTATCTCACTGACTCCCAGGACACCACTGTAACTGTTGGGGTTCTCAGCCTATGTTTCAGGGAGCACCACTGAGTCCCCACCTCCCAACTCTACAGCACGTCCTGGTCCCCCACCTCAAGGTGAATGCCCCCGACCCCCCAGCTTCTCACTGTCTCCTCCTCGGCTCAGACTCCCAGTCGGTCACCTCTCCCTGCACTCACTGGCCTCTCCCTCGCCCCTCTCACTTTCCTGAACCAGCTGAACTCCAAACCTGGCAAAACCACCCATCCTCTGCCCCTGCTCCCTCACGCCTTGGGCCTCCAGCCTCATTTCCTGGTCCATTTACTCTGTGTGCAGCATGAACACCCCGATGCCTCTCCCTCTCTCCCAGTCTCACCATCTCCGCTGGACCTGGTGGGAGGGCACATTCAGAGTGGGTCACTTGAACGTGAGAAGAGCATCGAACAGGGTATTCACAAAGCTGTGGGCAGAGCAGGGAGCCCCAAGGATGAAGCCCCAGTGCCCCGGGGCTGCTGGCGGAAAGGGAGCAGTCAGGTGGGAGGAAAAGGGGAGGGGGCAGGAAGGAGGGTCCTGGAGGAAGTGCTGCTTATGGGAGGAGCCACCGGGCACTGGGAGGGCACTGGAAAGACCCAACCCACCCTACTTGGGGGGGCCTCCCTTCTCCAGATCCAGCCACAGGTGTGGGCAAGGGAGCAGCTGGGTCAGAGTGGGATGGGGAAGGCTGGGGAAGGCATTCAGCCCTGCTAACCATCCTCCCCACCACGCCACCACACTTCTGCCTCTGCTGCAGCCCTCTGCACTGTGCCCCCACCCTGGTCCCCCACCCGCTGGGCTTGCCCCTCTCTGCTGCACCCTTGGACTTTCCCCTCTCCCAGACCTTTCTCCTCCCCAGACAAGCTGTCGGTGCTTTCATCTCCGAAACCCTGTCCCACCTGGCCACCGCACTGCACGGCAGACACCCCAGGGAGTGCAAGGCAGGGACCTAAGCAGGTGTTCGTCCACGCAATTCACAGCAGCACCACTCACAGTAACCACAGGGGAGAAACAATTCGTGGCTCTCAGCAGGTGAGCGGACTGAGAAACATTGCCTATCTGTGCGGTGGGACCACGCCCACCACCAGGTAGAAATCCACCCACTGCAGCAGGGACAGCAGGGAGGGACGGCGGCCACCTCCAGGAAGGAAATTCAACCCCTTCTCCCTGCGGCAGGGAGGGAGCCTGAGGCCCTGCACTGAGTGAGAGGAGCCGTCACAAAAGGCCGCGTGTCACAGATTCCACCTCCATGAAAGGTCCAGAACAGGGGAATCCACAGTCAGAAAGCAGATTGGTGGTTGCCAGAGGCTGCGGGGAGATGGGGCGTGACTGCTTGATGGGGATGGGGTCTCCTTCTGGGGAGAAGAAAATGCTTCAGAACAGAATAGAGATGGGAGTTGCCCACCCTTCGAATGCACTAAATGCGACCGACTTGTACACCAGAAAATTGTTCGTATTACATTATGGGGAATCTTACATTGTTCGTATTACATTGAGGGGAATTTCCCCTCAATCAAAAGATAAAACCAAATGGGAGCCACTGTGGTCACCTGGTGCCTTTGTCAGCAGCCCTCCCGTCCGTGGCTCTTGAGCACAGCTCTTTCAAGGCAGCTGTTTCCCTGGGCTCCGTTCCTCGGGCCCTCCTCCCTCCCCTGCAGCTGACCACCCTGGTCCTGACCCGAGGACCTCCCATCTCCACGCCCGGCTAAACCCGGTCCCCGTTGGGCCTGAGCCCCAGCAGGTCCAAGCCCTTCTTCTGTGTGCCTGACTTCGCCCTCCAAGTTCTTCTCCCAGCTGCTCCTCCAGGTCACCTTCGCGGGCATCTCATCTGGAACACTCGGTATTGGAGGGACCCAGAAGGCCAGCCTCACCTGTCCTCCTTCTCCACCCCTCCTTCCCTTGGCTCTCTGCCCAGTCTCATGGCTTAAAGTAAGAGCTCTTTTCTGTAAGCTCCAGTTTCTAGTTTCCACCTGGAGCTCCCCTGAAAGCTGGAATCTCAAATCTGCCTGCCTGGCAGCTCTATGGCATGTGGGATAAGCCCTGAGACTCCTCACATCCACCCCTGAGCTCCCAACCACCCTGCTCCCTGCAGCTTCTCACTGCCTCCATGGCCAGCCGTGTGGGTCCCAGCCCGGTGCCTTTCCACTGGGTTATTGAAACAGCCTCTGGGGGAGCCCCTCCAGCTGGTCTTGGCTCATGGGCAGCCAGCGGGCTCCATGCCAAGCCTCAGGCTGTGTGGCTGACAATGGGATGGCTGGGACAGGGCTTGGGTCCTTCCAGTCTCGCCACCACGGGTCCTGGACTGGAGGTGGGGCCTGGAAGCAGCTCCCACCTGACGCGCCACATCCACGCTCTTGCTGCCCCCCTGCTGGAAAGGCGGTCCCCAGAAATGTGCGGCCAACCCCATTTCCCACACCCCCCTCTAATGTGACCTCTTTTGAGCACCTTTTGTAAGCGACGGCCCCCACCCCACACCTCTCAGCCCCTTCCTGTTTCATTTTCCTCCATAGCACAGAGAAGCGTCTACACAATGCCCTCTTTTCTCCACGCGTCCCTCTTGTCTTGACCTGCCCTCTCCACTAGGACAGAGGCCCCAGGTGCGGCAGCTTCCCTCTGTCTGGTGGGCTGCTGTGAACTAGAGCAGCTCCGAGGGCAGCAAGCGGTCCCAAGTGTCCAGCGTGAGATGTGAGCCTCCTCACAGCCTCGGCCATGTGAGGGCACGTTCACCAGCTCAGGGGTCAGGGTGTGGACACACCTTGTTAATCTATCATCTATCTATCTATCTATTATCTATCTATCTATCTATCTATCTATCTATCTATCTATCTATCAATAATCAATCAATCAATCAATCATCTATCATCTATCTATCAATCGTCTATTATCTATCTATCACCTATCATCTATCTATCTATATTATCTATTATCTATCTATATTATCTATCTACCTATCTATATTATCTATCTATCATCTATCTATCATCATTATCTATCTATCATCTATCGACCTATCTATGTTATCTATCAGCTATCTATCTTCTATCATCATTATCTATCATCTATCTATTATCTATGATCTAACTATCTATCTTCTATCTATTATTTATCTAGCTATTATCTATCTACTATCTCTAGCTATCTTCTATCTTTCTATATATCTAATATCAATCTATCTCTACCATCTATTTATCTATCATCTATCTTATCTATCTATCTATCTATCATATCTATATTATCTATAGATAATATAGATATTATCTATCTATCTTTATCTATCATCATTATCATCTATCTTTATCTATCTATCATCTGTCTTCTATCTATCTATATTATCTATCTTCTATCTATCATCTGTCTACTATTTCTAGCTATCTATCTTTCTATGTATCTAATATAAATCTATCACTACCATCTATCTATCTGTCATCTATCTATCTATCTATGTATCTATATTATCTATCTATCATCTATCTATCTTCTATCTCTCTATCATCATTATCTATCATCTATATTCTATCTATACTATCTATCTGTCATCTATCTATCTATCTTCTATCATCATTATCTATCATCTATCTTCTATCTATTATCTATCATCTATCTACTATCTCTAGCTATCTATCTTCTATCTTCCTATATATCTAATATCAGTCAATCTATCTCTACCATCTATCTATCTGTTATCTATCTATCTATCTATCTATCTATCTATCTATCTATCTATCTATCTATCATCTATCTACCTACCTACCATCTGTCTAAAGATATAAGTACATGTAAATAAGATATAGATAGAAACAGTAGAAATAAATATCTGTAAATCTCTGGCTCTTTCTCAGTGTGTGTAGATAAATATAAAATATATAGAGAGAGATCTGTATACAAGCTAACCTTTCCTTTCCTTTCCTTTCCTTTCCTTTCCTTTCCTTTCCTTTCCTTTCCTTTCCTTTCCTCTCCTCTCCTCTCCTCTCCTCTCCTCTTCTTTTTTACTTTTAGCCATTCTTCCACCTTTTGGGGAACACATCAGGGTGTAGGGTGCATATACATTGCATACCCATGCATATACATGCACATACATCCTGGCCCAGTGGCACAGTTGCATCATTGCTGGTCAGCGCAGGGAGCTCAGAGAGGAAGTCCTTGGGGTGCAAGAAGCCAGGTGGCTGTGAAATGTCTATTTCAGCCCTAGCTGGGGCATCTCCCGGGAGATCACAGCCTTTGACAACCCCGCCCTCTTCTGCCCTCAGGTCCAAACCTCAGTTGCCAGGTTGGGGCCTGATCATAAGCACTGGAAGACCTGTGCTTCCTTCCTTAATTCTGCGACATATCTGGTGCTTGGGAACCAAGGGGAGTTGAGACCGTCTTCCCACAGGTGGGCACAGGCCAAATGCTGCAGGTAGCCATGCATTTACTAAGAGTTCGTGTCTGTGGGATAATAGGTACAGCAATGAAGATGGTGACAGTCGAAACCACCCCCACAGGACACAGAGCTTTAAGCTATGACCAGGGACTGCCTCTCTGCCCCAGTGTGTCCATTGGTGGGTAGGAGCTGCAGGAACCCCGGTGAGGAGAGCTTACAGTGACTCCCACCACTCACAGTGATTGGATTCTGCAAGGTTAAATCCAGGGGCAGCCCAATTCTAGTCTGTCTGTCTCTGGAGGAACCTAAATGTCCACTGGGAAGCATACAAGAGCCTTAGAAACAAAGACAGACGGGAGCCCAGGGAGGCTGCCTGGGGCAGCAGAGGGCCAGCCTCCCTCCCTGCTTCCTCTACAGAAGGGTCACCAGATTGGAGTTCCCACTTTGGGATGCTTCTGAAGAAGCAATGGGCCTTCTCTGCCCATCAGGCCCTAGGGAAGGGCCAGGTGATGGTGCATGGCCTGGGGAGTGTGAGGAGCAGTGGTGGGCTCCCATACTGCCCGGCACCTCCCTGTGCCCTGTGGGCTGCGGCAGGCGAGGTGAGGCTCCTTGACCACAATGCAGAGGGAGGTGCCCACAGGGTCCCACTCCCGCCCTATAGTCTCCAGTATCAGAGGGGTCCTGGGTGGAGCCCAAGAGTGGCTGCTGGCAGCGGCCGACGCCAGGTCGGTGAGAGCAGCAGTCATGGGCCACGGAGACGTGACCTCACCAGCTGCTGGCACTACTGTCCTCCCAGGGCCATGTGGGCAGGTGCCTCTCCCCACACTGGGGGACAGGGTAGGGACAGATGAGTGCCCAGAGGAAGGAGCGGGACACGGAGGGGTGGCGAGGCTTCTGTAATGGGGATGACTCATGGGGCGGAGGTCCTGTTCCTGGCTGAACCAGAACAGGACCAAAGAAAGCCAGAGCTCGGTGGGCACCGAGGGGCAGGTGGGTGTGCTCAGAGACCGCACGAGGGAGGGCTCTCAGATGCAGCCCTGCCCTGCCTGCCCGCTGGGATTCTGGCCGAACAGCCCGTGGTGAGTCAGGCAGATAGGGTTTGACAGCCATGCTGTCATGACTGTGTACTCCACCGTGTCCCTGAAGGATGGCCAGCGACCTTCTGTCAGGTCCTCAGCACAGGTGGGCCCCATGCGGGGCTGGGAGCCTCATGGCCCTGCCCCAAACCCAGGGGCCTCATGGACACCATGTTCCTCACGTGTCTTTCCCTTCCCGAAAAGCTGTGGGCCCTGAGTGCCCGTCCCTGACACTGGTGGTGCAGGACCCGGGCCTTTCAGGAGTCAGGATGGGGCAGGGTTGCTGGGGCTGGTCCCCTAACAGGCTCTGGAAACTCTGGTCAAAGAGAAGGAACTTTGACGGTGGCCACCGGGCTGGTTTAGAGAGGCCTCCAGACCCCGGCTTCATACCTGAAAAGCAGTGATCCCTCCCCTACCCTGTGATGACAGGGGCCCTGCCCTCTGTGCAGGGGTAGACATGAGCTTCCCCGCCCACCTCACTGGGCCAGATCCCTCCTGGCAGCTTCTGGAGATGCTCCCGTCCTGGCAGTGGCCCCAGGTAGGAACTACTCCCCATGCTGGACACCCAAACCTCCCCGGCCCATCCCAGGGTGTCACCAAGCTCTGTTGCTCTACAAGGCTGGGGCCATTGCCAGGCCTGGTGGCCTTGATCGATTGGGAAGAAACATAATACTTTAGAAAATTATTTCCTTCTTTCTTTTTTCCTTTTTTGTTTTTTCTCCAAAGAAATTGGAGAAACCTGCGGTTTGCAAATCTGCTGACCCTGCAGGAGGCTTGGATGGCACCAGCCGGTGTCAGGAAAGCCTGGGCCCGAGACAGAAAACACCTAGAGGCAGATCCAGCCCGTTTTGGGGAGAAAGTGGGTCACTGAGGGGCTGTCCAAGGAAAGTGTGGGCTGGGGAGACGGTGGGCACCCACCACAGGGTACAGGAGCAGACACCAGGTCTCTCCTTCAGAAAGGGGTCCCACCTCACCCTCAGTGCCCATCCAGCTCCCAAC
Source organism: Mandrillus leucophaeus (assembly GCF_000951045.1). NCBI lineage: Eukaryota > Metazoa > Chordata > Mammalia > Primates > Cercopithecidae > Mandrillus > Mandrillus leucophaeus. The sequence goes on along the minus strand of NW_012107363.1, from coordinate 4,060,186 downwards.
ATGGTGCCTGAGGGCACTCTGGGTCCCATGTCCATGCCTACTCTGGAGTGAGGTCGGCGCCACCTGCCCTGGCCTCAGTTTCCTCATCTGGCACATCCTCATCTCCTGGCCGGTTAGGAGAGCTCAGGTGCTGCTGGCTGGGGTGGACCACGGTCTGGAGACACATGGTGCGAGGATGTGCTGGACTCAGGGGCCGTGGCAGTGCACTGGTCTCAGCACAAATGGCCCCAGACAGTGATGGGGGGACCGCACCCCCAAGCCATACCCAGCTTCCTCTGCTGCTGCTCCTCTGGGCATGGGGGCCTCGGCCGCTGCTCCTCTGAGCATGGGGGCCTCGGCCACTGCTCCTCTGGTCATGGGGCCTCTGCCGCCATGAAGATGCAGGACACTGAGTTGCTGCTGCAGAGTCCCTCCCTGGCCACTCCCTCCCTTCCTTCTCAATCTGTTTTCTAGCACCTCCTCCTCTGTCCATACTTAGAGGGTTGGTCAGCTGGGTCCCCAGCCTCTGCTCTCTGTGTGCCTGCCTCCCTCCATCCCAGCGCTGACCACAGCCTGGAGTTTCAGGCCCAGTGTCCATCCACACCCTGGACATTCCCCAGAGGCTGCAGGACCTGGAAGCTCAGCCAAGTCCCCACCCACCCAACTCTCTTCCTCACTCAACAGTGTGTCAGGCCGAGGGGGTCCAAGGCTCCAGGACCGCAACATCTGGAATATCTGTGGAGGGGGTTCTGGAGGAGGCTGGAGGGTCTGGGAGCAGTAAGTGCCAGTGGAAGAGGGGTGTGTCCAGGGAGGTTCTGGTCATTCTGGGCAGAATAGCAGAGGGCAGAGAGCTGAGGCTGCGAGTGCAGCGTGTCTGGAGATGGGGTGATCAGATCCATCCAACTCAGGTCCTGGCCGACGGTAGTTTCTGCACGCAGGGTGGCCTGCAGTCGAGTGCCTGCTGTGGGGCCTCAAGTATGAGCTGTGGCCAGCGTGAGCCAATTTAGGAGCTAAGAGCGAGGCCTACGGGAGGTACTTCTGCCTACTCTCTCAGAGCACACTGAAGCTGGGGGCTTTGTACCCAGGCCTCTGGCTCCCAGTCCAGGCTCTCCCCACAAGACTCCCCCACCATGCACCCTCCCTCCTCCAGCCACTGTGCTGGGGGCTCTGCTGGCTGCACACTGGCTCCATCTGCTCTGGGCTGCATGGCAGGAATTTTTTGGATGACTCCTGTGAGGCAGCAGGCCCTTGGGGAGCCTGTGGTTCCCCCGCCTCTCTCCTTTCTCACTCCCGAAATAGAGTCTGGCCCCAGGGGACCGGGGGCTGGTGATGGGGACAGCCAAGCCAAGGGCCATCTGGCTGCCTCTGCGGACGCCCACTTCCTCCTGAAACCATCGTGGAGACAGAGCGGGGAGGTGGCCAGGGGGCCAGGGCTGCCTCTGGCCTCTGCAGGGTGGGAGGGCCCCCAGAAGCCTTTCTGTCCTCCTGGCACTTGGTTCCTCTTCTTTAAAGGGGAAGATGACATGTCCCTGTCCGTACTGGCTTCACTGCAGAGCAAGTGAATGAACCCACCAGCACCGAAGGGATGGAGGTCCGCGGGGGTTCACACCAGGGAGGGACCAACAGGCCAGCCCTTGCAGGTACCCCAGCCCACCTTCGCTCTCGAGCACCCGGCCCACCAGTTTCCCCTCACCGCCTGCGTCCCAGCCCATTCTGCAAGACTCAGTGCAGGATGTCGCAGGTGCTGCCTGGAGCCTCTGACCCCGTGGTCTCAAACTCGGGATGGAGCCTCCAGCATCCCTGTGTGCCCCAGCAGGACACCGGGCAGTCAGGGGAGCCATGCCCAACCCTCGTGCCGGGACTGCACCCTCCAAGGACCTCATCCAGGCTGGTGGCAGCTGGCTGGGCCGCAGGCCTCTCAGCCCCTTCTTGGGTCCATGTGCCAGTGGTTGCTTGGGTCACTGCACTGCCACTGTGCTCTCCATTACTCATGAAGCACAGGCTGTTCAAGCCTCCACCACCACCATTTTGATGCTACAACCCCTTCCCTCAAGTTACTCCCTAGATTTTGTTCTTGTTGTTTGAGACGGAGTCTCACTCAGTCACCCAGGCTGGAGTGCAGTGGCGCGATCTCAGCTCACTGCAACCTCTGCCTCCCAGGTTCACGCCATTCTCCTGCCTCAGCCTCCCGAGTAGGTGGGACTACAAGCGCCCACCACCACGCCCGGCTAATTGTTTGTATTTGTAGTAGAGACGGGGTTTCATCATGTTAACCAGGATGGTCTTGATCTCCTGACCGCGTGATCCACCCCCCTCAGCCTCCCAAAGTGCTGGAACTACAGGCATGAGCCACCGAGCCCAGCCTTCTGTTGTTTTAAGAATATGAAAATCGTGTGCAGGTTGGGCATGGTGTCTCATGCCTGTAATTCCAGCACTCTGGGAGGCTGAGACAGGAGGATCATTTGAGGCCAAGAGTTCAAGACCAGGGTGGGAAACACAGCAAAACCCCAACCTCTAAAAAAAAAATAGTCAGGTATTGTGGCATGCAGTGGTCCTAGCTACTTGGAAAGCTGAAGCTGGAGGATTGCCTGAGTCCAGGAGTTTGAGGCTGCGGTGAGCTATGATTGAGCCACTGCACTCCAACCTGGGCAACACAGCAAGACCCTATCTCTAAAAAAAAAAAAAAGAAAAGCTTATGTAAACTATTGACATTCCCCCTCCACCCACCATCCACAACTGATATACCATTCTATGTACTTACCTACTCAGCCACCTACCTATCCAATCATCCACCTATCCACTGTCCATCCATCCATTCACCCATCCAATCATCCACCCATCCAGCATCCACCATCCATCCTTCCATGCATTCATCCATTCATCCACCCATTCATCTATCCATCCATTCACCCACCCACCCATCCATCCACCCACCCACTACCTTTTCATCCACCTATCTATACACCCATCCACCCATCTATCTATCCATCTATCCTTCCATCCATTCATCCATCTACCCACTTATCCATCCATCCACTCATTCATCTATCCATCTATCCATCCATTCACCTATCCACTCATCCATCCACCCACCTACCCATCTATCCACCCACCTACCCATCTATCCACCCACCTACCCAACTTTCCACCCACCCACCCAGCTTTCCATCCACCCACTTATTCACCCATCCACCCATCTATCTATCCATCCATCTACCCACCTATCCATCCATCCATCCATCCATCCATCCATCCATCCATCCATCCATCCATCCATCCATCCAATTATTCAACCACAATCCACTCTCCCAGCCTTGCACAATCATTCTCCAGGCTACATATCCACCTACCCACCTGTACATCCCCTCACCCATCCACTCATACATTCAGGCATATAGGATTTATCAGACACCCACCTGCTCCACCTCAGACCAGCTCAGGTCCCAGGCATGCCAGCATGTCTCCAGGCTGCCCGGACTTACATGATTCACATGCTCAAAGGTGAAAGCAAAGATGCAGACCTCAGAACTGCTCATCACATCACGCTCTTGGATCCTGATTAATATCCAGACTTTGGCCGTGGGAGCCCTCTGTGAATGTGTGGCTTGGGACTCCCACTGGGACATGGATTCCAAGGGTTTCACTGCTAGAATCAGCTATTGGGGATGGGGAGGTGTAGCAGTCATTGAATTGTAGGATGGAAATGGAAGGATCCTAGGGACACCTGCTCTGACATATACGAGCTGTTTCCACTCAGGTCTTAGGGTTTCCTTCCATGATATTTATTCAGTGAGGAAGTGCTGAGGCCTGCAGTGCCTGGCGCTGGGCTAGGGGTGATGATTCAACAGGAGCAACGTGTTCAGGACTACCCCCATCATGGGGCTTGTTCAGGTGCTGCACTCTTGGCCGATTGTCCACACCACGGTCTAGGAGCAAGGCTGCACCCAAAAATGCTGTTTTGTGCTGAGAGGTACCTGGAGGACTGTGAAAAGGAGGCCCCTTCCCACAACCTTCCCAGGTCTGGATGCATTTTGGGGGGAGCAGGAGGTGAGAAGGGCTCATATTAATAAGCAGTCTCTGTTTGGGATTGTTCTGGCTGTCATGGAGTAGGTGAGGGGAGTTGCAGGTACTGTGAAAACCCATCGAGGACCTGGGCCAGCGCCAGTGGAGCCCTCCTGGCAGGGGGAGAAGCTTCCTGCAGGTTATGGTCAGGACTACACACCCCAGACACCCAGAAGCAGTCAGAATCCTCTACTGAAGGCTTGCGGACTCACAGCCTTGTCCAGAGCACCAGTGTGCTCATCCAGGGGAGGAGGCCCAGAGGCCTCCAGCCGTCCTGACCTGAATTTTATTCAACCAAGTTCCCCACTCCACGGTTTGCATGGTGATGATTTCCTAACCCAGTTGCAGAACTTTGAGCTAATTTCTGGGATGCCTCAGGGCTGTCTGCTGCTTGGAAGTCAGAAGGACCAGGACTTCGATCTCTGCTGCGCTGAGTCCAAGCCGTGTGACCTTGGGGACGTGGCTTCGCCTCTCTGAGCCACTTGTCCTCAACTCTACAGTGGGACAATAATAGCACCCACCCCACAGGGTGCATGCACATTCGACAAGGGAACGTGTGTTCATGGCCAGCCCAGGCTGGGAGGAGGGGTCTCCTCCCTCTCCTCCCCTTTCCCCCTCCTGCAACCCCCCTCCTCCCCTGTCCCCCAGATGGGAGTGTGCAGGTTCAGCTCCCCCGGAACGCTGGCAGACTGGGGCAGGCTTGGACTCATTGTTGTCTGAAGCCTTAAGTCTTGGCTAACACAATTAGGATAATTCCAGCGATGAGTTCTGAAATCTCAGGGAAGAGGAATAGGTGAGGGGAGTGAGCTGCCCTCCCTGCCTGCTTCACTGAGCGTGTTAAATGGCAGCTCCATGATTTACCTTCCTATTTACAGAGTAAGCCTCAGCGCCAGGAAGCCCTGTGTGGCAGCGGCTGCAGGACACAAGAAGAATGAGGTGTCGGGTGAGGAGCGCTGCTGGCGTGGATGGGGATGGGCCTGGCTGTGGGTCCTCGCGGGCCTCTGGGCACGTCTGGGTGCACTCGGTGCTGGGTGGCTCATCACAGCCTGTAGTGGCCCCACTGCCTGGTCACTGCAGCCCCTCACCCACTCCTTCTGCTGGACTGTAGGGGCCGCCCTCAGCTCGCTGGCCCCGTCTGCCCCAGCTCCCTCTGGGCCTCTCCCCTGTCTGCTGGAGCCCAAGGCCTTCCTCAGAGGTCCCAGGAGTCCCCAGGGCAGGCTGCCCCTCCTTGGACGGGCTTGCTGCTCTGTGACCCCCGACACTGGCTGCCCAGCCACCCCAGATGCCACGCAGGCCACGCTCCTGCAGGACACTGGAAGCAATCCCAAAGTGTTCATGACAACAACGGCCAGCTCTCCCACGGGGCCCACCGTGTGCTGGACGCTGTGCCAGAAACCTTTGCGTTCTTCAGTGCATCTGAGCCGCACCCCGTGGGACCAAGATGAGCCCCATTTTGCAGATAAGGAGCCTGGAGCTTGGAGGGCGAGGCTGAGGGTCATGGAGGGTGTCATGAGACCGGGGAGTCCCACTGGGCCAGCAGGATGGAGCCGCCGTTCCCAAGCCTCAGTCGGTGTCTGTCCTCCTGTGCTCGTGTCCAGGTACGTGAGCCAGAAGGAGGTCCCCACGAGCTGTCTTCTGCCCAGCCCTGTTGGGCATCCACCCTTCACGTGCGAGGAGCAGACAGCAGGAGAGATGATGAGTGACTGCCATGAAAACGGTCACCAGGCACAGCATCAGGCCACGCGCCAGAGCCGGCATCTGAGGATGGCAGGGCCACACATCCATGGCCACTATTGCCGGTGACACACACTCCCTTGGGATCCTGGGGGATGGACCAACCCTGAAAGCACCAGCCTGGGCCTGGTTTCCTTGGGCTGCCATCCCTGCTGGTCTACAACACAGTCCTGGTGGACGCAGGTCTCAGCCCCAGTCTTTTACCCAGAGAAACAATGGAGTTATCACACCTGTGGGGCTATGTGCACCTTCTCCGTGTGTGAAATTAGCTGCAGCAGCCTTGGGAAACTGATCCACCCCTTGGGAAGGCTCTATGCAGCCACATTACAGATGGGGCTCAGAGAGGCAGGGTGACTCGCCCCAGGGCACCCAGCTTCAATGCGGCTGAGCCCCTCCTGTCTCCAGGACAGGATATTGGGATCCAGTCTTTGTGCACCTTCTCAGGCCCTTGAGTGCCCCCCTCTTTCTCTTGGTGGGCACCACCATACCTGTGCCCTCCACACAGGCCCCAGAGAAGCTTCCCCAACCCTTGCTGAGCGAGCACCTCTGCTGTGTCTCCCACTCACGTCTTGTGGTGCCAGTGCAGGTCACACGCATCACCTCGCCTCTTTCCTGGTCCTGCTCCCTTCCCCTTTCCCCTTGCTCTCCCAGGCTGTGCTTCTCCTACTGAGTATCAGTACCTTAATCTTTGTGCCAGGCTCTGATTTCTCGGCAGCTGGATTCCCTGCATTCCCATGGCCTCCCTGCTGGTTTTCTTGCTCCCCCAAGGCCGGGGGTTCCTTCTACTGAAATTTGTCCCCTGAGATCTGAAGATGTTAGGAAAACACGATTTGATGAGTTGGCCAACACTGACTGAGGTATGTTTGTTCACGTGTTCTTTCATTTATTCATCCAAATGACGATGGTTTGGGTGTTCTGGGAAGTAGATGCTGAGACGGGGAGGCATCCTGGGGGAGACGCTTGTGGGAGACAAAGGGAAGGGTGGCAGGTGAGGGGGAGGGAGCACGCCTTTTCAGATGTTGAGGGGGAGGGAGCACGCCCTTTCAGATGTTGAGGGGGAGGGAGCACACCCTTTCAGATGGTGAGGGGGAGGGAGCACACCCTTTCAGATGATGAGGGGGGAGGGAGCACACCCTTTCAGATGGTGAAGGAGGAGGGAGCATACCCTTTCAGATGGTGAGGGGGAAGTGAGCACACCCTTTCAGATGTTGAGAGCCCTTTCAGATGTTGGGCTCTCAAAGAGCACGCCCTTTCAGATGTGGAGGGGGAGGGAGCACACCCTCTCAGATGGTGAGGGGGGAG
>NW_012107363.1:4034090-4052570 GCF_000951045.1 Mandrillus leucophaeus | reverse complement strand
CCCTTTCAGATGGTGAGGGGGGAGGGAGCACACCCTTTCAGATGGTGAGGGGAAGGGAGCACACCCTTTCAGATGGTGAGGGGGAGGGAGCACACCCTTTCAGATGGTGAGGGGGGAGGGAGCACACCCTTTCAGATGGTGATGGGGGAGGCAGCACGCCCTTTCAGATGGCAAGGGAGGAGTGAGCACGCCCTTTCAGATGGTGAGGTGGGGGGGAGCCGCCCTTTCAGATGATGAGGGGGGAGGGAGCCACCTTTCAGATGGTTATGGGGGAGGGAGCACACCCTTTCAGATGGTGAGGGGGAGGGAGCACACCCTTTCAGATGGTGATGGGAGAGGGAGCACGTCCTTTCAGATGGCAAGGGAGGAGTGAGCACGCCCTTTCAGATGGTGAGGTGGGGGGGAGCCGCCCTTTCAGATGGTGAGGGCGAGGGAGCATGCCCTTTCAGATGGTGAAGGGGGGGAGACGCCCTTTCAGATGGTGAGACGGGCCTGGCACCTGGGAAAGGAGGGGGAGGCCGAGGAGGACAGGCAGGATGGGGAGGACGGAGAGGATGAGGGGAGCTCAGATCCTTGTGCAGCTGGGGGAAGTCTCAGCCAGTGGCAGTTGCTCCAAAGTAAAGGCTGCCATAGCTGAGTCCAGTGTGGGTTGGAGAGGATGAGCCCTTTTACCCCGTCTGCTCTGACACTGCCCACAGCTGCCAGGGAGGTGTGTGGCCTTGGCTCAGGAGCTGAAGCAAGTCTTGTAAGCAGTGCTGCTGGGGACTGGGGGCTGGCGGCTGTGCACCTGCTGTCTCTGGAGAGAGAGCTGAGCGGCCCCATATCACTGCCCTGTAACCACGCATCCAGCATTTGGGACTCCCACAGGGATTAGACCGCACCCAGCCCTGCTTCTAGGAGCCCCACCTGGAATACTCATCCAGGGAGCAGAGAGCCGAGAAGCACCAGCCGGGAAGGTGGCTCGCCCAAACTCTGGAAGCGGCTGATCTTCCAGGGCTTCTGCCTCAGTGGCCCTCCTCTGACAATCGTGCCCGCCCATCCCCCACAGTGGCCTTGCCGGGCCCTTCCTGGCTCTGCTCCTGCCCCGTCCAGGGGAATCTGAGCTCTGCCAGGTTTCCATGGCCACAGCCTCTCTGCTCTGGAATTTGCGAGTCCAGCACACCGCAGTGGGGGGTGGAGAAGGCCGTGCCTCCTGTCAGGAGGTGTGGAGGGAGGTCACGTCTGACCGCGCTCCGCATTCCAGTGGAATTCTAACTCAGGGTGTATGGGGAGGTACACGGAAGGTTCCGGTCCTCCTTGCCGGGGGGCTTCAGATGCAGAGTGGCAGTGGGGACCCCGGAATGAAGGGGGTCCTGCTGCGGGTTTGCCGTGTTGCTGGCGATGGCCGCCCAGCCCGATTTTGCAGGTGTGGGGCCTGGCTTGCAGGGCGCCTGTGTCCAGAGTCACGTGAGGCCAGCCTGGCCTGTTCCTGCTCCCGCTCTGTGTCACTGGTGGCGTCCCCAACCCCATGTGCCAGCTCCTCAGCTGCAGCTCCTGGAGTGGCCAGGAAGCATCCCCTAGGAGTTCCGTTGGGGTCTTCAGCGAGCTCCCTGGCTTCTTAGCACCCCTACCATGCTTTTCCCACAGCCCTGTCATGCCTCTATCAGGAGCCCGCAGCAGAACAGTTTGACATTTTGGGGAAAAAAACTGAGAAAATGAGCATCAGAAACGTACTCGGTGGTGACGCCTGCTGCTCTGTCTCCCACACGCAAGGCCTGTGCTATCTGCAGCGTTCGACTGGCTGGTGTGGAGCTGCTCCCTCCCGTCTGGTCAAGAGCAGGCTTGAGCCCATCAAGGTCTGGGCGTGCTTTGCTGGGTGAGAAAGAAGGTGGGAGCAAACCCCTTGGGCAGAGGTGAAGGAGACCTGCACAGACACCCCGTCCCCAGTGCAGCCGTCCTCGCCCCCTGTGGAGCTTCTTGGCCATGGATTGACTTTTCAGAGGCTGCCTGTTTCCCCGCCCAAGGTCTGCCACACGGCGGGCAGGGATCTGTGAGGCTGGCTGTTTGTGCCGGTTTCCCCAGAGCCCGGGCAGGCCCTGGCCCACAGCAGGAGTTCTGACCTGTTTGTTCAATGAATGAATGCAGGAATGAATGAGTGAGTCCTTGTGCCAGCCCCTGGTGTTGGTGCTTTCAGACGACTCCCTCTCACAGCCCTTGGACAGGGCGTCATTACCTGGCCCTTGACGTCACCACCTGGCCCTTGATGACACCAGTGGTGGAAATGAGGTACGATGAGGAGTATCACAAAGTTGCCCCAAACCTACTTTGAGCTATGACGGCAACACCGAGGCTGCTGCTTTAAGGGACATCCCAGAACTTGAGCAACCCACTGTGGTCATCCTGGGGCCACCAGGGTTGGGGCTGTCCAGGGTTGGCTCTGTCTACCCCTGTCCCTACCCTGTGGGTCCTCATCCCAGCTTGCCTTAGGCCAGTGCCCTCACCAACACAGCCCGGAAGTCATGCTGGGGTCTTCAGATGTTGTCTGTACAGGGTAGTCCCAGAGCTGGGAAATGACGGGGTCATATTTGTGGACAAGTTTCTTTCTCCTCACCCCAAACCAGAGCCTATGGCAGGGAGAAGGACAGAGCCAGCCCGCCCTGCCTTCACCTCCCCAACACCCTCTGCTTCTCCCCATGGCCCGGCCACCTGGTGCACATCCTTGCCCTGGTGTGCCCAGCAAACTCCTACACAGACATCAAAATCCAGCAGGCCCCCGCCCCCGACTCAGGGTAAGGTCTAGGTCTTCTCTCCCTTGCTCTCTCTAGCACAGGGAGGATGTGATATTCTGAGGGACAGGATCCCCCCTTTTACGGATGGGGAAACTGAGGCCACACCTACAGCAATAATCTCCAAGTTGCATAAACCCTGGCAGCTGGTGCTGGAATTTGGGGCCCTAATTCCAAGCCTGCTGTGGTCCCTTCCCGACCACGCTGCTTGGTTGTATGTGCCAGCCTGGCCAGGCCGTGGTCCCCCATGATCCCAACACACATCTACAGGTTGCTGTGCCAGTGTTTTGCGATGTGGCATACATCAGCAGTCAGCTGACTTTAAGGAAAGGAGATGGCCTTGCATAGCCTGAGGCAGCCTCATCCAATCCACTGGGGCCTTCAGAGCAAACTCTGCGGCTACGTGGAGGAAGCAGGAATTCTGCCTGGAGACTGCGGTGTAGAAACCCTGCCGGGGTCTGCAGCCTGCTCTGCAGGGAGATCTTGCCAGCCTCCACAACTGCTGAGCCGTTTCCCTAAAATCCGTGTCTGAACACGGACCTCTCTCCTGTCGGCTCTGTTTCTCAGCGGAGAATGCTGACTGGCACATCAGCCAGGACCTCTCGCAGTTGTGGCCCCTGTGACCCTCGCCTCGCTCCCATCATCCTGTCCAGTCTCCCGCTCTTCCTCCTCTTCCCACCCCCGAGTCCCTGGCCCCAAGCAGAGCTCCAAGACAGTCCCAGCAGCACTGCCCACTACTGCCTCTGAGCAGCATAGCCACCGTGGGGCCAGGCCAACCCTGAGGCGGTTAGAGCAGGGCAGGCCCACAGGGCCAGAGTTGCCTGGTCACGGGGGCCGCATGACTTGGGGCAGGGGTCGAGAGTACAGGCCTTGGAGCTGGCCCCCACCCAGGTTCAAACCCCGGCTTGGTCACTTGCTCTCTGCATGGCTTCCGGCATGTTGCCTCAGTCCTCTGTGTGCCCCTGTAAACTACAGATGGTGTTGCCTCAGTGTGTTGCCTCAGTCCTCTGTGTGCCCCTGTAAACTACAGATGACTGTCACAGGGGCTGCAAGCCAAGTGGCCGGAGCTGTGGCTGGTGTGTGGTGTGTGTGTCCCAGGAATATCAGGGCTGCAATGATCACTGTGCAAAGTCCCACTGAGCCGGGTTCAAAGCCCACATGCCCCTCACTCCCTGTACTCAGGGGTCTCAGGAAATAGAACCAATAGAACGGCTATGTATGGAGAGACAGCAAGAGATTGAGTGTCAGCAATAGGCTCACCGGACCCTGGAGGTGGACAAGCCCTGAGATCTGCAGTTGGCGAGCTGGAGACCCGGGAGAGCCGACGGTGCAGTTCTAGCCTGGAAGCTGGCAGGCTGGAGACGAAAACCCAGGAGCGGCTAATGGTTCAGTGCAGGCTGGAAGGTCAGCGAAAAACCAGCTCGGCAGTCAGGCAGCAGCAGCTCCCCTTACTCAGCCTTTCTGCTCTGTTTGGGCCTTCAGCTGGTTGACTGAGGCCAGTCTGCTCTCCCACACTGGGGAGGGCCAGCTGCTTGACTCAGTTTACCCATTCAAATGTGACTCCTATCCAGGGGCACCTCATAGATACCGCCAGAGTCATGTTGGACCAAATATCTGGACACCTTGTGGCCCAATCAAGTTGACATGTAAAATTAACCACCACATTCACAAACCCAAACTGAAAGCCGCCACCACCGCTGTGGGCCTCACGCTGCAGTGTTGCCTCAGTTTCCCTGGCCACACAGTGAAGGGCACACTGTGTGACTCCAGCACAGGCCCCAGCACCCCTGGGATCAGCAAATGGCAGGAATGACTGCTCCAGCAGTGAGAGCTGAGGCGGGGGTCACAGCAAGCCACGGACACAGACCTGGCTCGGACTGCCATGGCACTACCCCAGGCTCTGCCTAGCACCTTCCCTGTTCTGTGCTGCCTGGGCATGTCCAGCAGTCTCGGTGTGTGTCATGTCTGTGGGGTGTATGTGTGTGTGTGCATGTGTGTTTGTGTGTGTCATGTCTGTGGAGGGTATGTGTGTGTGCCTGTATGCGACGTGTGGACGTGTGTGTGTGTTGACGTGTGTGTGTGTCTCTGTGTGTGTGTGCATGTGTGTGAGTGCGTGCCATGTCTGCGGAGGGTGTGTGTGTGTGCATGTGTGTGATGCATGGGTGTCTGTGTGTCTCTGTGTGTATCTGCATGTGTCTGTGTGTGTGCATGCATGTTCGTGTGTGTCATGTCTGTGGAGGGTATGTGTGTGTGCATGTGTGTGATGTGTGGGTGTGTGTATCTCTATTTCTACAAGTGTCTCTGTGTGTGTGTGCATGTGTGTGAGTGTATGTCATGTCTGTGGAGGGTATGTGTGTGCATGTGTGATGAGTGGATGTGTGTATGTCTCTGTGTGTATCTCTGTATGTGTCTGTGTGTGTGTGCATGTGTGTGAGTATATGTCATGTCTGTGGAGGGTGTGTGTGTGAGCGTGTGATGTGTGAATGTGTGTGTCTCTGTGTGTGTGTGCATGTGTGCTTGTGAGTGTATGTCATGTCTGTGGAGGGTGTGTGTGTGACCGTGTGATGTGTGAATGTGTGTCTCTGGGTGTCTCTGTGTGTGTGTGCATGTGTGCTTGTGAGTGTATGTCATGTCTGTGGAGGGTGTGTGTGTGCACGTATGATGTGTGTGTGTGTGTGTGTCTCTGTGTGTGTCTTGTGTCTATGGAGGGTGTGTGTGTGTGCATGTGTGTGTCTCTGTGTGTCAGTGTGTGAATGCACACAGCTGTGATCAGGTTGGAACGACTTGCTTGGAGCCATAAGCTTACCTTGAATTCAGAGTTGGTGATTTTGACCCAAACTTGAACTCCACATTTTCCAGTTCACTAGCCTTATTTTTATTTTTTTATTTTTTTTTTAAGTAGTTTCCTGACTTTGATCAACAACAAGCCAACAAACAACTGGAAAGAACGAGGAAAGGCTCTGGGCAGCCGTGGCCGGTGCAAATCAGAAACGAATGCTGCACGAGGCTCTCGAGTTACACACGGGCTTTAAAATAGAAGCTGGAGGAAGTATCAGGAAAGGTGGGTGGGCCGGGGCTTCTCACCTTGGAGGCTGCCCTTCCTGGAGTCAGTGAGGGGCATCTCTGAGCTGTCGTTCCTGGGTCTGGGGGCCAGTGGGGGCAGGGCCCAGGAGCCAGGCCTCCCCACGAGCCATGCTGCTGACAAGTCCATCCACTCCGGCAGCCCAGCAACCCCATACGGTGGTGACATTGCATCGCCGCCCCTCCTGTACAGAGGGGGCTGGGGCTCGGGAGATTTGGGAGCCTGTCACAGTGAGCTCGGAAATGGCAAAGCCAGGATTTGGCTAGGATGGCTGATCCCAGGCCTGGGCCTGCTCCCATATCTCATGAGGGCGTCTCCCCACTGGACGCACAGCCTGTTCCCTCTGACTGAATTGCTCTTCCCTGCCCTTGCCTCGTCTTTGCTGAGAGCTCTAGAAGGCAGAGCCTGAGGCGTGGATTAAGTGCTAAGGATTTGTTTGGGGAGGGAAGGGTACAATTTCAGGGCAGCAAGAGGGAGGAAAAGGGAGGGGAGTCAGGGAAAGGCGGAAATGACACAGGTGACTGCTGGGCGAGGCGTGGTCCCTGGAGCAGCCAGAGCCTATGGGATAAGGACATGCCATGCCCGGCACAGCCCCTCAGGAGGACAGGGAGGACGCCCTCCAGCTCCCATTGCCCACGGGGCTCTCTTCCTGGGGAGTTGATGCCAGGCTGCATCACCAGCCCCTCTGGTAGATGCTGGGAAATGCACTCCTATGCCCGGTGGCCCGGCCCTTAGACAGAGTCTGGTAGTAGAGGAAGGATCTGGAGATTCTGGGGTGGGAGATGGGTCAGCCCTAGGCCAAGAGGCCACAGTTTCCTGCTCAGCAGTGTTAGAAGCAAGGATGCAGCAGAGTGGCCGGAGGTTCACGAGACAGGGTTTTCCCCAACAGGCTAATTTCAGCTCAGCCTCCCTGGCCTGGCTGTCCTGGAGCTAACCTTGCGCTAACCCAGAACCCCACAGGGTGACCTTATTTGGAAATAGGGTCTTTGCAACATTGAGGTTGTACTGGATGAGGACCAGCCCTTGCCCCTGTGACAGGTATCCTTAGAAGAAGAAGAGATGGCACGGTGGCACGGATGGCATGGATGCAGACAGGGAGGCCCCGGGACCAGAGAGGCAGAGACAGAGCAGGCGAGACTACAATTCCAAACTTGTAGTCCCTAGAGCCGTGCGGGAGGGAATGCTGCTGTTTCGAGCCCCCCCACCCCCCGCCTCAGCTTGTGGGTCTCTGTCATGTGTGGCTTTCTTTGGTCTGGGATTGCCCCAAACAGGGCTTCGTTCCCAGGAGCGGCCATTGCCCCTGTCCTCCTTCAGGCTGTCAGACATGCTTACCTTTCCTTCCATTCCTGACCAGGGCCTGGTGGCTGGCCCTGGAGACGAGGGGGTTCCAGGTCCCCCCGGGCTCTGGTTCCTGTCCTGGGTAGGTCTGTTTAGGGGAGCAGTGGGTGGGGGCCCTCCAGGGGCATCTGGGGCTGAGCCCGGCCTACTGTTCTCTGTCTTCCAGCCAAGCTCAGCTGCCTCCACTGGGCCAGGCACTGTGAGTTGCAGTCACGGACTGGGGGAGACGGAAGCGAGGGAGGGAGCGTGCCAGGAGCGTGTTTCCAAACAGATGTGTGTCCTGCTGGGGGACCTTGGCCCTGGGGCTTGGGCTCTGATGCTGAAGGTAGTTGCAGCAGCCGCCGTTGCTGCCCACATCTGCTGGGGAGCGTTTGTGAGCCAGAAGCAAGGCTTGTTCTGCAAATAGCTGTCAGGAGCATCCTGTGTCCTGGGGACCCCAGCGGGATGAGTGGGGACACCATGAGGCCACTGCTCTGAATGAGGGGTGCCCAAGACCAGTAACATGTAGGGGCACCTGGTCCAGCCACGGGGTCAGAAAAGGCCTTCCCAAGGTGATGCTGGAACTCGGTCTTGAAGCTGAAGTGGAAATTTTCTGTATGAAGGCGGAGGAAGGTGTTACAGGCGAGAAAACAACATGAACAGTGCCTTAGAGGACTTCCTGGCCCTCCTGGGACCCCACCTATGTCATTGTGATGGGTGATGGTAGGGGTCAACTTGACTGGGTCACTGGGTGCCCAGACATTTGGTGAACCCTGGTTTCTGGGAGTGTCTGTTGGGGGTTGGTGGACTGAGTACAGCACGTCCAGTCCCTTGGACAAAAGCTGGAGGAGGGAGCAATCTGCAGTCTCTGCCTGGCTATCGGCTGGGACATCGGTCTCCTGCCTTCCAACAGGGACTTCACCGGCACCCCTGGGCCTCCAGCTTGCAGACGGCAGAGCGTGGGACTTCTCTCCCTCCATCATCGTGTGAACCAATCCCTGTGACCTCTCTCTCTCTCTCTCTCTCCCTCTCCGTAGCTGTCTGTCTCCCTTTGGTTCTGCTTCTCAGAAGAACCCAGACTAATAATGGCCATAATAATATTGAACACAGACATAGGAACACACAGACCCCTGGGCCCACTCCGGGCACCCTGGATAAGCACTGCTGGAGCAGGGGCCTGGGAATCTGCATTGTGGCAGGTATGCCCTGCAGGTTCTCACCAAAGCTAGCACCCGTAACTCCAAATGTCACAGGTGGCCACCCTCACCCCTGAACCTGGAATTCTGACTCTGCCAGGTGCCCCCTCTGATGTTCCTTTGTGACCTGGTTGGGGTGTCATCTGAGCCCATGGGGAGCCGGCCCCAGCTGTGCTCACCACGTGGCAACTGTCCGGTGGGGGCTTCTCGTTGCACATCGGGGTACGGCTGTGTGCTAGGGGTGGTGGCTCTTTCCCTTCGAGTCTCACACAGAGCCCCCAAAGCCAATGGAGTGGGCTCCTCTGTCACCAGAGAGGACCTGCCCTGCCCGGTGTTCTACGACCCCAGGCATGTGCCAGGGCCCCTGGCAAGACGTGGGATAAGTACAGTGTTGTCTCAGAATCCCCATCTTCAGTGGCTCCTGGAAACGGGAGCTCGGGGCCCAGCTCTGGCTGCTCAGGGAAAATGTCCCAGGAGTTGCAGACCCCGGGGCAGGTGGATTTCTGAAATACCCACCCTGCACATCAAGAACCCTGCCCAGCCACCCCAAAACCTTCTCAGACTCTGAATGGGGACCTGCCAGGCCGTCCCCGGGGGTCAGCTCCCCAGCCTTGGTAACAGCTCCACCTTCTCCAGAGGACACCTCTTAAGACATGGGGATGCAGCCAGCCAGGTGGAGAGAGGGTCCAGGGGCTGGCCGCAGCCTGGGGAGACCCAGTGTGTCCCCTTCTCTCTCAGGACTGTAGGCTCCCGTCCATAGAATGGGCAGGGTAGGGGTTAGGGCTGGACATTCTCAGGATGCTCCATGGTGACTTATGGACCCGGGCAGTGGGATGCTAGGGCCCTTGGGAGGCAGATGGTCATCAGGGATGCCGGGCCCCTGCCCCCAGGAGCAGCCCTGTGCTGGGAACGTGTTTCTGGCAGCCGTGTCTCCAAACGCTCTGGGTATTGGTTAACAGAGGTGTTCTGCTGTGCAGGGCTGGGGTATGAAACAAGGTGCTGTGTGCCATGTCTGCCGGGCCTGGGCCTTGGCAGGAGCTCAGACAACAGGTGAACTCCAGGTGGGCATAAAGGCTTGCCAAGCAGATGTTGGCTGAGGGGTTTGGGGAAGTGCCTATTTCTGCTTTCAGCATCCTAAGTAAGAAGTGGCCTCTGCCCTCTGACTCAGAAATGCTGAGTCAGCATTCCTCCCTCCACGGGGACAGAGACCTCAAGGTGTTTTGGAAAATCCCATTTTTAAAGCAATTTGTGCAATTTCTTTCCAACCCCGAATCCAGGAGGATTCACAGGAGTGGGAGAGGGCCCCTCAGAATCTCACACCAGACAGAGTCCATTAAACAAATGAGTAGCCATCCTGGACCCCATCCTTCTGGGCTTCCAGCCTCAGATGTCCCACCAGCACTGTCCTGGCCTTCCTCCCACCCCCAGGCCCAGGCTGGCTCTATTGTCTGCCCAGACAGCAGCTCTGCCCCATCTGGCTAGACTGACCCGGGCTCCCTCCACCAGCCCTGGCCAGGCAGGGTTCTGAACACTTCCTCCTCTGCTCTCGCTAAGCAGGTCTGGCCCCGTACCAGCTGGAGTGGGGTCCCAGCATCGACCTCCAGTGGTGGGTTGGGGCCTGAGTGCAGGGTGGTGGGGACTCTGGGGAGGCCCTGCCCTAAATGCTTTGCTCTTTCCAGACGGAAACCACATGACCAATTTCCAAATCAGCAGGTTCCTGTTTATATAGTTTTTTATTTCATGGAAACATTACGTTAAGTACATAATTTAAAAAGCCAACTCATTCTCCCAGGTTTATCCTAAAAGGCATCCGTCTCTCACCCTCCTCCTCTCCCACCATGAGCTCACTCCCCTGGGAACCACTCCTTTCAACTTTTCATCGTTTCTGTTTTTGTTTGCTTCCACTAGTTTGGTATTTTTCTCTAGATTTCCAAGTGGCATGTTTAATCTGCTGTTGATTTCAGATTTTAGATACCACCTCTTGATTTCCGACTATGGCAGACAGCACTGACTTCTCCCAGAGCCTCATCCCCGCTTCCTCCCCACCTCCCCATCCAGGAAAACCATGTTTGGGATCTAATTACTGTTCAAATATTAATCAATACATCAGCGTGTTGACTAAATCTTTTAAATTCGGTTTAAGCAACAAAGCAATTCGTTAGTTAAACCCTTGCTGTGACCCGTCACATTTTTCATCCCCTCCCCATAGCCGACCACAGTCCCTACCCCTGGTGCTCCTTTCCATGTGTGTCCTCTCACTGTGCCCCTGCACTTCTCCTCGCTCAGTTCTCTGTGTTCCCCTTACTAATTCTAGCCCTGAACTTCTCAACAAAGCAGTGACCTTATTCTCTTTCACGTCAGGTACAGCAGGTGGCTAGTCCCACAGCACGTGGCTCATTCTGCCTGCTTCTCTCTCTGGGAGCCCCTGTCTTGGACATCTCTTCTTTCTCCTGCTCTAAGCTGCTCCACTGTCACCCTGGGAGAACGTCCTGTCTCTTCCCTATGATGAACCCCGCTCCCTAGATCTCGCGTCTTCCTTTATATTGTTTTGTTTCTTTGTGCGGTGGTGCACATCACAGGAGCAACATGGAGGAGGTCCTGACCCAGGGGTGTGGGCAATAAACTCTGAGTAAATGGAGAATCTTCGTTCATAGCTGGTGCCGTGTGGCTAGCAGGGCTGGGTATAGAATTCTAGGAGGGGGTGGGCGTGAACCTTCTCAGCTCCTCTCTCTCCCAGCTACGGAGGGTGGCCACTGAGAAGCTGGAATCCATTCTGACTCCATCCTGTTTGTGACCTGTTTCCACTTTACCCCTGAAAACTGTATTCTTGGTGCTATAAAATTGCACATGAATGCACCTTTGTGCCTCTGTATTTGTGCCTCGTACTGGACGCTGGAGGTCCTTGTGGTCTTTGTTCTGGGATAGGTGTTAGTTATCCCTGTGAACACTCCTCCTTCCACAGTCACCATCCTCTCCTTCAGAAATGCTTTTGTTCACTGCTGGCTCTTCTGGGGTCGTCCTCCAATTCCCACGCCTCCCCCATCCATCTCCACATTTGTCTCTCAGTTCTCTCGCTGTCCCACAGTGTGTTCTCACTTTCCCTGCTCTGCTCTCTACAGTCATTTAGTAATATGCAGGCATTGGGGCTGAATGTTCATTTTCTATGGGGATCTGTTGTGTCTTATTTTCTGAATGCATGGTCTTCTCTCAGGTCTTTGAGGTTCTCTTTTTTTCTTGGGTAAGGGAGTCTCTCTCTCTCTTTGCTCCCAGTTCCTCTCTCATTTGGATGTCAGTGTCTTTCATGTCAGTGTTCTTCTCTAACGTTGGTGATCTGTGGCTCTACTGTATGTAAGAGACAGGCTCCGTGACACACTTGCCTGATGATCTGCCTCTGAGCTGCCCCCAACCCCAAGCCTACCCAGCAGGGCCTGGCACCAAGCAGGCTGTGTGTGGACTGACTCTGGCCTCCTCCCACCATCAGGGCTCTGTGCACGGGGTGAATGTGCTTTGCAGTGGTGTTTATGATGTTGAAAAGCTGGACCAGCCTAAATGTGCTTCAATAGGGGACCCATCTCATGCGTTTGGGTCCATCCTGACCAGGAATCCCATCCAACTCAAAGTGATGGTCCAGGTCTAAGTCTGTTGCTAGAAAAAGCCATTCGAGATCTATTACCCAGCAGCAAAAGCAAGTCACAGAGCGTGGAGCAGGCCCAGCTGCGAGAAGGGATGGAGGTGCGTGTTCAGATGCTGGTGTTCGGAAGCGTCTTCATCAAAACTTGACCTGTGACTGTGATGTCTGGGTGGGAGCCTTGGGGTGATTTATATTCTCTTCTTTATAGCTTTCTATAGTATCTATTTTTTTTTTAAGTAGAAACAGATATTGGCTTTATAAAGCCATTTTCATCTTGGATTTTTAAAAAATTGTCCTCTCAAAAGTCTCCTCACTGCTTAAAAACCCATGCCGGCTCCACGCTACCTGCTGCCACCAGCTCACAAAAATACACCCTGGTGGGTTACAAAACCCCTCAGCCTTCCTGAGCTCCCAGACTGCCCGCCCTCATGCTGTGCACAACTGTCCCCAAAGTCACCGTGAGGTTGTGCCCTGGGCCTTTGCAGTACTGTCGACTTCCTCCCTCGCCCTGCCACATTGAGGCTCTGGTGGCTGGCAGCCTACCCTGCCCCGGGCCCTCCCCAGCTCCATCCCGGAGGTGCTACGTGATCCGGGGTCCCCCAAAGTCAGGCTTTCCAGTGCTGCGAGCATTGCCACGGTTTCCATTTTTCTGGTCTTTTCGATGGGGTTGAAACAGGCCAATACATTTAGACAGGAGACAAGTGACGGGTTCCGAGCGTCTGTCCCCAGGGCCACACGTGGCTGCAGATCCACGGGAGACACATGCTGGGTCTCCCAGGAGGAGTGAACAGAGGGAAGGGTACCTGTGAAGGCGGGAGCGGGAAAATCAACAGGTGAGGTCAAATTTGTGCTTCTTTTCTGTGTAAGAGGTGGAATAAGCAGGTACTGGAATCATCATGGTCCGTTTAAGTAAACATAGAAATCAGTTTACAGCCACCTTAAACATGGTTTATTTATCTGAGAAACTGGTGCCTTCCTTAACAAGGCAGTACATGGTTGCCTTGGAAAGTAGACACTAATTGTTCAGCCCTCTCGGATTGTAATGTGTATGTGGGTAAACATCTCCCCACCATTGCCGAAAGCAGTGTTTAAATAGGTGGAGGCAATCCACTGAGCGCTCTTTCTTGGCTGTTTTGAGATGCTCTGGCTGATTGGGAGTTAATTTGTTTTAGATGATTCAGGACTCTTCTGCCTGAGCCCTGGGAGTAAAAGGTCTCACTTCCAAGACATGAAATTTCCACTCACAGTGTTGAGAGCTGTGGGACGGCTGAATAACAAATGCTATTCAGAACCGGATTTGATTTTGAGGTACCAAGTTTTGTTCTTCAGTGTTATCTGGATCTCCTCCCTCTGTGTTGAAAAGCTGGGAGAAGGAAATGACCCTATTTGCAGCCACGAACCCCGCTCCTGCCTGAACCCCGCTCCTACCCGGCTCCAAGGAAGAGTGCGTTCGGGGGCCGTGTAGTCTCGGGGTGGGCCCTGTGCCTCGGTCTTGGGGGGTTCCTCTGCCTGTGCCCCATGGTCCAGCCCAAGTTCTGGTGGGAGTGGGGGCCTGGGGAAGAGACAGGAAGCTCACATTCAGTGATTACATGTTCAGTGATTACCCCAGGAGACCCTGGTCCTGAGGGTCACCCAGCACTCTTGTGACAGCTTAGAGTCTGAGGAGCTAAGAGGAGGTACCTTGCCCGAGGGAAGGACAGCTGTGGAGGGGAAGGACCATGCCTGCTGTCTGTCATTCCCGTGGGGCTGGGACCTGGGGGCTGGGGGTGGGAGGGAACTGGAGAGGTCTCCTTTAGGGTTGGTCAAAGTGGAGGGGCCCTGAAGCCTCTGGGTCCAGCCTCCTGAAGGCATGCCAGTGCCCCAGGGCCGGAGTAGGGTGGTGTGTGGTGTTGGGGAGAGATGGGCTGACCACCATCTGCCAGAGTTGCAGGAGCTGCAGGGAGGGGGCTGTGGTCTCTACTCACCTGGGTCCCAGGTGGGGGTCCAAGATCGTGGAGCCCGTTCTCCAAACGAGGAAGCCAAAATGGAGTGTTTCTTCCAGAGGGGGAACCAGGCCATTTTTCTTCATCTCCAAGGCTGACAGCTTGGAATGTCCTCTGGGCACAGAGCTCTGGCGGTGCAGGAGACCAGCTTCCTGGGACAAATGCCTGCTCTCCACACCTGGGAGGAGGGGGGCAGGGCGGTGGGTCAGACCCAGGCCCCGTGACTGGCAGGGGTAATCCCAGGAATACAGATTCCAGGGCCCCACCTCTGAGTCAAATGCAGCTGATTCGCTGGAGGCATGGCCTGGGAATCTGCATCCTAGCAACTGCCAGAGTCCAGATGCATACCTGTCTGAGGGCCCCTGTGGCTTCAGTGCTCACTGCCATGGACAGGTACATGAACCGATACCAAGCTGCCGCATGCAGAAAGTGCCCAGAACCATCAGATGCAGGTGGAGTGCTGCCCACCGTGGTCCTGAGGACGGGGCATGGCCACGGAGGAGGGCAGGGGGAATCATGGGCAGAGAGCACTCTCCTAGGCAGAGGAAAGACCAGGGGCTCAGGTCCAGAAGTGGGGGCTGGGTGGAGGGTCAGGCAGGGGCTGGGTGGAGGGTCAGGAGGGGGCTGGGTGGAGGGTGGGGGGTGTGGACCATTAAGTGGGGGCAGGTGAAGCCTGGGGTTAGTCCATTGGCATAACTGGCTTCTCTTGCAGGGACTGGGGGAGAAGAGGGTTCCTGAAAGGAAGGTGCAGGTGAGAGATGGGCTCTGGGGCATGGGCACAGCAGAGCCTGTGGTGAGGAGTCCGTGGTGAAGGGCCCGTGGGAGGGTCTCCCTGGTCTTGCTGCAACTCCAGTCTGGCTTAGCTGACGCTGCAGATGACCCTGCCCCTTGGGCCCACAGATAAACTCGTCCCTGGGCCTCTGGCTTCCAGCAGCAAAGGGCGTCCTTCGGGGCCTGGCTGGGTGGGGAGGAGTGTGCAGGGTGGGCAGAGCCAGGGATGGGCTCAGAGTCCTGGTTCCAGGCCCAGTACCCCTCCCTGGGTCACCATTCCCTTTGTTCAGGCTGCCCATCCCCCAAAGCCCAGGCCCACTGGTTGAAAGTTCCAGAATTAGAGTCACCTTGCATGGGTCAGTTCTATCTACAGGAAAGCTGCATAACAAACCCTCCAGCACAATGGCTTGCAACAGAAAGTGTTGCTTTCTTGCTCGTGAGTCTGTGAGCTGGCAGGGGCTAGGCAGGGCTCCAGGTGGAGGGTTCTCCTCTGCAATGTGCTTCATCCCTGCTCCCAGGAGCAGGGGACCAGTCAGTCATGCCCTTTCCGTGGTGGAGGCTGGGCACTTGTAGAGGGACTGGCAGAGGCAAGAGCTGCCTGGGGCTTGGGCCCAGAATACTCCCGCTGGCAACCCTCCAGCCCCACTGCCAAGACAGCTTCCCAGCGGTGCTGTGGGGGCCGGTGGTGACCTTTGCTGAGTGGTCATCTTAGTTCCACCTCCTTGCTTTACGAAGCACCCCTGGTTCCCTGGACCGTGCAGGCACCCACTTCGAGTGGTCATCTTACGTTCCACCTCCTTGCTTTACGAAGCACCCTTGGTTCCCTGGACTGTGCAGGCACCCACTTCGAGTCCTGTGCCCGTCCCCTGTAATCCTACCCTGGGCTGTGGTCCCTGCTCTGCCCAATTCAGGACTGGAGGCTCCCCGAGGTTGGGGCTGCCTGGACCCACTGCTGCCCTATGATGTTGGCACAGGACAGTGCTTTACGAGGAATCAAGGAAGGGAGGGAGGGTGAGGGTGAGACAGAGGCCCCTAGGACCTGCACCTCTCAGCTGCTCTGTCCCTCCCCGCAGAGGACGGCCGAGGCGGTCAAGGGGGCAGGAGCGGGCCCTGCCAGCCAGGCCTTGCTTTGGGAGGCAGCCACTTCTCCAAAATGCCTTGCTCTTTCTTCTGCTGGGAATCTGAAAGCGCTGACACTTCCCCTTCCTGGCTTTCCCGCTCCTCCTCAGGCTTCCTGCCCTGGCCTGGAGGTGTGCAGGCTGGCAGGAGGAGGGGCGTCATCACAAAAGGCTGCCCTGCACTACCCCGCATCTCGAATCTGAATCCGGGAGCACCTGTTGAACAGAGAGGATCAGCCCCCAAAGCAATTCCACCCTGGGCGTGGCACAGAATGACTTGCTTTGATCATGAAATATATGAGTCTGGATCCTAGCACTGCTGAAAGCCCTTCAAAGAGGTAATTGCTTGACTGCAATTATTTTAGGAGGTTTAACTAACTGCATGGGTGCTTTTTAAGAATATTCTTGAGTTTAAAATTCCACCCACGGCCCCCGAGGTTGGGGCTGTGAGTGGCGCCCAGAGGCCTTCGTCCCCCCCACAGTTGGTGCAGCTGTGCCCCAAGAAGGGGGTCTCAGGAAGGGGCTCTGGTGATGCAGCCAGCCCTGCCCAGGAGATGGAGGCCCCGATTGCCAAGAAGACAGCTCCCTCGCTGCCAGAGTGAGGAGAGCCAGGGTCCCCCCTCCTGCAGCTCCAGCCGAGGACAGCCGGGAGGGAGAAAAAGCGATTTTCTCAGTGACAGGCACTTTTCTGAGCCCTGATTTCCTGAGTGATTAGATGGGGAACGAGGCTTCCTCATCAGGTTCTTGCGAGGATTAACTCAGATAAGGCAGGTAAAATGAGGTAAAACGCCTAACACAGGAGCTCGCAATGGATTAATCCCCTGGAGACAGCTGCAGCTGTTGTTACCGGGCAGTTCATCTCTGGCTCTGGGATGAGGTTGGGACACCAGCTTCCAGCTTCTAGAGGAACTTTTAGCATCCGTCGAGGTGCCATCAAAGCACCAAAGCCAAGACAAAAACCAAATACCCACCTGCCCAAGCCACCGAGGAGTGCCCCCCCCCACGCTGTGCCCGCCCCTCGCTGGCGGTGGCAGACACTTCGAGGAGCCGAGGTGACAACAGGTTTCTAAAGAATCACCCAGAAACAATTACATGGGATGGATGAAGACAGTAGGAGGGGATGAGCAATGAACACAATTAGTAGAGGAGGAAAATGTTTTCAAAGTTATTTTAAGTGTGGCAAAATCAGCGTGCGCGTGAGGGCTGGTACCTGCCGGCCTTGTTGGGGGGCTGCCTGGACCTCTTCCTGTGGAGGGTGGTACTCGGGGTCCGTGGGGAAGGGACACTTCCCAGGCATCGAGGAGGCGCCGCCCTGTCTAGGGTCCCGGTTTTAGTGGAGGGAACTGAGGTAGGGAGAGCTTGAGGTATTTGCCTGGGGACTTAATGGGAGCAGGATGTCCTGGCTCAGCACAGCCTTTTCCGGTACCCAGGACCATGGACCAGCCTGTGCCCCCCAGCCCCAGGCAGAGCAGCCGGAGGCATGCTCCCCGGGGGGGGTTATCAAACCGCACCCCCCAGAAAAACCCTCACTGACGTTAATGTGCCCTGGCTGGTGGTCCCTGCCCGGGAACTGGAAGACAGGGCTGATGTGCCTGGCAGGCCATGGTGGCAGTGGGCAGGGCCAGGCACCGGGGCTGGGGCCACTTCCACTCTTTCCCACACGCTGCTGCCTTAGTGGGCACATTCCGGGGCTGGCTCCCTGCGGGCAGGACCAAGCTGCTTCTGAGAGGCTGAACTCAGCACCCAAGTCCTCCCCTCGTCTCTAACCCAAGTCTCTCTCCACCAAACCAAAGGCTCGCCCAGCTGCGACTGCAGCAAGGAAGAGGTGGCCGATGTATGCAACAGGGGCCAGGATATGGGGGGATGATGTGCCCTTGTGCTGGCTCTCCAGGGTGCTTCATGTTCCATCCCATGAAACAAGCGTCATTCTCATCCCTATTTTACAGAGGGGGAAACTGAGGAACGGGAGGTTCAGCAACTTTCCACGAAGGGCACTTAACCCATGGTAGGCGGCAAAGCTTCATGGTTCAGCCGCTAGGGTCAAGGGACGCAGTCCTAACCCTGAAGCCGTCCTGCCTTGATGAACATGATGTCAGTGGGGTCCCCCGGAGCCAGCTCCCAGCCCTCCCCTGGCTGTTCTGCTGTGGTGAGAGTCGGGTCTCAGGCCATCTCTGAGCATCTTGGCTGGCCCCCAGCTGCCCTTCCCTGAGCTGGCTCCTTATGGCCCTGAGAAATAAAAAATGTCCCTTTCCTTAGCAACTTGACCCCAGGATGTAATGAAGATGAGAAAGGAGAGAAGGAGAAAGAGGAGAGAGAGAGGGAGAGAAGGAGAGAGAGAGGAGGGAAGAAGCAACGAAGGAGACCACTACTACTCCTGCTGTCCTCCCCCCTCCAACCTTGCCTAGTTCACAAGACAGGAGGAAAGAGAGAAAGAAACAAAAGTAAGATAAATAGCCAGACAACCTTGGCACCACTACCCGCCCCTAGGAGTTAAACAAAGTAATAATAATAACATCAACCCCTGGCCTAAACTACTTGTGTTATCTGTAAACTCCAGACACTGTATGAGAAAAGCATTGTAAAACTTTCTGTTCTGTTAGCTGATGCCTGTAGCCCCA
>NW_012107363.1:4030795-4033415 GCF_000951045.1 Mandrillus leucophaeus | reverse complement strand
CCGCCCTGAGCCCTAACCCAGCTGCTTTGCTTCTCATCGCTTTTCCCAGGGAATGGAAAACCCCTCAGCCTTCCCCACGGCCATGTGACTCCAGCAGTTCTTCCTCCCCGTCCACCGTGAGCCCTTCAGTGTGGGGACGCTGCGGCAGGGCCCCACTGAGCGGAGCCAGTAGGGTGCAGCTGGTGTGGAGGGGTGGGGGTGCTGAGCAGCTCTTGGGGGCCACCTCCAGCTAGCAGGTTGCCAAGTGCATCAGGCAGGGCCGTCCCCCTCTGAGCCTCTGCCCCCATATCTCCCCACAACTGAGGGGAGGGTCTCAGGCAGAGACAGACTGCGCTCAGATCTCCCTGGAGCCTCAGCCCACAGCCAGGGCCCGGGATGCTGGTGGGTGGCCCCACACATGCCACCTCTGCTTGCTGCCATACTCACAGGGAGGTGCCCTGGGGAGCGGCAGGGTCAGCGCTGGCCCTCGGCGGGCCGTGTGCTCCTCCCACCCTGCGCTGGGAGCTGCTTGGCTGGGTGGTCTCAGGCCGTCCTCGTCGCCCCCCAGGATGGTTGTGGCCCATCTTGGAGCCCCCCCACCTTCGCATGAGTCTGGGGGTCGGTTTCGGGGACACACCACTTTGACATTCATGTGTCTGACCGCCTGACCTAAAGGCCACCTGACCGCCTGAACAGGGCGGGGACCTTCAGTTCCCGTGTTCTATGAACGGCGCTGACGGAAAGCACCATGACCCCTGCAGTTCAGGTCCCGGGCCCCTGAGACCCCTGACCTCTGTTGCGTCCCTGAAATTACTCAGCGGGGGTGGGGTGATCAGCAGTAAGCGATTTTTATCTGCTTTGCCTTTTCTTACGTTCTCCCAAATGTCCATGGTGGAAACGGTCAAGTTCTGTCATCAGAAAAGCAAGAAGCAACACGAAGCGTTCTCCCTGCAGATGTCCCCGCACAGCCCAGCGGGGAGCCCCCCGTCCCCCAGCCTCTCCCTGCACAGGACTGGAGCTCCCCAGGTCTCAGGGCCCAGCCCTTCCCCACCGTGGGGGGCTACCGCTCCTACTTCAGCGCTGGCTACCAGCTGTGGCCGCCTGCAGGCCTAGAGGAGGGACCTGAATCCTGCCACCCCCACAAGAAGGCCAGTGGGGGTGGGGTTCCCACAGGTTTACCCCCAAGTCCGGCTGTCCAAGTATCTCTTCCTCCGCAATGCCCCCAGGCTGAGCGAGGCCCCCTGCGTGGAGCCTTGGAGCCCAGCCAGCCTCCTGGGACACAGCAGGAGAGAGTCCAGGCCCCTCCCACAGCCGGTCACCCCCGGATCCCGCTGCTGGACCCCCCCAGGCGTGGTGCCAAGCCTCTCTCACCCTCTGTCTCCACTGTCCTCCTTGGAGTCCCAGAGGTGGGGCCACCCCCTCACTCCTCAGAGGGGGCCCTGCAGCTCACGGCGGGCGGCGGCTTTCCCAGGGCCTTCCAACGAGTGGTGGCATCAGAATCCACGCTGGTCAGACACCAAGGCTGGGTCCTGACCACCTCGAAGGAGCTCGCTCACCTGGTTCCACCTCTGGCCCTGCTTTGGAAACCCAGCCCGGGGCACCTGGTCGGGCCTCGGCTGTCATCCCTACCCCCAGGGAGGGGATGAGGATCAGGAAAACCCCAGAAGAGTTTCCTGATGCCTGAAAAAAATCGCCCAGGCAGCCGCTTTCCCCTGGGACCCTCTCAGGGCACTGGGCCTGCTCCCCTCCTGTGGGCGTCACTGCCGCTTGCCCTGCACGGGGCCATCTGGGCACACGGGCACCCCCAGGGCTGAACTTCCCCAGGACAGGGGCAGGACCCGATGCTGGGCTCTGCCTGACTCGCCATCTTGGCCATTGCGTCCTGTCAGTCTCCCGGGGGTTTCTTGGGTTTGAGGTGGTGCAGGGGAGCGTGAGAGGGGGTCTGCATGGAAGATGAGTGGGGCAGCACGTCCCCGGACCCCGCCCTCCAGAATAGAAGGGTGAGCAGATGTGGCCCCAGGATCCAACACCACCCGGGGTGGTCCCTGGGCCAGCATGGGAAACAATACCCAACCGGGTTCAGAACCCCCGATGGTGACCCAGAGGGCCGTGGGAGCTGAGCTGGGGAACTCTGGTGTCACTTCCTCCTCTGTTTGTGTCAATGAGGCAGGCGAGCAAGTGCTGTCACTGTCATGGCCACTGCCACACCCAGGATGGGGTGAATAAGCTCACTTCCTGCACACCTAGTCGTTCATCCATCTGCTCACTCACACGGACGCACAGGCAATTACTAGCATTTTCTCACCACACTCCTGTCAGGGATTGATGAATACATCATGGGTCCTGCTCTCTCCTGAGACCATAGAAACATCCATGGCTCCCCAGTTCTTTATATCTGCTCTGTTCTCCCACTTCAGTTCTGAGAAAGCTTGTTGGTTGATTCTGTCTCCTGCATTTCAACAGCTATTTAACCTAACTAGAGCTTTGGCCTTGGTGAAATTGATTTTGAAGGAGAAGGAAATAATATTCCATTAAAGGCACTGAAAAATTGACCATCCAGTCTCAGTGCGATCTCAGGGGTAGAGATGCTAACGACTGTTTAGACTGAATTTCCGTCCTTGCACGACTCCAGGTTTCACAT
>NW_012107363.1:4028372-4030745 GCF_000951045.1 Mandrillus leucophaeus | reverse complement strand
CTTCCTCCGCAATGCCCCCAGGCTGAGCGAGGCCCCCTGCGTGGAGCCTTGGAGCCCAGCCAGCCTCCTGGGACACAGCAGGAGAGAGTCCAGGCCCCTCCCACAGCCGGTCACCCCCGGATCCCGCTGCTGGACCCCCCCAGGCGTGGTGCCAAGCCTCTCTCACCCTCTGTCTCCACTGTCCTCCTTGGAGTCCCAGAGGTGGGGCCACCCCCTCACTCCTCAGAGGGGGCCCTGCAGCTCACGGCGGGCGGCGGCTTTCCCAGGGCCTTCCAACGAGTGGTGGCATCAGAATCCACGCTGGTCAGACACCAAGGCTGGGTCCTGACCACCTCGAAGGAGCTCGCTCACCTGGTTCCACCTCTGGCCCTGCTTTGGAAACCCAGCCCGGGGCACCTGGTCGGGCCTCGGCTGTCATCCCTACCCCCAGGGAGGGGATGAGGATCAGGAAAACCCCAGAAGAGTTTCCTGATGCCTGAAAAAAATCGCCCAGGCAGCCGCTTTCCCCTGGGACCCTCTCAGGGCACTGGGCCTGCTCCCCTCCTGTGGGCGTCACTGCCGCTTGCCCTGCACGGGGCCATCTGGGCACACGGGCACCCCCAGGGCTGAACTTCCCCAGGACAGGGGCAGGACCCGATGCTGGGCTCTGCCTGACTCGCCATCTTGGCCATTGCGTCCTGTCAGTCTCCCGGGGGTTTCTTGGGTTTGAGGTGGTGCAGGGGAGCGTGAGAGGGGGTCTGCATGGAAGATGAGTGGGGCAGCACGTCCCCGGACCCCGCCCTCCAGAATAGAAGGGTGAGCAGATGTGGCCCCAGGATCCAACACCACCCGGGGTGGTCCCTGGGCCAGCATGGGAAACAATACCCAACCGGGTTCAGAACCCCCGATGGTGACCCAGAGGGCCGTGGGAGCTGAGCTGGGGAACTCTGGTGTCACTTCCTCCTCTGTTTGTGTCAATGAGGCAGGCGAGCAAGTGCTGTCACTGTCATGGCCACTGCCACACCCAGGATGGGGTGAATAAGCTCACTTCCTGCACACCTAGTCGTTCATCCATCTGCTCACTCACACGGACGCACAGGCAATTACTAGCATTTTCTCACCACCCTCCTGTCAGGGATTGATGAATACATCATGGGTCCTGCTCTCTCCTGAGACCATAGAAACATCCATGGCTCCCCAGTTCTTTATATCTGCTCTGTTCTCCCACTTCAGTTCTGAGAAAGCTTGTTGGTTGATTCTGTCTCCTGCATTTCAACAGCTATTTAACCTAACTAGAGCTTTGGCCTTGGTGAAATTGATTTTGAAGGAGAAGGAAATAATATTCCATTAAAGGCACTGAAAAATTGACCATCCAGTCTCAGTGCGATCTCAGGGGTAGAGATGCTAACGACTGTTTAGACTGAATTTCCGTCCTTGCACGACTCCAGGTTTCACATGAATCCCAGGCGAACAGCCACTGCAGGGCTGGATGTCAGGAGACCTGGCAGCAGATGAATATTCGGAGCTCTGGGATTCCTGTGTGCTTAGTCTCTCATTCCCAGAGGGTTCAGCTGACATGCTTCTTGCCCTGTTCCTCCTTGTACAGCAAAAAGCTCAATTACTGATGCCCCAAATTCAGCCCCCACTGGACCTGACCCCCAGGAAGCTCAGAGGGTGGTGGAGGACCCCAGAGGGGCTCAGATTGGGTGGCCTTGGGGGCCTCCCCTCAGCCCCGAGGGGACCTGCTGCCAGCCCAGGAACTGGGGTTTTTTTCTACCTTCTTTCAAACTGTCATCACCTGTTTGAAAGTTAGGGTTCCTCCCCTGACCTCAAGGGGAGATGGCGAGGCCCCACCCCAAGGTGTGGTCCTGGAACCTGTCTCTTATACACATCTAGATGTGTATAAGAGACAGGTTCCTCCCCTGACCTCAAGGGGAGATGGCGAGGCCCCACCCCAAGGTGTGGTCCTGGAAGATCAGCACACACCCAGACCTTCCCTCTATCCAGAGACAAATGGGGAGGAGTGGAGTGGCCCTAGCTCTGGTGAGTTTCCAGTCCGGCCCCGCCCTCCGACCCTGACTCCAGGGTGGTGTCGGTTCCTGGGGGCACATCTCCTTGTCCCTCTATTCATGAGGGTGGGGACCAAGGGCGTGCTGCCCCGCTCATCTTCCACCTAGACCCCCTCTCATGCTCCCCTGCACCACCTCAAACCCAAGAAACCCCCAGTGTGTCCTGCAAGGAGGCCCTTCCCTTGGCTCCCAGGAATTCAGGGCACAGCTGGTCGGTTTTACATTCCACGGATGCTGGGTGCCATGGACATGCAGGGTATTTAGGGTGCCAGTGAGGGCTGGGGGGGCACAGGGCAGGTGCTGGTAGGGGCTGGGGGCGCAGGGC
>NW_012107363.1:3993634-4027952 GCF_000951045.1 Mandrillus leucophaeus | reverse complement strand
CCTGCCCTGAGGTGGGAGGTGGCAGGATGAGCTGGCAAAGGGGAGCTGGGGGCCTGGAGTTCCCTGGGGGCCAGGCCCTGGCCCTGGAGTAGGGGGTCCATCAGCCCCCTCACTCTTAAGGAAGCTACTGGTTCAGGGCCACCATGGCCATGTCCGCCGGGATCTCCAGGCCAGCTCTTCTGCCCATGCCGCCCAGGGCTGGAAGCTCACAAGGGCCCATCTCACCACCCCAAGCCCCTTCTGGGTTTAACCCATTTATGCCTGAGGTTGCAATATTTTTTAATGTTTGCATTAGTAAAAAATTAGACCTTGGTGATGACCTTGAGCAGTAGGATATAAATAACTCCCACAGGCTTAGCGTTCCAATAATGGAACACTAGGCATAAATGTTATCAAGTGGCAAGTTCTCATGGTCAGTGCTGTCTCCTTCCACTTTGACTGGAGAGCCAGTGGCCGTGGAGAGTCAGACTCAGGCGGAATGGCTCTCACGGCCCCCATGGCTCCCGGCCACGTCATTCAAAGTGTAGCTGCTGGGCCTAGGCTGGCCTGTGACCTCTGCCTGGCCTGACAGAGACAGAGGTGGGCTCCGCAGGAATCCAGGGGCCCCCTGTGAAGTCCAGAGGCAAGCTGGAGGTGGGGGAGGATGCTTGCTAAGCCCAGTGCCTGACTGCTGGCTCTTGGCCCTGCTGCTGAGCAGGCTTTTCTAGTCTTCTGAGATAAACACACTCGAGAGTTTGTGGGGTTTGAGCCTCCAGTATCCTCAGATTCTGAGACTAACAGCCCGTGGTTCCAGGGTGCCCTGGCCCCAGGTGCTCAGACTCCATGATTCCAGAGTGCAGGCTGGGGTGGAGGAAGTCCATTCTCTTGCATTCTGACATTCGGCCTCCAGCGTCTGCTTTGCTGGGATGCCCTGCTAGACTACAGGCTCCCCAGAGGAAGGGACCAAGCCTTGCTCCCCTGGACCCCCTTCCCAAGGCCCACATTATTTTCTGAGAGCAGTGCTTATGATCGATCTCTTGTTTTATCAAATAAGGGAAAGCCATGAGCTTCTTCAAGCTGTATTTGGCAGTAATGAGGACATGCCCTCATTTCTCGCTGAGCTGTGGCTGCCAGTTTCAGACAGGGGCTTACATAAACACTCGCCAGCAACCTGGGGCTGGGGCCGGGCCCTGACAGGAGCCCTGTGTGCACTGGGGCTCGGGGGAGCCTGGCGAGGAGGTGCGTCTCCACGCCGGAGAAAAGCAGGTGTCGTTTCCAAGGAAACTTCGCCTGCACTTTTCCAGACACCAACCGGCTGGGCTGTTTTTCATCATCCCCGCTGCACGAGGAGGAAGCCTCTTTTCCCTGGGCTTAGAGAGGACGGAGAGGCAGAAACAGAAAAGAGAGCTGGGAGTGCCCCTGTGGGGGCCAGGCCTGTTCCTGCCACCCAAGGGAATGCTCACCCCAGGAGTGGCCACGCCCAGGCCTGCGGCAACAACTCACCATGATGCCCACGTGCGGGTCCAAGGCCCAGAGGCAGGCGGGGCTGCAGACGCCACACAGGTGATGGGGTCACACCCTGTCCAGGGGAGCTCGAAAGCTCAGACCCCACCAGAGCTGGTGTCCTCACCAAAGGGCAGCACAGCCCGGGGCTGAACGTGTGGCTCCCCACTCACCCCTGAGGACCTAATCTGTGAAATGGGAAGAACTCCTCATTTCTCCAGGCAGCATGGGGAACAGTGAGATAAAAAGAATGGCCTCCGGCACTGACGCTCCCCGATTACAATGGGAGCAGCCTCATCCCCACTAATCAGTAAGGAGCTTTCAGGAGATAGCACAGCATGAGACAGAGTAGGCGCCGGAGGTGGGCTGTCTGCCTCAGTGTGGGCTCTGATGCTTCCTGGCTGTGTGTCCTCGGGCAAGTTTCTGAACCTCCCTGGGCCTCTGCTCCTTCTCCGTAAAATTGGGATGATCATAATCTCTCCCGGAGAGGGCTGGTTTGAAGGCCAAATGAGTTAATGAATGCGAACAACAGCCTCCCCAGCCCGATACATACACCGCCAGGGTAAAATGCTCAGTGGACATTAGCCATGCCCAGTGAGATGTTCGCCATCTGTGAGAGGGACAGACGCGGTGACATTCACAAGGAACATACCTGCGTGTACAGTGAGCAGTGGGCACGCAGTGAATATGTTTAGTATGGTGGGACACCTGCTCACCCCAGAGGACACCCACCCTCCTGGGAAGGTGCCTCCACAGGGCTTCTGGGCAGAGATACTGCTTCAAGCCTGGGGCTGGCGGGTGGGCTCCTGCAGGGTCTGCAGTGGAGCTTGAGGGAGCATGGCTGCTGGTGGCTGCTGTCCTGGGGAAGAGGGGAGACACTGGAGCCAGGCCCCGGCAGCTGACCCCTGAGGCCCCACCGTCCTGCCTGGGTGATGGAACTCCAGGTGTGGACACAGGTGTGCTCAGAATCAGCGAGAAGCTTCAGAAACAATGCCGTCCAGAGCCGGGTAGAGGCTTGCCCCAAAGATAGAGGGGGAGGTGAGCTACGGGCCGCCTGCAGCCTGCCCTCCACCTGCCTCCTCTCTCTGAATCGCTCTGGGACCGTGATTGACAAGTGTCTGCACCTCCTGGGCGCCTCTCCACAGCGGAGCTCTGAGCCCTGTGAGAAGAGCTTTTCCCTCCCCTGACATCTCTGCACACCCTTCCCTCGAAGAATGTAGAGAAGATCCCATTTTGTAAAGTAAAATATTTGCTTTTTCTAAAAGCTTCAAAATAATCTATTTTTCCTTTCTTTCTGGGGGAAATTTTGCAGCTCAAGCATTTCGTCTGCCTCTGGGGGATCTCTCCAAATAACGAAATGCTGTCAGGAGCCTGGAGCCGCCGGGCAGTGCTGGCCATGAGTGGCCTCTGGGGGAAACTGAGACACCGGGCCCACGTTCCTGGTGCTCGGAGGCGCTGCCTGTGGCAGGCAGATGTGAGCCCAGGTGCCCAGAGCTGCCTCACCAAAGCCAAGCGGCTCTGAAAGACGCCTCTCGAGTCTTGTCACTCAATATGCAGGTGAAAGTCAACCCTGTCCTCAACCTTGCAGCCTTGAGATCTAGAAACAAGCCCAAGGCTACAGGCGCTGGTCCCTGGGGAAGGTGAAGTGGCACAGGCCCAGAGTCCCGGCGGCCTGGGTTCAAAGCCCAGTGCTGCACCCACATGAGTTACTCTCGGAGCCTGTAAGGCGAAGTGGCGTGAAGGACGATGTAGCTAACCTGCCTGCCACAGAGTAGGTCCCCACACCAGGGAGGTCACACTCCTCATTCATCTTCACATTCCGAGATCTCCACTGGACAGGCAACCGGCCCATAATGCATGAGGCCCTGCTGGCGGGGACAGGAAGCAGGGACCCAAAGAGCTGGGTGATCACAGGCAAAAGGGGGATCCCGTGCAAGGAGGAGGACACGGGGGGTTCCCCGTGGGAAAGGGGCAGCCACAGAAGACATAGCCTTCTTGGCAGCAGGGACCACACACAGCCTGACTCAAGCCAGTCGAGATTTTGTAATGGGGTCTGGGGACCAGGATGGGCCCAGGCACAGCAGGACCCAACAACATGCACAGGGGCCCGTATCTCTGTCCAAGTCCAGGCTGGAGGCTGCTGCCAGGCACGGCTGACGGTCACCATGTCTGCCCAGCTCAACAGTCCAGGGGAGAGGAAAGTGCCCAGCCCTTTGGCCCTAGAAATGTGTCCCAGGGAAAATTCTGATGGGCTCCTCCAGGGCAATCCCCAGGACTGAGGAGTAGGCTCAGACTGGGGGGTCACGTAGGTCAGGTGCCCACCCAGAGATCTGGGCGGACTGGACCGTGGGATCAGGCACACTCAGATGACAGCAGAAGCAGAGGTCTGTTGCCAGAAAGGAGGGAAGAGCATAAAATGGGACAGCCCCAAGGAAGGCACCCCTGAGGTCCCATCAGCCACCCTGGAGACCAGAGACGCTCAGTCCCCGTGTATGTGAAGGTGCGTGGGGTGAGGTGAGGGAGACTGTGTAGCAGACATTGCAGTATGGAGGTTTCACCCAGTCATTTTCATAAAACTTGGCTTAACCACTTGGCCCTAATTCCCACCCCCTCGATGGAGGCAACGGCTGTGGCTTGGAAAGACGACATCACCATGGTGCTTAGTGGGGCAAACCCAGTTTTATAGACAGTATTGAGGTGGCCTTGAGCACCCTATGTGCTAGGCAGTGCCCTTGCACCCTGGAGGACACAGCTAGGCCTCTGGGCTCTAGGGGAGAAGGCCCATCACATGGGGCAGGCGGGGCAGAGACGAGGCGGTCAGGAGACGTGGCACAGGGACGGCCAGGGATTCTGGAAGAGCGTGAGGGCCCAGCAGCGGCTGTGACCTGGGGACGAGGTTGTGACCGTGGCAGCTGGCTCTTCCCAGGGGCTGGGTGGTCCGGGAGCTCAGTCAGTTGTCTGTGAATGTGGCCCAGTTCACACTTGACCCCAGGTTCCATGTGAGGAGGCCCCAGCAGGAGGGGACAAGACGGCCTCGGGCTCAGCCCCACGAAGCTTACGTTCTAGTGCAGGAGAGCGATGGAAGCCAGAGGAGCCAGTGGACAAATGAACAGAATCCCGAAGAGCTGTGGGTCCAACCACAGACCCAGCTCCGCCTCCCACCTCCCTCCACAGCGTCCAGGCTGGGGGTGTCCTCGGTCCTGGGACCACGCCTGGCCCTACTAGGCCTGGCCCTGAGATGCCTTGACATTCGAAAATCAGCGAGGAATGTGTGGCTGGTGATGACTGTGTAAGTATCACTCAGGGCGGGACCAGGCCTGCCGTGACGTCTCCTCCCACAATCCCTGGGAATTTGAGGGTAACTCCAGAGCAAGTGGGTTATTTTTTTGTTTGTTTGAGACAAGGTCTCGCTCTGACATCCAGGCTGGAGTGCAGTGGCATCATCTTGGCTCACTGCAGCCTCAAGCTCCTGGGCTCAAGCAATCCTCCTGCCTCAGCCTCCTGAGTAGCTAGGACCACAGGCATGGTCCAGGGTTTCGCCACGTTACTCAGGCTGGTCTCAAACTCCTGGGCTCAAAAGATCCGCCCATCTCTGCCTCTCAAAGTGCTGGGATTCCAGGCGTGAGCCACCGCCCCCACCCAAATGGGTTCTTTACTCATTCTCCACTCTTTGTTCCAGATCATATCACATTTCAATCTTGTCCCAAGTCTCCTGTATCATTTTCTTGTTTTCATGGAGATTTAATGACCCATGTTTTTAGGTGTGTGCCTTTATTTAATCATCATTTTCTCCCTCAAAATGGTTGTTTCTCCATCATAACATCCAGACGCCTCCCTGCGTCCCCTGGTGGCTGTTGCAGTGTGGATCGGTTGCCCCCAGGCCTGCTCCTCTATTCCTGACCTTCCTTTCCCTCCACAAGGAGCTGGATCTACGGACTCATAGTGCCTGCATCTCCCTCTCTTGGTTTCACCCCCTGCTCCTGCTGGAGCACATCCTCAAGTAACTTCCTAGCAACAGGGGTATGAAAAACAAATGCCTGTGCTCTGGCATTTGTGAAAACATTTTTATTCTGTCCTCTCACTTGATAAACAGTTTGGCTGGGTATAGAATGCCAGGGTGAACATTACTTGCCTCAAAACTGAGAAAGCATCTTCTCCCCAGACTCCAGTGTTGCCAGTGAGATCTGGAAAGTCAATTTGCTGGGTGTGGTGGCCCGTGCCTGTAGTCCCAGCTACTCTGGAGGCTGAGGCAGGAAGATGGCTTGAACCTGGGAGGCAGAGGCTGCAGTGAAGTGAGATCGAGCCACTGCACTCCAGCCTGGCGACAGAGCAAGACTCTGTCTAAAAAAAAAGTCCTTCTGATTCTGCTCCCTTTGTGGCTCACCTGTTTTCTTTTCCTGGAAATTTGGAAGCCATCCTTGGAGACTGGAAATTCAGCAACGGTGCCTCTGGCTATGGGTTATTTTCCGCCCACCATCCAGGGAAGGCCGCAGGAGCTGGAAGAAATTGTAACATCGGTGCTGTACCGTCTGTTCTGTGAATTCCCTGGTCATCGTCCCCCTCTGTTTCCCGTGTTTCTTACTGGGACTCTGTCTGTCCGATATTAGGTCCTTTACTTTTGTTTTAATCTAAATTTTGGTTGCGGTCTCGGCTTTATTTTCCATATTCTCTGCTGACGTTTGTATTTTGGCAATTGTATTTCAGCCTCCCAGTGCTCTTTCCTGTTCTCTCATTGTTTCTATTTGTGTCTTCCTACGATTGTGATATTTTCATGAGTCCTCCGAGCACTTTCATTAGAAGTTCTTGTTTTTAAGCTTAATGTGCTTGGACTTGTTTCAAGAGCCCCTGCTTCCCCCGAGGTCCGTGCTGCCCTTTCAGGCTGTTGGAGGGAGCGCTGGGCAGGGGCAGGTGTGAGCGTCCTCTGCTCTTATCTGAGAGGCTCTGCTTTCCCCTGGGGCAGGACGAGGTGTCCCCTGGAAGCTCAGCTTTGAGGGAATGGCAAAGTGGCCAGCTCTCCCGCTTGGTGTCCCAGGAACTGGAAGGAGAAAGGCTTTCGGGAGGCCGGCCGGTGTCCACAGGCAGTTCATCTGAGTTGTTTGGAGAATAATCCAATTTACTTCCTGGGGTATAAGCTTCCTGTCTTCATTCTAAGTAAGGAATTGGGGGTGAGGGGCAGTTGTCCCCTCCAGTCCCCCCTCACACCTGCCTTTGGCCGTCCCTGGGCTCTGAGTCTGGAGCCCGGCCCGCCTCACTCCTGTGGCCATTCGTGGAAATGCCAGGCTGTGGTTTCTCTTCTGTTCACCGAGAGCCCACTCCCGTTCCTTTCCATGGTCCAGAAACTGGTTGACATCTCTCACTACTTGGCAGCCTGTGTCCCTCCCAAGCTCCTTTCTGGCATGAACCAGTTCTCACTTGTGCTTCTGTGGAGTCTCAGGAGGGGTGGGAGATGGGCACAGAGCCTGGTAAGTCCACTGTGGTTTGAATAAACCAGGAAGGGGTACGATGAGACAGGCATTTTAGGGGGGCCCTTGGAGGCCACTTGGAGGATGGGCTGGATAGGGGAGTATCCTATCGCAGTAAGGAGGGCAGGAAGGAGGTCACCACCAGCCCCAGGGCAGTGAGGTCGCCACCGGCCCCAGGGCACCAGCCCCAGGGCAGTGACCGTGGCTTCAGAGGGCTGTCCCACGTGACAGAGTGGAGGGGTGGACTATGGCTTATTCATCTCCACTGAGGCAAGGCTGGGCATAGGACAGGTTGTGAGGACAGTGAGCAGAAAGGAGACAGGAAGATGGGGCATTCCTGGTGGCATGGGGGTGGCACTCTTGCAGACCCCCAGTGGCTGCTGCAGCAGAGAGCTGGGGAGGTGAGGTGGGCTGCTCCCTCGCCACCCACGGAGGAGTGGGCCCTGCTCATCCCTGGATTTGCCTGTCTGCTGATCTGGTTCACTGTTGCTTACCCTGGAGAGACGGCTGCCCCAGGTTTAAACTGGACAGCTTCCCGGGGCCAGCCTACAGGCGGCCCCCACAGGGCGGGAGAGACCATGAGATAATAAGATGCGACCTCTGTATTTGTCAAAGAAAGCTCCGGCTGGGGTCGGAGAGGGACCTGGGTGAGTTGCTTGGCCCAGAAGTCAGGTCTTCCCTGGGGGAGGCTCAGGGAGCTCTGCGTGGCCTTGACCCCCTGCAAAGAGGGTGGGCGCGGTGGCGTGGGGCTTTAGTTCTGCCCCGTGCAGTGGGCAAATTGGGCCCATGCTGACGTGCGTGGGGTTATGGGGGAATTGTGTTCTCCCAAAATTCATGTTGAAGTCCCAACCCCACGACCTCGGAGTGTGCCCTTGTTTGGAAATAAGGTCGATGGAGACGTCATGAGTTAAGATGAGGTCATACTGGAATAGGGAAGCCTCTAATTCAATCTGGCTGGTGTCCTTACAAAGGGGGAGATTTGGACGCAGGCACGGAGGGAGAGTCCTGTGGGAGGAAGAAGGCAGGGGTTGGGGTGGCGCTTCCTCAAGCCAAGGAATAGCCGTGGCTGCTGGCGCCACCAGGAGCTGGGGAGAGGATGAGACCGTTCTCCCTTGCAGCCTCAGGGGGAGCCAGCCCTGCCCACACCCTGACCCGGACTCCTGGCCTCCAGAGCTGGGAGAGGAGACTTTTCTGTTTCTGTTGTTTAGGCCCCAGTCTGTGGCACTCTTTACGGGAGTCCTGGGGATCTCATACATTCGGGGTGCAGCGAGGAGGCTTGGCTGCACGGGGCTCCCTCTCTCCACCCGGTTCCACCAGCAGCTGTGGTTCTGGATCCAGCACAGCCTCATGCTCTCACCCTGGAGGCCTGATGCCGAGGGTCGGAGGAACGAGGCCAGTCCTGACCTGGTCTGTGGCAGACACA
Organism: Mandrillus leucophaeus; assembly: GCF_000951045.1. Taxonomy (NCBI): domain Eukaryota; kingdom Metazoa; phylum Chordata; class Mammalia; order Primates; family Cercopithecidae; genus Mandrillus; species Mandrillus leucophaeus. The sequence goes on along the minus strand of NW_012107363.1, from coordinate 4,019,585 downwards.
GCTATCCTGGGGCTGGGATGTGAGGTCCCGGGGACATGAAGCAAGGGCGTGGCCTGCAGCTGGCAGAGGCCCCTGCACAGGTTGTGTGGATGCTCAGCGCAGAGCTGAGATGCCCTCGTCTGGTGCGCAAGGCCTCGGCGCCATCCCACGGGCTGAGGTGCGTGGGCAGCTCTCACCATGTTCCCTCTGAAACCACAGTCACAGACCAACTGTGGTGCCCCAGTTACCTGGCCTCCTCCAGGGAGTCTTTGGGATTCCCTGGGTGGGGTGAGGCCCCCCTGCAGCTCCCATGAACCTCTGTGACCCTCTAGTCACTGCCAGCTTGTCAGTTTCCTGTCAGCTGAGGATTCCCCTCTGGGATCCCCCTGGACCCCAGACCTGGGCACAGGTGGGCTCCCTCAAGCTTCAGCAAAGAGACCTCCCTCCCTCAGCCTGGTCCTTGGGCCCTCCAGGACCTGGGGGAGTGGCCAGCCCCCCATAGGGAGAGGAGGAGAACACAGCTATCTGGGTGAATGTGACAGCGGTCTGCCAACAAGCGCACCCTGCCCACAGCACCCCTGCCCTGCTTGCTGGAAAAAGGTGTCGCTGGGCGTGGGAGCAACCTCCACCTCCAGAAACCCAGCACAGCCAGACTGCGAAGGGCCGCACAGGCCAGGGCCCTCTCCCTGAGAATCAGAGGTCACACAAGCCACAGCCGTACACGCTCATCAAAGAGCACGACAGGTCACTCACCGCATTCTGCTGCTAGTGACAGGAGAGAGGCCAGTTCCACTGTTGATTAACCATACTGGTCGTAACTTCATGACCTGTCACTTAAGATTTTTGTCCCTCAAAATGATCAATGTGCCACCACCACGTGGGATGCCAGCATCGTCTGCGGCACCCCATGCAATGGAGGAAGAGCTGGGTTTGGGCATCAGGAGGTCAGAGTCTCTGCCATCGTCCCTGTGTCCGGGGTGGTCACCCACCCCCCCAGGGCCATGTCACCTCACTCAGGAAATTGAGGTGATCAATGACTTGAGCAGAAGCTGGTTTTAGAGCAAAGTCCTTTGCAGGGTCCTGAGGGATGAAGCAGAGGAGGAGGGAACAGCTCCTGCTCTGTGGCTGGAGGTCCCAGGAGCACCGCACACCTGGGCTCCCAGCCACTTGGAGGACGGGCTGGAGTGGGAGGCACCCAGGGTGAGGAGGGCAGGTGTGGGGTGGCAGGCCGCTAATGGCCCCAGGGCAATCAGGGTAAAGCTGACCATGGCTTAACAGGTGCTGTCCCATGTGACAGCGTGGAGGGGTGGACTGTGGCTTATTCATTGGAGGCTTTGAGAAACAGCCAGCACACCCCTGATATGAGGCCCGTGGGTCTCCCTCCGCCAATATGTCGCAGAGATCTCCCTGCCCTGCTGGCGAAGAGATTTCACTCCAGCCCACCTTGGGACTTGGCAAAAGGCCTGAGTCAATGCCCAGATTCAGCCGTGTGGCATCTCGATCCCACCCACTTGAGAGCCCTCCCACCCCAGCAGGTCTGCTGCCATCAAGGGCTTACCCTGTGGGCTGCCCACGCTGCTGTAACCAGTGGCCGTATGCTCCATGGTGTTGAGCAGCACCTTTCTTCTCCCATAGCTGCGTAGGTCACGAGTCCTACAGGCTCAGCCAGTCCCTCTGCTCCAGGTTTAACCAGGCCAGAATCAAGATGCCAGGGCCTGGCTGTGCTTTGGAGGCTTTTGGGGAGAACCTGCTTCTGGGCTGGTGCAGGGTGTGGCAGAATCCCAACGCTTGAGTTTGAATGGTGAATTTTATGCTCTAGTGTGGCTGGGCCATGGTACTCGGATATTTATTTGGTCAAACGCTATTCTAAATGTTGCTGTGAAGGTAATTTTTTTCTTTAAAAATTAAGATTTAAATCACTAGACTCTGAGTAAAGCAGATGGCTGTCTATCTGCTTCACCTGATTGGATGTGGGTGGGCTTCATCTGATCAGGTGAAGACTTTTCAGAGAAAAGGCCACACTCCCTATGGAGGAAGAGAGGATTCCAGCAGCAGACGGCCTTGGGCTGGAGCTTCAGCATCAACTCTTCCCAGCCTGCCAGCCTGCCCTGCGCATTTTGGACTTGCCAGCCCCTGCAACCACACACACACACACACACACACACACACACAAACACACACACACACACACACACACACACGAAAGACCTCTGGGTTCGGTTTCTCTGGGGAATCCTGAGTGATACACCATCCTAGGACTGAGGTCCCTGCCCTTGCTGATGGCCAGTGGGGGCTATCCCTAGCCCTGCAAGGCCCCCTGAATCCCCTGTCACACTGCCCTTCCATCTTCCAACCAGCAGTGGCAGGTGGAGTCCTTCCCACTCTTTGGATCTCTCTGACTTCTCCTCCTACACTGCCCTGACTCCAGCTTGACAGAGTTCCCTGTTTCTAATGCCTTCTGTGCTTAGACCAGGCCCTCCCAGATAATCCAGGACAACCTCTCTGTCTTAACACCTCTGATTAGTAACTGTAATTACATCTACAAAATCCTTCTTGCAAAATTACATTATATGCAATGTGACATTCACAGGTACTAGGGTATGGATAAATTTGGGGGGCCCAATCTAGCTTCCACATTTGCCCTTGGAGAGCTTTATCTCCTTCCTCCCCCTTCACACCCCCAGAGCTGTCAACTCCTCCGTGCATCTAAACCTGCTCTGGGGCCCCTCATCCCACCAAGATGTCAATAGCAGAAAATGAGGCCCTGGTGGGACTACCTTCTATCAGACATCAAAGGCAGGCTTGGAGGGACTCAGTCTCTGTGGTGAGACCTCAGGCAGGAGACGCTGGGTCACGGAGCACTGTGTGGATGTGCTCCACACCAGGCTGTGGCACAGGATGCTGCCAGTCCCCATTGGTGAGGACTCTGCACCATCATGTTCCGCAGATGACCAGCCATGCAGGCCCTGTAGTCACCATATTCATTTATTTTCCCCCTTCAGTCACCTCATGTCAGTTAGCTACTGCTGTGTAACAAACAGCTCCAATTTAGCAGTTTACAACAACCATTTGTTTAGCTCATTCAAGAGTGAAGGGCTGAGGCCATTTTTGTGATCCACTGTGCTCCTCAAGCCCTAGACCCACCCAGCCCAGTAGCCAAGGAGGCAGAGCCTTACAAGTTGCAGAGTCTAACAAGTTGTGGCAGTGATAGAATTAGTCTTCAGCTGCCTGGTGTTTGAGGCCATCCAAGCCTGGCTCCACTCTACTGCCACCTTTCCCCATCCAACTCTCCACCAAGGTGACATCTCATGGCTATGCCAGACCACGTGCAAGCTACTCCCTGCAGCACTGCCCTGGCCACAGGCAAAAGCCTCGTGCCCCTTCTGCTGGCCAGCCCATCCTGCAAGGCAGACTGGACCCTTCCTTGGGTGACCATGGGCAAATCAATCAGCCTCTCTGAGGCTTGGTTTTGTCAAAATCGAGGTGCTGATATGATGTGCCTCCCAGGACCATGTGCAGATAAGTGATGGGAGGGTGACCATGTGCAGTGCACAGCCTGCCCCAAAGGCACAGTCTTGTTCTGGCAGGTTCTAGGGGCTGCTCCTCTGGTCAGTTTGCCCTGGGCCTGCAGAATCTTGACTTGAGCCCCCAGGGGCGGGATGCAGGTGGGCTGCAGGTGGTGAGCCTGCCCCTGCAACATTGGAGGGGCTCTTGAACCAAGAACAGTGTGATGCTCAGGTCACCTCTTGTTTGGGGCTGGAAACAGGTCCTGCTGTGGCCTGAGCTGTGGTGTGAGGACTCTCTCTGAGGGGTGCCCCTTCTCATGTTTGAGCTCCTCATCATCAGCCTGGCTGGGAGGGTGCAAAACTCCTCTGGAAGCCTGTGCAGGTCAGGGGACCCTGGCTGCAAGTGACAGAAACAAAACCAAACTGGCTGAAACAAAAAAAGCAACTTTATTGGCTTATGTGATGGAAAAGCCTGGAGGTTAATCCCAGGCTCTGGGCTTGGTGGAATCCAGGAGCCGAACCCTGTTCTCGGGACGCAGTCTCCTCTTCTTCCAGCTCTGCTTTAGTCTGAGGGAGGCTTGTGTTTCCCGGTGGTAAGAATAGCCCAGCTCCTGCCCTCTAGGGTGAGGAGAAATGCCTTCTTTTCGGGAGTTCTGGATAAAACCCCACATGGAAGCTCCCTGAATTGCCTGGGGCCGTGCACCAACCCTAGACCCCCTCTGACCTAGGGGATGGTCTGCTGTGAGTGCCACTCCCGACCTGGCTTCCTTAAGAGCTGGGAGGGATCTGTGCCTTGCAAGGCCAGGGACAGTGAGTGGGAAAAGGGTGGGCTCCCAAGGGGCTCTCTCCAAAAAGGTGAGGGTACCAGGCGGGTGCCTGGGGCAGAATCCAGGCAGGAGTAGAGGGTGCACACCAGCAGAGCAAGTCGAGTCCAGGCAGGAGCAGAGGGCGCACAGCAGCAGAGTGAGCCCAGAGGGTTTAAAGAAGGGGCCGTCTCTACGGTGTGGGTAGAGTCAGAGGAAGTAGGAAAGGACAGGGCAGAACCTGGGGAAGGCAGCCGGGGAGCCAGGGCTGACTCATGCCTGGGGACAGGAGGGACGCAGGCAGACCCCAGAGGAGGACCCGGGCTGCCCAGCAGCCTGTGGCAGGGAGACACAGGCGCTCCTGCCCGGGCCCGGGGGAAGGGGTCCGGGGATAAAACCCCGATCTCTTTTGCCCCACCCCATTATTTTCTGTGAGCTTCCTCTTAGCCACACACGATGAGTAGCTGGTGGACAGGGGTGCCCCTTGACACGGCCATATGGGACAAGGGTATGGCTGGATGGGGGTGTCTGGGGGGACATAGAGAATAACCAGCACACAGCCAAACCTGTGCTCTCCAACCCTTCAAGAGAAACTCAACAGCAAGTGTTCACAACCTATACGAAGGCAATCATAAAACATTCCCGAAGACACAAAGAAGACCCGAAATAGAACAGTTAGGATGTTCCAGCATCACCGAGATGTCAGCTCTCCCTAATTTAGGGTATACATTTAAAACGATCCCGATAACAACCCCGTGAGCTTCTCTTTCAAAAAAAGCTAGAACTGATACTAACATTCACATGGAAAAATAAACAAGCCTTGCCAGGGAAAAGCTGAAAAGAAAGTGCCGTGGGGCGGGGTGAACGAGGCCAGTCCTACCAGACGCTAAAACACGCAGTGGGGCCTCTTTAATGAGAACAGCGCCTAATGACACAAAAATACACAGGGCCGTGGGAGGGCAGGGACAGAGACAGGCCCCCCGCTGAGGCTGTGTGCGAGGAGGAGGCGCGCCAGTCACTAGAACGGTCTCGGTATTTCACATAAAATGGTACTGGGACAAGTGGAAAACCATTTGGAAAAAGATAAAATGAGATCCATTTCTCACACCATGCCCAAGAATAAACTCCAAGTAGATGGGAGACCTAAACGCAGAAACTTAAATATACAAATGCTAGAAGCAAACATTCATGAATTCCTCTATAAGAGCAATGAAGAAGGGCTTTCTGTGACTAAAAATCCAGGTGTAATCCAAGAAAATATTCATACAATTGCCAAAGAAAGCAGCTTATACAAGGAAAAAAATAAGCAAAGCGAAACGACAAATGAACCAGGAGAAAATATTTGGAACTCACTTCATAGAGAAAAGGCTCATCCCTCTACTACACAAGGAACTTTTCAAAGTTAAGAAGCACAAATGCGAAGTGTAAGAGCTGCTCCGCTCTAATCCCACAAGCCCGAGTGTCTTCCTTCCCCACAGCGTCGCCGGCAAGGTGTGTCCTCAGACGTCTGAATTTTGCCAATGTGATGGCAGAGAAGTGTTTCCTTGGTGTGGCTTCAATTTGCATTTCTCTTCTATGAGGAAGCTGAACAGCTTTTCATGCATCTAAGGGCCGTTTTTTGTTTTGTTTTGTTTTGTTTTGTTTTGTTTTTTTGAAACAGTCTCGCTCTGTCGCCCAGGATGGAGTGCAGTGGTACAATCTCGGCTCACTGCAAGCTCCGCCTCCCGGGTCCACGCCATTCTCCTGCCTCAGCCTCCCAAGTAGCTGGGACTACAGGTGCCTGCCACTATGCCCCACTAATTTTTTTTTTTGTATTTTTAGTAGAGACAGGGTTTCACCGTGTTAGCCAGGATGGTCTCGATCTCCTGACCTCGTGATCTGCCCGCCTCGGCCTCCCAAAGTGCTGGGATTACAGGCGTGAGCCACTGCGCCCGCCCTGAGGGCCATTTTTACATCCCTGCTTGGGAACTGTGTGTTCATGCAGTTTGCTGACTTTTTTCTATAAGATTTCTAGAAGATACTGGTAAGTAAAAGAAAGCGCCACGCCGAACAACACAGTAGCACGCTGCCTGTTGCACAGAGTGTAGCTACGACTGCCTGTCTTTACAAAAAGCAGCACAGGAAGAATAAACAAGAAAACAATTAGATTAGCTTCCTGCAGGGAGAGGGGGAGGGGCGGGGGAGGGATTCTCCAGGGAGCCCACCCAGCACACCTTTTGTGCACGTCTGACTTTTAGAAGCATGTTCGTGTTCTACATATTAAATCAGGAAGCATGAGAAAGGGAAAAATAAAATGGACAGAAAAACGGGAAAAATGGGCAAATGACATCTCAAATGAAGAACATAACCACAGTGAAAACCAAAAAGAAATGAAGAACTAATCCAAGAAGCTGTGAACACAGCGTCTGTCCTGCAGCCTCCGCCTCAGGCAAGGTCAGAAGGTAAGCGGGGAGTGCGAGCCAGCCCAGGGCAGCTTCCCGGGTGCACGCGTTTTACTCTTGTAGTGGAATGAACATGGCCACGCTAAAGGCATCACAGGCGCCGGCACAGCCGTGCACACCAGGGCACACATCCACGTCGCTGGAAGAAGAGACAGAGCATCAGGAATGTGGAGGGCCAGGAAGAACCCCTCAGGCAGGGACTACACTTCAGTATGAGTCATGATTTCAGGAACACGCATGCGTGCGTGAGCATGTGCAGACGTGTGTCCTTGTGTGCCTGTCTTTATGATATGTGTGTGTGTGTGTGTGTGTCTGGGTGGTGTGCCTGCGTGTATCTCTTAGGTCTGTCTGCTGAAAGACCTAAAACCTTTGTATCTTTGACACTGGTACCCAGACCTTGGTTGCTAATATATTACCCATTAAATTACCAGGGCTCCTCGGAGAAGTGGCTGATTTTAGGGCTAGTGCAAGAAAAGGACAAAAATAGCCTGGAACATCTTGTTACGCCAGAAAGTAACGAGGCACACACACACACAAACAAAGGTGGCATGTCACAGACTCCAGAGCCAGCACAGAGGGGCGCCTTCTGACCAAATTTGGAACCATTTGAGCACCAAAATATGGAAGTACAGCAATGAATCACAAATCCTTGAAAAAAAAATGGGGATCCACAAGAACATACTATAGTAGATGATGGGTGATTGATGGCCAGAGAGATGGATGATTGATAGGTAGATGATTTGCAGATGATGCGTACAAGATAGGTAGGTACGCGACAGGTAGATAGACAGATGATAGATAGGTATGTGACAGGTAGGTAGATAGGTAGGTAGACGGATTACACAGATAGATGATTGATAGACGACAGACTGAGAAATAGATGGATATATAGATACGGTAGGTGACAGATGGATGATAGATGAGACGGAAGGCTGTTGTTTCAGAAGGCCAGCTGCTGACTGGTGAATGTGGGGAAAGTGCCGGGTTCAAAAGCTGACATTCTGGCCGGCGTCATTCATGGACACTTAGTCAGGGGAAGCTCTGGCGAGGAGCAGACAGTGTCCACGGTGGGAAAGCGTCCCCATCCCCGCAGCTCCCGAGAGTGCCGCTGAGCTGGGAGGAAACACTGAGCGGATGTCCAGCAGATCACTCCACAGCTCCTCCATCAACGCATCAGAAACAACACGCGCAGCGAGAGGCGGATGGACATCCTGCGCCCGAGAGAGACACACACTCCTGTGGCGCTGACGCCGAAGATGCGCACGCTCCGTCCAATCCCGGGAACTGCCAGACAACCCCAAACCTGGACCCATCTATTAAAAAACAAGCCCCGTGTTCTTCCAAAATGTCAGCAGCGTACATGACCAAAACCGTGGAAACGCTCCAGACGGAAGAGAACCGCAGAGACAAGACACATCAGTGCAATACCTGACCCCACAGTGGCCCTATGCTGGGAGACAAGTGCCGCGAAGGACATTCTGGGGTCAGCCGGCAAGACGGGAACAGGGCTGCGAGAGGGGACTGTGTTAGGATGCGGCTGTGATGGCAAGCTCGCCATGATGAGGAAAGAGCTGTCTGTCTCTAGGGTCTCTTTAAGGGCAAGGAGGTGTGATACATGTGTGCAACTTAATACCGAATGGTTCAGAAAAGTCACCCGCAGCGCACCGGCGAGCAAGCCAATGAGAAAATAAACAGGGCAGGCTGGGCATAGTCATTGCGCCCAGGTGAAAGGTCTTGGTGTTCTTGTACTATTTTTATTTTTGTGGTTTTTCTGTTGTTTGAAATTATGTCCAAACAAAATGCTGAAAAAACAACAGCAATAAAATCCTCGCTCTCCGCCAAAGCATCTAAGTGAGGCACACAGATATCGTATGCAAGCAAATCGCTGCTGTTTGCAAAAATCTTGCAAAGCAGCCAACTCATGCCCCCTACCTAGTTACCCCTCCAGGAACCCTTGAGATAAATGATGCAAGAACACCCCACCATCATCATAATAAAGCTTGTACAGTAATAACAGTAATAATCTGCTATAATAACAAACCCCTGTGTGTGCACTGCACTTAACAGTTTACAAAGCATTTACCAGACTCCATTAGATCTTCATGGCAGTCAAGTGAAATGTGTGCTCTATAAATTATGCTTTAATAAAGTTGTCAAGTTTTTAAAGGGAATCTTGATACCTATTTTGCCAGGCTGTGGTGAGGATGAAGTGAAATCAGAAAATGACAAAGCTTTGGGAATTCTGAAGCAGCTTCTCAAGCGGTGGTCTCTCGGCCCACCTGGATGGCCGTCCCCCAGGGAGCTTGTTGCCGTGCAGATTCCTGGAGGCTGTCCCCAAAGCTCCGGAGAGCCTGGGACCCTCCCTTGTAGCTCCCCCAGGGAAGCCAGCCCAGAGTGCACCTGCAGAAAGCGCAGGCAGAGGCAGGAGCCCGGCCCTGGTGCCTGGTGCCCTGGGTGGCTGGGTCCAGGGCTCAGAGCACTGCCCGGGGAGCATGGCCCCTCAAACTGAGCACCGCCCTGGATGAGGGGAGCTGCCCACACTGACCCTTCGCAGACTTTCTCCAGTGGGTGAGTGGAGTGGGCAGGCTGGGGCCCCTCATATCCCCTGGATGCCCGCCTGGTGGAGCCTGGCTGCAGGCCATTCCTAACAAGTGCTCCAGGGCCCTGGCATTCCAGGCCAAGCTGGGCGGGGTGGCTGTGCTATCAGCGAGCCCCCAGAAGCTCGCTCAGAGGGAGTGCATTTGAGCCAGCACCCAGTTGCCACCTGAGACGCAGAAGGCCTTCCTTTTTCAAAATTAAAAACAATTTAATTGCAGTAAAATACACAGAACATAACATTTACCATCTAAACCAGTTCAGGAGTGTTCAGTACATCCACACTGTGTCCCGCAGCCACCACCACCAAACCTCTCCAGGACGTTTTCAGTAAAACAGAAGCTGTCCCCATTAAACAACTCTCGGGCCTCCCTGGCACCCAGCCTTCTATTCTCTGTCTCTATGAATTTGACTGCTCTAGGAATCCCATGTCAGTGGAATTGGATAGTGTTTGTCCTTCTGTGACAGGCTGATTTCACTGAGCATGCTGTCCTCAAGGGTCATCCATGTTGTAGTCTGTGTCAGAATGTCCTTCCTCTTCAAGGCTGAATAATATTCTGCGGTATGGATGGACCTCACTGTGTTTATCCATCACCTGATGATGGACATCTGGGTGACTTCTGTCTTTCAGCGATGGCAAATAACGCTGCTATGAACATGTGTATAAAGAACATCTCCTCAAGACCTTGATTTCAATTCTTTGGTTATATACCTAGAAGCAGGATGGTGGACCATATGGTCATTCCACGGCTAATATTTTGTGGATGTCCCACACTGCTTTCCACAGCGGCTGCAGCATCTGACATTCCCAACTGCCCAGGGCTCCGACTTCCCCATGTCCTGGCCAACACCTGTCACTTTCTGTTCCTTTGTTCTAGTCACCATCCTAATGGGTGTGAGATAGGATTTCATTCTGCACTGAAAGGACATCAGTGACTTGATGTAGAATTTCATGAAATCCTCCGTGGTCACCAGGTTGCACTGCTAAAACCTGGAAGGAGCCGGACACTCGGTACTTTCGGCTGTACGGCGATGCTTTCTCCCCTGCGGCCACTGAGCTCTGCCCTTGCAGTGGGAAAGCAACCAGGGACAGCATTGTTCCTGAACAAATGTGTACAGCTGCTTTCCAATAAAACTTTATTTACAAAACTAAGTGGCGGACCCAGCAGTTCTAGCGGCTTGTGGGTGGGTGATGCACCAGGACCAGGCAGATGACCCAGAGGGTCTGACCCCCAAAGCCTGTGGCCCTGCGTGCGTGCAGGAGGCAGGGAGATGCAAACAACAGACACAGGCTGTGCATTGCTGCCAGCTCCAGCAGCAGGGACAGAACGGAAAAACCAAGATCTGCAAAGCCATCCGTGTCTCATGAGAAAGGTGGCCCCTGGCCTTGAGCAACGAATATAGACGTGAGTGCACACCCACACACGCCCCTACATGCAGGGCATGTGAATGAGTCCCCAAGGCTTCCAGAAGCACCAGTTGGGCAGTGCAGACTCAGACCAGAGGCTCCCCCGACTCCCCCACCACCGTGTGCCACTGGGAAGAGCTTCCAGGGACATTTCCAGGCTCCTGGGTGCCCTGGGCTCTCCTTGTTCTTTCCAACTGGAGCTGGCACTGGCCGAGCTCCTACTGTGTGCCAGGCCCTGGGCCAGGCACACGACACACAGGCCCCTCCGGTTCCACCAGCAACCTGAGCAGGCGTTAGGTCGGGCCCAGCCCAGATGGCCCACGAGGGCACAGGGAGTTCAAATCAGCTGCTCAAGGACCCATGGCCATCAAGCAGGGGAACCAAGACACAGAGTGCCAGCTGCCAGCCCAGGGACCCCAGAGGTGGAAGGGCCATTTGCCGTGTCTCCTGGGCAGACCCTCTGGGCCTCATGTCCTGCTTGGCTCTTCCGAGCCTTCTCTTCCACACCACGGGGCAGCAGTGACTGACTCAAGGGGTCACTGCAGAGATTAATCAGATCATGTAGGTGAAGTTCCCGGCCATGGTGGACCCTCTAAAAGGTGGCTCTTGCTCCTGGGAGCCCCCACCATCCAGTCACAGCTGGAGCCAGGTCTGCCTAGCACCCCAGCCCTGCTAATTGAATAAATATTCATTCGTGTTGAATACCCGAGTGCCATGGTTTCCATGGCTACCCACTCCTAATGGCTTAATGAGACAAGGGCCCAGATTTTCCAAAACCCACATGAATGCTGGTCCCGATGGGCAGTGCCTCCATCCCATGGGGCGGGCCCTGCTCAGCTCCCTCTGGAAACATCAGAGACAGAGTGGGCTGTGGTCCAGGAGTGAGGATTCAGCAAACAGCCGTCAGCCGTCACCGTGTGTGGATGGGCAAGGTCTGTGAAACCCCAGGCCGAGGCCAGCGGAGTCAGAGGGCCTGTGCCCTGCATCGCCCCGCATGCCGCGCTCCCTCCCTTCCACCTGTTGGTTGGTTTCACTACATGCCAAGAGTGTCACCTGTAGCAAATATGAGTCCAGAGCCCTGGCCCCTGCTGCCACGGCCCTGAGCCCTGCAGAGTCATGTCACACGTGTGTGTGTGTGTGTGTGTGTGTGTGTGTGTGTGTGAGAGACACCTGCCCCGCCCTGCCCACTGGGCACTGTTGAAAGGGGTCAGGGCCAGGCACTGTCTAGCCCTGTCCTGCCTTTCTATTTTACCTGTCCTTTCTCCTCTTCCTCACTGGTCTCTGACTTTCTGTCCCCCTCCCAGCTGACACCAGAATGTGCCCCACGGACCTGATGATCAGGGACTGTCCGGGGGAGGCCAGCAATGATGGCCAGGGTCAGTGGCTGCAGGAAAGGTGGGCCCTGGCCGCCACCTTCGTCACCAGCAAGAGTAGATCTCAGGGGGCCACAGCCGGTGGGACATGCCCATGTGTCTGCCCCCCTCTGATGAAGAAGCAGTCACAGGACCACACCCTCAGCTTCCAAACTTCCTGAGTCCCACCTGAGTGCTCCTGGTTGGCAGAATCCAGCAAGAAGCAGTGTCGCCCAGGGTCCATGGTCCATTTGACCATGGCCCAGGACGGCCCTGCACCTGCAGACATAAGGCCTCGGGCAGCCACTCTGGACATGGAGGTGGGAGCAGGAGGGTCCTGCCACACATTTGTTCAGAAACGATCCTGTCCCTTTGCAGCTTTCTCAGGAACTCCAACAGCTCGTGGGATGCCTGGCCAGGGAGCACAGCATAGCCGTGGGCAGGCCTGCAGGCAGCCAGTTGCTAGGGCAGTCACCAAGGCGGGACGGTCAATGGAAATGCTCCACTAAGTCGGGCACAGATGTGGGGAGATAGCACCCGCGACCTTGGCCTCCCCACAGGCGGCCCAGAGTGCCGGCCTTCCTCATGCACGCTCCACTCTTTATACTTCAACAGCATGGGCTTCCCGCCCTGGGAGCAGGATGGTTACTTGGGAAGAGTCCTCCACCAGAGAGTGCTCCGTGGCAGGACTGATAATGAAATTGAAGGAACGACTGAATGCCACCACACCAGCGTGAGCTGGGGTTGGGCAGCTGGGGCTTCCCTCCTTTCCGGGGACTGGCCCCGCTTGAACCTGCAGAGCATGCCTGCTGAGGACTGGAGTTGGACAGCAGGCTGGCTCAGTTCCCAACGTAAGGGTGTGCAGCAGGAACGCAGCCAGGTGCCTGGTGTCTCCAAGAACCCTTCGAGGGGCCTGCACCACTCTCCACTCGGCGTGGATTCTGCGGGGTCCTGGGAGAAGGTCGTGGGTTGTGTGGAGCAAGGGACAAGCGACCCCATAGGGAAGTCAGCAACGGTGAGGGCCAGCACCACGCCGGGGCCTGCGGGAAGCCAGCAGTGCTAGAGGCCTCCCAAGAGGGTGGCAGCCCTGCCTGAGCCCGGCCTGGCAGGGAGGGCACCAGGGAGGCCACACCCCACCTCTGCCCCACACCTCAAATCTCAGCCAGGGGAACAGCCGGGAAAAGGAGGCCCAGGTAGAGACCAGGAGCAAGGCGAGCCAGGCTACCCTGTCTGTGTCCCTGTCCCCTCCCACCAGGCCAGTCACCTCATGTCCCAGCCCAGGGCCCCTCCACCGATGTCCCCTAGAACGCCGAGGCTCAGCACACCCTGCAGTTTGACCTGGGGAACTCTTGCAGGTTGCCTTTGGCTGAATCTGCCAGCCGAGACGGGAGGGGGTTGGCCTGGCCATTCCCAGCCCAGAACCTGCCCGAGAGCCCGCAGGACTGAAGATGCTCACTCTCCCCACCTCCACACCCACCTGCCAGCCATTCCTGAGGATCCCAACTGGTCCCAGGTCTCTGCCCTGAGTCGTCCCGGAAGGCACAAGAGGCACCCAAAGAATGAGCTCATGTCCCCTCATCCCCATGCCATGCTGGGGCCTTGGCAGCCCTCAGGCGTCCTGAGGAGCCCAGGGGTTATCCAACCCTTCCAGGGGTGCAGGAGGGCTTCCTGGAGGAGACGGCTGGGCTGTTCTTGGGGGATAAAGAAGAGCAGGCCAAGACGGCCAGGGTGGGATGGGCATTCTGTGCTGAGGCATCCTTGCGGGAGGGCATTGGGAGCACGGGGACAGAGCAGAGCCTGGTCTCCTGGAGTGGCACCTGTGGGGCAGGAGGCGTGAGGAGGGGCACAGGCTCCCAGCCATCCCTGGGGGCTCCTGGCTGGGCTTCACTCCTGCCTGAACAGCACGGGAGATCTCTGGAAGGTCCCTCCTGGTGAGGCCCATCTGGCCTGGGCTCAGGCAGCTCCCCTGAGGCCGAATGCCCCACAGCCAGCCCCCTGACACACTGGGGGAGGGCAGGGGGCAGAGGCAGAATGGCACCTGAGGCACGCAGTTGTGGTCCCTCTGCCCCCCAGGGCCTGGTGCTTAGGGCTGGCTGGTGGGGGTTGGGGGTGTGGGGGCGGTGGAATGCCCCTCCTGGGCACCGGTGGGCCTTGCAGCTGGTGCTGTAACTTTCCCAAAGATAGCTGCACTTCATCTTCTCCCTTCCCTCCCAGCTACGAGGGGCAGGGGCAAAACTCCAAGACGGCAGCCAGGCGAGGGTCCTGTGACCTGGCACCAGGAAGTGTGCCTCCTTGGTCATGAAAAGGGGGAATGTGCCTCCTCGCAGGATTTGTATTTTTTTTTTTTTCTGTAATTGAAACAATATCTGGTGTGAGGCATCTAATTACCGCTCTTTCCTAGAAATTGAGCGGTAACACGTCCTGTCGATACAAAGCTTTTGTTAAAGTCAAACACGGTTTCCCAGGGCAATTCCAATGAACACTGCACTAAACAATACTTGGGTTTTTAAATAGTTTCTCTAAGTATAATACCGAGCCTGATGCAGTCTACCTCATCTTTTGTTCTGGCTCCATTTCGAAAGTACCTTTGTACTCCCGTGTTCCTGCATAACAAGAGCTGATAGTTCCTGCTCACTTGAAGAAGATCTTACCAAATTAGACTTTTTAGAAGTGGGAGAGCCTTTCGAGAAATCAGAGCCAACCTACTCATTTGTCAGCGAGACAAACTGAGTCCTGGGGTGAGTCCCTCAGCGCATCAAAAGGTCATAGAGCACCAGACCAAGGTGAGAGCCAGGAGGTCAGGGGCTGGGCAGAGGGAAGTAAGGAAAGGGACACGGGAGGCTGGCAACAGAAGGAGGAACAGGTGATAGTCTGCGTTCCAATCCCACTGTGCTTTGATGCCATCAGCACCCCAACCCTGACCCTAATCCTCACCCTACCTAACCCCATCAGCACCCAACCCTACCCCAACCCTAACCTAACCCCATCAACATCCCAACCCTAGCCCTGACCCCAACTCCAACCACCTTCCAACCAGAGAAAAGGCAAATACATCCCTGAAGGACTTCATCCTTTGCAGAGCGCTCTCACGTCCTTCATCGTGAGAAATAAAGATGAAATCCTAAGATCCCCAACAGACTGAACAGACCACCCCTTGGCCAAGGGGACCCCAGAGAAACTTGGAAGCTGAGTTCCCACCATGATGGGAGGGAGGTGGGACCCACCTCGTTGTACCCTCTCCCTCCCTTGCTAACCATCCCTGGGCTTCCTCCCTCAGGGCTGCAGAGAAACTGGCTCTTCCAAAAGACTCCGCCCTGGTTTCAACCAACGCCTGACCTGCCCCTCCCTGGTGCCAGTTTGACACAGCAACCAGCCAGCATTCCTTCCTGGTAGGAGACCACGGGCCACAGAGAGCTTCTGGCCAGTCTGCGGGGGATGTGTAGAAAGGGTTTCCGTCTCTTCTGCTTCACCTTTTCACATCAGAGGGCGGAAAACTCCACCCTCAGGTCATGTTGCCATTGCCATGTCTTGAATGTGGGTCCTATGGAGAGGCAGGAAGCTCAAGTGCACGCATGTGTGTCTCCTTTCATGGATATTCATGATTCCTCTGATAGCTTGTTGAATATGTACATTAGGCTCCCCTGCTCAGCAAAGGGAACCTTCCTGTTCCCTTTGCCTCTCCCTCAACACGTCTGTTTCCAGCTTCTTTCCTGAAGCTACGCTTCCCAGCCATCAGAATGGCTGCCCTGCAGGCTGCATACCTCTATGAGGAATAAGGGTCTCCTTTCCAAACTTAGGAACCTTGTCATTCTTCAGTTGACAACCTTTTAGGCTCTAGGAGTCCACTTTGTTCACTGATATATCCCTAGGTCTCAGACAGTGTCCAATACAGAGTGAGCACTTCATAAACATTTGTTGGATGAATGGACAGTGAGCACGTCCGTCAGTGGCGGCTGGGCGTGCATACTCGCCTATCAGCACGTGTGTGTGGAGCCTCGTTCTGTCTCCAGCAAATTCGATTCGTGGCTTAAAGCAATAGAAATTTATTATCACAGCAATGGAGGCCAGAAGTCTGAGGTCAAGGTGTTGGCAGCACTGTGCTCCTCCCGAAGGCTCCATGGGGGGATCCTTCCCTGATTCCAGGAGTTCTTTGGCCGTGACCCCATCTCTCCACTCTCCCCCTCCCTCCCTGTGTGTCTCCTCTCCTAATAAGGACACCAGTCATACTGGATTAGGGTGGGCCCCAATCCAATAAGATCACGTTCACGCGTGCCGGGGGTTAGGACATGGACATAGCTTTCTGGGGGGACACAATGCATTCCATAATGACAGTTTTCTTTCTCTCGTTTTTGTTAATTACATGCTATCAGAAAACAATTAGTATATTTCTCATGAAGATCCAGATCTCTGTCCCTCTTCCTGCATGAGAACTGGCAGGGTGGACTTGCAAGGTAGCTGTTTCCTTCTGACAGGATATGTGCCACGGACCACCCTCCCAGCCCTCCTCTGGCCTGGGTGCTGCAGCCCTGGAGTTGCAGGCCCTTGATCTGCCCAGTGGTTTGCAACTGGGGGTGATTTTGCCCCCCAGAGGTTATCTGGCAATATCTGAAGACATATTCGGTTGTCGCAACTGAGGAGTGCTCCTAGTATCTGGTGGGTGGAGGCCAGGGAAGCTGCCAAACTTCCTACAATGCACAGGGCAGCTCCCATGACAAAGACGAGTGCAGACTAAAACGTCAGTAATGCACAGGTGGAGAAACTCTGTTCTACAGTGATAGGATATTGATCTGGGAATATGGCTGCCATGTAAAGACTACATTTCCCAGCTTCCCCTACATTAGGGGTGGGCATGTGACCAAGTTCTGGCCAATGGGGCATCAGCGTAAGGGAGGAACACAACCTCCAGGTGAGGCTGCCCCATGATGGAAGGGCCATGGGCTCCCATCCCACCATTGTGAGGCCATGGACGTGGTGCCAGGGCCCAAGCTGCCCACTGGGGATGGCAGGGAAAAGGCAGAAGGGGCCTAAAACTGGGGCTGCCCACTGGGGATGGCAGGGAAAAGGCAGAAGGGGCCAGGAAGTCCTGCCCAGACTTCCATGTGGGACAGAAAGGATCTTTTATCTTGCTCAAGCTGCTGTGCTTTGTGGTCTTCTTGTTACAGCAGCATCACCTGTACCTTGACTTACTCACAGTTATAAATCTCAGTCCAGGTCCATAGCCTCCCATGACAAATTTCTGGTTTAAATCAGAAGCTTTCTGGGAGGAGAAAACTCGAGAAGAAAACATAGCAGATCTTGCTGAGTTTGGGCCCAAGGTGTCCAGGTTCCAAAACAAACATTCCAGGGCTGTGGACAGTGGCGAGGACAGCTCAGCCTGCATCCCTGCCTTCCACAAATACTTGGGAATCAGGATCGACGCAGGAAGCTGGAGGAAGCTCCCAGGGTCAGGGCAAATGTGAGCATTCTTAGCTTATTTTCCCAAACATGTTAAGGACTCTTCTTCATTTTCCTATTAAAAAAACCTCAAAGCCAAACAAAACAAAACAAATCTCTGAACTCCCTCCAGCTCTGAAGCACTTGTCTGTTCTGGTCAGATTCACAAATCGTGGGCATAAATTACTTTTGTTGAATTAACCATTCCTACCCAGAACATTCTCTGGATTCTACCTGGAAGCAGCTGAAATACAAGGTATCAAACCTGAGGATGGCAAGGGTGGCCTTAGGGAGCACGTCACACCTCACACGTGGGCACCCGCCACCTATGGTCCTGCCCACACTTTCCACGCGGGCACGAGAGCAGGTGGTGTGTGGTGTCTGTGGTTTCCATAACCTCTGGCCACAGCTGGGGACAGAAGCTGTGTCACTCTGTGGCCCTTTGGAGCCATGCACATATTCAGGGCTCAGCAAATGAGAAGCAGCAATGCAGGGCGGAGTGGCTCGGGTGAGAGCTGGGCACAGGTGCTTGCTGGGTCTCAGTGTCTTAACTGAAGGAAAACTGCCTGCCTCATGGAGAGAGGGGTTCCTTCATTCATTCGCCATGCTGGGTGCTGGGGTGAAAGGTTGATTAGCACTGGGGTGCGCACCCCAAACAGGCTACATGGGAAACAGCAGCCCCTGACAGTGGGAAAGTGTGGGTGACGGGGGTCCCCAGGGAGGCGACCACCTTAGGGAAAGAAGCCCCAGCGTCCTGCCAGGGGCCCCTCTGTGGTCTTTGTCGGGGTGAGTGGCTACCGCAGAGGTGGTCACTGTGGGTAGAGACTGGATAGGGTAAGGCCTGAGCCCAAGCCCCAATCTACCGGCCACTCCTTGGAGACCTGGGGAGCCGCATCTGCTCCCACGGCCTCCGCTTTCTCATCTGCAAAGTGGCGAAACCATAGCACTCAACCCTCAGGGGTGATATCAAGGTGAAATAAAACAAAAGGCTTTCAAATTCTGTTGAACACCCTGAGAAATCATTGGAGGTCTCCAAAGGACAGCTACCCATGTTACGGAGGTCTGGGGTGAGCCTCAGTGGGTCAGTGGAGGATGCACTGGCCACAGGGTCCTGGACTCTGGCAGCCCGTCTGAGGTGGGGAGGGGTGGCCCATATAGCAGTGGGGAAATGGCCCAGGAAGCCTTCCCTGTGCTGTCAAGGTCAGGGCAGAAGCCCCCTCCACAGGAAGCCCTTCCTACTGCCCCAAGCCAGCACAGGCACCCTCAGCTCCTGTGGCCAGGCACTGCCCAAGGCTGATTTATCTGTGACCCCAAGCACAGCACGAAACCTGATACAGCGGAGCACCAGAACTATGTACTGTGTTGAAAATAATCAGAGCTGTCCTAAGATGGAAGCAGGCTGCTCAGAAAGCAGAGAGCTCCCCATCGCCTGGGGTGTGCAAGCAGAGACTGGGAACGGCCTGAGGCACATCACCAGGCAGACTCAAATGTCAGCTGGGAGCAGATCCAACAGTGATGATGATAACGGCGATGAAGATGATGATGATGAGGAGGAGGAAGAGGAGGGTCAACTGTAATTTACCGAGAGTTTGCTACATGCCAGGGATCCTAAGGTCTTAGTTCTCTTTATTAGAATTGTTTTTATTTGCCAAAGTAACTCAAGCACTTGGAACAAATTAAACAATACAGGGACAGATAAAGAGAAATGTGGCATCGGTCCCCCCCCAGGCCCACCCCTCCCCCAAGCCAGGTACCCAGGGCTGCCCAGTACAGATGGGTTGGCAGAGGCAATTGGTACACAGTACCCCAGTTAGTACTGAAAGTTGAGTATTAGAGACTCAGACGAGACAATTTGCCCAAGGACCCACAGCTGGGTAGACGTTGGGGGTGGCACAGAGTTTCAGTTGCCTCTCCAAGCTCTCCTTGGAGTCCTGAGATGCAGCTCAGCCTGACCCTCCTCTCCTCTCCTGGTGGCACCTGCTGGCCATGCGTCCTCCTCCCGCAGTGGCCCGAGGCTCCTGGGCAAGTCTGCCCAGCCCAGGCCTGTGCAAGGCCCTGTGCCCACACATCAGACTCCATCACGCCTGGATCTAGCAGGGCTGGCATTTTGATACCCATCCACGGGACTCCCGGGTTCCACCTCACACTCCCACAGTGCCCTCCAGGACTTGGGGGCCTGGAAAGACCCAGAAAGACCACTGAGTCCTGTCCCTCGATTCACAGGTGGTGAAGCAGAGGCTCAGATTTGCCCAAGATCACATAATGACTCAACGGCCGAGGCAGGGCTGCCAGCGGGCATTCCTCGGGACTGTCTGGAATTTGACGGTGCAGTGGCCTCCACCACACACGTTTCCACTCATCCATCCCTCAAACACCCGCGGGCGTTGCATCCATCTCCTGTGGCTGCGGTGAGAAATGATCACAAATGCCACCACTTAGAACCACACTAAGCCTCCTCTCCCAGTGCTGGAGGTCAGAAGTCTGAAGTGGTCTGCAGGGCCGGTGCCTTCCGGAGGCTCCAGGCCAGAGTCTGTCTCTTTGCCTCTCCAGCTCCCAGAAGCACCGCGTCCTGTAGCCACTGGTCCCGTCTGCACATCGCTCTGACCTCTGCTTCTGTCATCACACCTCCTCTTCTGGGACCCTCCCGCCTCTTTCACTTACGAGGACCCTGATGACACTGGGTCCACAGGTGTCACGGGGATCACCTCCCAGATGCAAGGTCCTCAGTCACGTCTGCAAAGTCCTTTTGGTATGCAGGGTCGCATGGGTCTGTGGGACATCACTCTCCAAAGGAGGCAGAATTGAGCTGGGGACAACTCACGAGCTTGGGGGACAACTCATGGCTTGGATATGTTCAGCTGCAAGTTACAGAACCTTCCTCCCTAAAAGGGTAAAACAGTAAATCTACTTAGTACCTCCCTCGGCAGGAGGAAGTCTGGCCAAAGCGGGGGTCCTGGGTGGGTTCTTGGAGGCTCAAGAACAATGGCACTGGGGACACACCCTCTTTCCTTCCATGGTTTTCATCCTTATCCTTAGCTCCTCCTGGTCACGTGACAGCTGCTGCTGCTCCGGGCATCACATCCTCACATGTGCCCTACCAAGCAGGAAGGCAGGCTGTGGGCCTTCTGACACATTTCGCCCTTGTCCTCAGGCAGGTTTCATTGGCTGGGACAGGGTCAAGTGGCCTCTCTCCTGCAGCCACCCTGCAACGGGCAGGGCCCAGATGGCTCCGGGCTGAGACCTCTGCAGATGTCATTCTGGGGAGTATGCACAGTGGCCACTAAGGCTGGGAAAGGTCACAGAGGAAAACCCAGCCAGCTCGAACCCAGAATCCAGGCAGCAGGCCCACTGCCAGCCTCCCTGCTAGGCCCAGGCCCAGGATGGTGGAGCAGGAGGTGAGGTCTTCCAGGCCGCCCTACCCTCGTCACCTCTGCATCTCCAGGGCTGCACGCAGAGGATGCTCCCTGGTGTCTGCGGACTGCGTGACAACTGAACCAGTGAAGGGCTGTCGGTTGAGGCTGGGCACTGGAGGGCTCTGAATGTCAGGCTCAGGCAGCTGGGGGCAGCCGCTGAGGGCAGCAGAGAGCCCCTAGCAGGAGAAGCTAGGTGGAGACTGAAGCAGGTGCAGCGGGCGGAAAGAGGTGGGGCTCGCAGGAAGCCGTGTGGCAGCTGAAAGGGTGGGGGGTGGCAGGGATCTGAGCTTGGACCCCAGCAGGGCCAGGGCTGAGGTACACAGCTGGTGCTCAATAAGACATGCTGACCCACTGCTTTAATCTATTACACTCATTGCAAATCAAAGCCAGTCCCCGAAGCAGTTCTTTCTCCAGAGGGACTTCCGCCAGCTCTGTAAGAACTCGACTGTGCCAAACCCATCAATGCTGATCAATATGCAACAGCTCAGAGAGCCAGCCCAGGCCACGGCTCCCTGCCACATCCTGACAAGACAAATCAGTTTCTGGAATTCTTCAGGGAGGGGCAGGGAGAGAAGCAAGTCTCATTTTTCCCTGACTCGTCTTTAAAAATGAAATTTCAAATAAACATAGGGAAAGAAAGCTCAGCTCAGCTCAGCTCAGCTCCGGGGAGAAAACATGTCCTCTTGGTCTTGGTCTTGAGACAAGAAGACAGGGCTGGCTTCCCTCAGTTCCCACACCCACCAGGGCTGAGTGGAGAGCAGTCTCGCCCAGACTCCAGACTCTTCCCTTTCCCCTGCAGACACCAACCAAGGGCAGAGATGGGCAGGCGCCACCCCCACCCCCAGGAGCTCACAGCCAAGTTGGGGGAGGGGGTGGCTCAGGGCTGGCGAGGGCCTCAGAATGCTCTGGTCCAATGCTCCCATTTTACAGACAGGGGAAACTGAGGCCCGGGAAGCCAGAAGGCTCCCCCACTGCCAGACAATAAGTAAGGGAATGAGCAGCCACATCTGATGATCCCAAACACCACGGAACCGAGAAAAGGTCCTGTCGGCCAGGGTCACTGGGTCTGGCACAAGCAGCCACCAGGTGAAAGCACCCCCTGCACTCAGCACCCAGCAAGCATCAGTGTGGCTAAGGAGGCTGGAGCCAGGCCCACAAGCCCATTTGCCCTTCACGGCACCCATCCTGCCACCAGGCTTTCATCCAGCTCCTTCTGTGAGCTGAGAGCCCGGCCCTGGACCAGGCAGTGGGGATGGGACACAGTTGAGACGCATGGTTACTGATGATGGCCACACCCCACGGGGCATGCAGGAGGCCAGCAAAAGGGGCCCAGATCCAGCCTGGGAGGTCAGGGAGGCTTCCTGAAGGAGGAACATCATGGGACAAGGCTTGAAGAAAGAGAGCCCCAGGAAAGGTGCGGCAGAGGGCATCCAGGCCTGTGGACAGCACATGGCCAGGCCCAGAGTCCACAGGAGGTAGTGAGAAATGTCCTCGAAGTCTGGAGAGGAGGGCTGACTCCAAGAGCCAGGTGGAGCTGTGCAGGCAAGGGAGGCGATGCAGAAAACAGCTGCAGCCCTGGAAGAGCTGGCTGCAGCAGAAACCCAGAAATACATCTTCTCCTCAGCCTAGGAGGGTGGGCAAGACCACAGGTGCCACATATGTGCATACACATCCATATGTGCGAACCCATGTGTGCACATGCATGACTGGGGTCATGCATAGGGACAGATGTGTGCAGCACAGGCATAAAAACGTGTGTGCAATGTGCATGGATTTGTGTTATCTACATAGGCAAGGGTGTGCATGCATGCGGTATGCACAGGTATGTGCACAGCATGGGTACATAACATTTCTACATATGCCAGTGTCATGTATATGCATGTGTAGAGATACATGTGCAAAGAGCACATGTATGTTAGTGCATATGTATGTATGCACCTGCATGTGAATAGTACATGGACATGTGTGTGCACACGTAGGCATGCATGTGAACATGTATGTGTGCATACATGTGTGCATATTCTGTATGCATGGATGCACTGCAGAATCCTTATGGTATATGTAGACAGTGTGTACGTGGATGTGTGCATGCATGTGTGCATGAATGGGTTGCATGCTTGCATGCATGTGTGGATATGTGTATGTATGGGTGTTCATGCTTGCATGCACATAGATGTGTGCGTGCACACACATATGCCTTGGCATGTTCATGTGTGTGCATGGATCTATGTGTGCACAAGGACGTGTGTGGATACATATGTGTGTGTGGACACTGTACATGTATGTATGTGCATGCATGCCTGTATGTGCAGGGAGAGGGTTTGAGGAGCCAAGCTCCCCTCCACCCGAGCTGAGGCTGCTCATGAAGCCCAGAGGTGCACACTCACATCCCTTCTCAGGGTCTGCCCGGCCCCAGCTCTTTCTGGCACAGCAGCTGGGGCCCCAAGTCTGATGGCTACATGGCCCTGGGTGGACCAACCCTGTCCTCCTGGGCCCCACGCATCACGGGTGAGATACAGGCGGGTTCACCTCTGCAGCTCCAGGACGCGCCACTTCTAGGTTCTCAGTTCTAGGAAACACCTCTAGGTTTCCCTTCTGAAATCTGCCCACTTCTGCTATGTACCCCCATGCACACGCACACACATCCCCCACAACCCCCGCCAGTGCAGCCTGACTACCCCAGCACCCTCCTTCCTCGCCCCTCCTAGTCGTGCCGAGCCCGCATCGTGCCTCTTCAGGACAGGAAGTCTTGCTGGGTGCATGCTGTTCTGCTTGTTACGGACAATCTGGAGCAGTTCCTCAAGCCTAATTTCAAGGTCTGGGGGAAGAGGCCTCTCCAGCTCCCTTGCAAACAGCTGTGGTCTCCAGGGCCTCCCACCACAGGCAGGCCTGCGTGCAAGGCAACCCCTATGCATGGCCCAGGGCTTCGCTTCCCCTAATGACTGGGCCCCAGCCTTTTGCCCCTTGGCTCCATCCAGGCCCTGGACTGGACCCTTCTGCTCCCCCCCTGGTCATGCCAGGAGGTGTTGCCAGCAGCATGCCAGCATGCTGGCTGCCATCCCCAAGGGCCTGGGCCACTCACTGGCCAGGCGCTCCAGATGCCCTCAGCCTGGCCTGTGAGTGGCCCCTGCCTTCAGCCCTCCTGAGCAGTGGGAGGGTTCATCTAGCTCAGGGCCCCAGGTGCTCCGTGCCCTTTGGCCTCCAAATTCCTGTGCCTGGGCTGCCATCTCTCGGGAACACAGAAGCCAGGATCCTAGGTAGATCCCCATGCCCCTGTGCATCCCCCAAAGCGCTTCTCAAAATGAGAGTCCCTCATGCTGGGGGTGCGGGGCACGCAGATGCCAAGGGAGACAGCCCTCCTCCAAAGCCTTCGTCTGGCCCCTGCCACTGCTCTTTCCTGAGTCCTCCTGTCTCCCCATGCCCCCAGTACGAAGTCCACCCCCACCGGAGCAAGCACAGCCTACAGAGGCCTCCCCTTCCTCTTAACGCCTCCCCCTTCTCTAAGCACAGTTTGGTCACCTCCTTCAGGAAGGCTTCCTTGACAACCCTGCTCTTAGGCTGGGGGAGGAGCCCCAGGGCACTGATGGTTGTCAGCGCATTCACCTCAGTGGGTGGCACCGTCCACCACAGATGGTGCGCGCCTCAACTGAGGCCAGGGCCCCTCACTCTGTACCACTGCAGGGGGCTCAGTAGAGACAAGGGATCCACTGCGCCAACCATGAAGGAAGCAGGTGTGTGTGGGCTTCCCTGAAAAATGTACCTCCAGGTGCCCTGGGCAGGTGGCACCTTTTAGGCAACCAGGACCAGGAGTGCCTTTAGCAAGGATGGTGACTCTCCACCTTCTCTGGGTCACACACCTCCCACAGGACAGCCATAGCCTTTTGCTTCCCCAAAGGGCACATGTGCCCCAGACTAGCACAGGACTGACATGGAAGGCTTTGGCTCCAAAGTGCGCTCCTGCTTGGCAGGCCCATCAACTGAAATATTTGCTTTCTGCCTGGCCCCGGCTTGGCCTCCACACCCCCAGTGCAGGCCCCGTTGGTGACAAACATGGTGAAGAACGAAGCTGTAGCTCCTGGCAGCGTCTCTGCGGAGACAGACAGGCTCCTCAGTAAAGCTGAGCAGCTGAGAACACGACAGGCTCTGAGACTAAAGCTGGCACCCTTCAGGAGCTTAGAGAGAAGCTGCCTCAGGCCACGGGCATGGATAGGCATCCCAGGGGCGGGGAGCAGTCACTCCAGCCCCTCCTCATGATGACCTCCTGGGCACCCAGAAGCGCCCCTTCCCCGCCGGCTCTAGATACAGGATGGACAGCTTCCCTACCTCTCCCCTGCGGGCCCATGCAGGGGGAGGCCAGCCAGCAGGGGTGCGTTTCTGGACGTCTAGGGGAAGGCTTGTCCCTTCGGTCCTAGCGGAGAAACACATCAGGCCTGAGAACTCCAGCTCTCCTCCTGGACCACCTCGTCCCTCGAGGTCCCTCTCCCACAGACCCCAGGCGGACTGGAGGCAGAAGCCAGCACCCAACATGGGCCACAGAGTGACAGCGCACATCTGCAGAACGGAGGTGCACGGACTGGGGCGAGGGTACACGGGTGCTACCTCAACGGCCGCTCTCTCCTGAGCCCACCCTTGCAAATAGCTCATCATCCAGGCAGCTCCGTTCTGGGTGTTTGTCAGAGGTGGTGACTTTGAACACTTCTCCATCCTTTAAAAGCAGGGCCTGAGAGCCTAAGGATTAAACTTCAATCACTGCTAACATGGGTGCAGAGCTTGGGAGCTTGCCCAGGGCTTCCACAGTCACCGCCGTTAGTTATGATTCATGCTCCAGCAGCGCTGGGAAGAGGGCCGAGGGAACTGAGGCCGGGATGGGTGCGGAGGTGGCTCTGCCGGGGAGCGCCTATCCGGGATGTGGTCCGGACCCTGAGCTCGGCAGGACCTGTGCGCACCCAGGCAGCGTCGCGTCCTCCCCCAGGCTGCGAGAGGTTGCTCTGCCATCAGGCCATGGACCCCGAGCCGCCCGT
>NW_012107363.1:3991795-3992404 GCF_000951045.1 Mandrillus leucophaeus | reverse complement strand
TGCGGTGGCAGGGCTGGCGGCCGTGGTGGGCTTCCTCATCGTCTTCACCGTGGTGGGCAACGTGCTGGTGGTGATCGCCGTGCTGACCAGCCGGGCGCTGCGCGCGCCACAGAACCTCTTCCTGGTGTCGCTGGCCTCGGCCGACATCCTGGTGGCCACGCTAGTCATGCCCTTCTCGCTGGCCAACGAGCTAATGGCCTACTGGTACTTCGGGCAGGTGTGGTGCGGCGTGTACCTGGCGCTCGATGTGCTGTTTTGCACCTCGTCGATCGTGCACCTGTGTGCCATCAGCCTGGACCGCTACTGGTCGGTGACGCAGGCCGTCGAGTACAACCTGAAGCGCACGCCACGCCGCGTCAAGGCCACCATCGTGGCCGTGTGGCTCATCTCGGCCGTCATCTCCTTCCCGCCGCTGGTCTCGCTCTACCGCCAGCCCGACGGCGCCGCCTACCCGCAGTGCGGCCTCAACGACGAGACCTGGTACATCCTGTCCTCCTGCATCGGCTCCTTCTTCGCGCCCTGCCTCATCATGGGCCTGGTCTACGCGCGCATCTACCGCGTGGCCAAGCTGCGCACGCGCACGCTCAGCGAGAAGCGCGCCCCCGTGGG
>NW_012107363.1:3976153-3991380 GCF_000951045.1 Mandrillus leucophaeus | reverse complement strand
GCGCAGCAGCGTGTGCCGCCGCAAGGTGGCCCAGGCGCGCGAGAAGCGCTTCACCTTCGTGCTGGCCGTGGTCATGGGCGTGTTCGTGCTCTGCTGGTTCCCCTTCTTCTTCAGCTACAGCCTGTACGGTATCTGCCGCGAGGCCTGCCAGGTGCCCGTCCCGCTCTTCAAGTTCTTCTTCTGGATCGGCTACTGCAACAGCTCGCTGAACCCGGTCATCTACACGGTCTTCAACCAGGACTTCCGGCGGTCCTTCAAGCACATCCTCTTCCGACGGAGGAGAAGGGGCTTCAGGCAGTGACTCGCGCCCGTCTGGGGATCCTGGACAGCTCCACGCTCAGGGCTGGGCAGAAAGGGCGGCCCAGACGGGAGCTTTCCCAGAGACCCGGGGATGGATTGGCCTCCAGGGCGCAGGGGAGGGTGCG
The DNA here is from genome assembly GCF_000951045.1 of Mandrillus leucophaeus. Taxonomy (NCBI): domain Eukaryota; kingdom Metazoa; phylum Chordata; class Mammalia; order Primates; family Cercopithecidae; genus Mandrillus; species Mandrillus leucophaeus. The sequence goes on along the minus strand of NW_012107363.1, from coordinate 3,990,955 downwards.
GCAGGGCAGGAGCTTGGCAGAGAGATAGCTGGGCTCCGGGGAGTGGGGAGGAGAGAGGGGGAGACCCCTTTGCCTTCCCGCCTCAGCAAGGGGCTGCTTCTGGGGCTCCCTGCCTGGATCCAGCTCTGGGGGCCCTGCCGAGGTGTGGCTGTGAGGTCAGGGTTTTAGAGAGCAGTGGCAGAGGTAGCTTCCTAAATGGGCGAGCAAGGAGCCCCCCGAAACACACTACCACTCCCCATCCCCGTCTGACCAAGGGCTGACTTCTCCAGGACCTAGTCGGGGGGTGGCTGCCAGGGGGCAAGGAGAAAGCACCGACAATCTTTGATTACTGAAAGTATTTAAATGTTTGCCAAAAACAACAGCCAAACCACCAAACTATTTTCTAAATAAACCTTTGTAATCTAATGTTGGGTGCCGCAGTCAGTCCTTGAGCTTGGGGGCTGGGAGTATCTTCCAGCCCCTCACCCTGCCTGACACCCTCCGCCTTCCTCAGCCCCGCAAGGCTGGACGGAGGGCACCCTGGGCCTCTGGGTTGCAACTTCCCTCTTGCATGAGAAGGAGGGGGTCTTGCTTTTTCTCAAGCTAACGCTTTATGTACATGGAAAATATGTACTCAAAATTCCCGTACTGAGAGTAGCGAAGAGGGGAAAGGAGCCTAGAACCCCCAAGTTATGCCCAAGTTTAGATTCTGGGGGACTGTCTTTCTCGCATTCCCATCCCTGCCCGTCCCCACTGATATTCAGAGCCTCCTGGTGGAAAGAGGTGGGGCTCTTCCAGTCCAAGCCTCCCGGTAGCTTTGAGCTAGTCCTCCGGGCTCTGAACGTTTTGTGGGCGTGGCTCTTGGGTGGAGAGAGGGTGGGCATGAGGCCGGCAAGCCCCCACACCATCATTCTAGACCAGAGGCCTGGCCAGAGCCAGGTTGAACAACAGGCACTTTCTTATTTCCTCAACAAACTGAAAGTCATTGAGGCCCCAGAGCAGTGGAGTGGGACAAGCCAGCAGTGGCTGGGGAGGGGCCTGGGGCCGGCCTGTTTCCTGCGGTGCCCTCAGTGTCTCCCCAGTGCAGCCCTGCCTTTCCCCCCTGCTCCACCGTCAGGCCCAGCAGGTGTCCCCACTGTCCCCACTGCTGCTTGAGGAAGGGCAGTGGAAGGTGGGGGATAGAATACCGAGGTGGGCTTCCTGGTGCTGTACCTTCATGGTGTAGGGACCGCTCAGACTCAGCCGTTTCACAGGGCCTGGAAGCTGCCAGGATGGCTGAGGTGGAGGGGCAGAAGTGGGCCCTGGGCCTGGTAGGAGCTGGGCAGGGGTCCCCGCAACACACACGCACAGCTCGGTAGGAGTGCAGGGGCTGTGTCAGGCCTCCTGCTTGTGACCATCCATTCCCCATTCCCGTCCCCCTTCCCATCTCTGGGAGGCCCCCCGGGCTTCCCTGTGTGTACCCTCCCCTCCCAGACCCTGCCTGCCCAGCTCAGCCCAGATCCATCCTGGATACCCACCTCGCTGTCTTTGGCATGGTGGGCCAGGGTCTGCCTGGGGAGGGGTCAGCCCTGGGTCCTGCGTTCTTCCGCGAGCCCCCGTCCGCGAAGTCAGGTTACAGAGCAGGGGGGCCTGACTTGCCAGAGTTGGCCCTTGGAGAACCCCCTTGCCGCAGCTGCCTGGCTTCCACTCCAGATAATGGGTCTTCAGGATGCCCCAGCTGAGAACTCTCCCAGCCGTGTCCACAGCTGGCATGTGCTAACGCTCGCACCTGCGGCGTGCTAGGCTCAGACACAGGTGGGAAGATGCAGACAGCAGTGGGGGCAGGGGAGGGGTGGAGAACATGGCCAGTCAAGGCCGATGAGGACATCCCTGACCTTCCCCGACCAGGCCTGGGCAGGGAGTCCTGAGCTGTTGGCCCAGCTTGTCCTGGAGCTGCTGCACTGGCTCAGACAAATCCCTGCTCTGTGGGTCTCGGTGCCCTACCTGGGAAGTGGAGGGGGTCCTGGGAGCCCTCTTGGGCCCTGCCAGGCCTGCCAATCTGTGGGGCAATCTATCCTCTGAACCTGGGACCGCAGGAGACCCCACCTCAGAGACTCTATGGCTGGCATCGCACCTAGGGATACTCCGAGGGCAGGCCTTGGGCTGCGAGGGAATCACTGCACACACATGGAGAAGACCCCAGAGCTCAGGATTTCTGCTCCAGAATCTGCATCTTACCAAGCTGGCAGGAGGGGCCCAAAATTCACAACTGCAAGATGGGAGGGCAGACCCCCAACCGCCCACCTGTCAGCACTCAAGACCCCCAGTCCCACCCAGGGCACCCTTCCCTTCAGAGCACCAGCATTTCGTGTGATAATTTGTACATTTCCTGGGGCTGAGAGAGGTGGGTTAACCTGCCTGAGGTCGCACAGCTGGTGATAAGACCTGACAGGGCCCAGGTTTCCTGGCCCCAAATTCAACCAGATAACAAGTATTTCTTGAGTATCTCCACCAGCTCCTACTGCCTCCCGGCAGGTCTTCAGGAATGGGCAACTTCCCACAGCTGAGGGCAGACCCCACGTGGAGGCACAGCATGAGCAAGGGGCTGGAGGTAGGAGGTGCAAGTATGTTTTAGGAAATGGGGTGCCAGTATGGGGAGGGGGAGACAACACAGACAGGAGGTTGGGCAGAGGGGCCGTGTGCCAGGCTGCAGGGGAGAAGCCGGTGGGAGGGTGTTTGGACAGAGTGTCAGGTTTTGATCTGAGCCCCTGGGGGCTGTGAGGCCTGCAGAGGAAGCACAACCTCCCAGGGCTGGAGCCTGCCCTGTCACATGCTTAGCAGTGTGGCCTATTGAGCATGTCATCTCCGAACCGCAGATCCTCCTCCCTGCAAGGGGATAACCACAGCCCCCCACACCCAGGGCTCCTGGGGGATTAACTGCGAGGATACAGCAGGGCACGCAGCCTGGTACACGCTCAGGGAAGAATGTCAGCAAACCTTCCTCCTCTTCCTGTCCTGACCCCGCCAGTCGCACCCTCCGGGGCTGTGGCCGGGACTGCAGCCGGCAGATGTTCACCACTCGATCTTGATTGCCGCCTGCAGAGACTTTCTTTTCAGCTGGATAAACAGACACGGAAACCTGGCTTCTCACCCTGCCTGCTGCAGGAACACGTCACCTTGCTCTGAGTCCTGGTCTCTTCATCCATGAAGGGGGCACTGACACCCACTCCGAGGGTAACATGAGCCCCGAGTGTCCCCAAACCCAGCCTGGGAACCACCTACCAAGAGGACTTCTCGATGCCCAGAGCAAGGCCCTCCCCTCTGCCAACCTGTCCACCACGGCCCCTGCCTCCCTGAGTGGCTCTCCTCTCCACGGACGAAGGCTGGGCCTGTCTCTCTTCTTCATGCCGACTTCATGGAGCCAGAGTGGCCTGATGTCAACCCCTGCCTGTGGTTGAGGAAACTGAGGCCCAGAGGTGACTATGTGGCCAGGGACCCCTAGGGGTGAGGAGGCAAACTGTGGACCCAGAAAGGTCCCTTTGCAGAGAGCCTGGGCTCTGATCCCACCCCGTCCCAAGCCAGTGCCCTAGGTAGCATGGGATGTATTCCTGGTCCGGGCCACAGAGCAGTGTTTTCCACGACCGGTTTCCTGTGCAGAGCTCCCCGTTGGGCTCTTGGGAGATTTCAGGCAAAATAAAATAAAGCAGCCACTACCGACGGAGGAGGGCTTGCCCTGCGTGGAGGGTGCCGGCTCGAACGCCGTCCTGCTCAGGGTTCCTGTGTACCTGGCCCAAGCCTATCACAGATGCAGCTCCTACCAGATATACATAGACATGCATATGTTTTCATTAACTCCTGTATTTTAATCCCATGGCTGAGTCGGTAGGAAAGGAGGGAAAAGAAAAAATCCAAATTATTCCATTGCAGCTCAGTGTGGAATTCAAAAGGAAATATTCCTTGGTGCAGGCAGCAATGTTCGTACTTTATAGAAGCAGCTCCAGGCTTTGGATCCTGCCCCCGACTCCGGGGGTGGGGGCTGGGGGTGGGGGGAAACACGTTGCCGTGGCACTTGCTGGCGAGGAAGCCGCCCTTCCCGGCTGTGCTGGCAGCCGGCTGTATTTTTATATCACATCCATCGGCAGGGCTCAAATATTCCAGTGCCGCGTCAGATCAAAACACACGGCGCCTGCAGGTCCATCTCCAGTCTGGTTGGACAGCCACGGCCCCTCCATGTCCCCGCTCCCATCAGCCCATGGTGGCCCCCACGTGCAAGGGGTGGGGGAGGAGCAGCCCTGTGTGGAGGGCCCTGTGCGGAGTGCCACAGGCACCCCTTTATGCAGGTACCTCCACCGTCCCTGGGCAGGCATGGGCAGCCTCCACTATGTGCCAGGGGAGATCTGAGGGTCATGACATGGATGTGGGCTGGGGCCTGACAAAGACGGGAGGGTCTCTAGAGCTGAGGAGCAGAGGAGGGAGACACCCAAGTCTTCAAGGCCCAGGGGAAGCTTTTCCGTCTTGAGGTCCCCGTTGTCCTCCCACTGGGTTTGCCTTGAGTGGCCAGGGGACCTCCGGCCCCACTCCCGAGGGTCCGCACCCTCTGCGACCCAGCAGGACCGTAGAGAGCATGGATTGCAGCAGGCAGTAGAGGAGGATGGGGAGACTGGGAACCTGACAGGCTCCCTGGGGCCACGCCCTGCCTGACCCACCAGTGTAAATAGGCTGCAGTGTCTCCTGCCAAGGCCAGGGCCTCTACTCTAGCAGGGCTCAGTGCCACCCCTCTGAGATCTGCCTGGGAAGCAGAGTCAACTGCAAACTCTGGGCCAAAAGAAAGCTCTGGGGACCAAAAATGCCTTTCCTTCCTGCCAAGAGGGTTTGTGGCTGCTCCCAGTAAAAGCCTTGGGTACAATACTGTTGTGATGGTCCTGATAAGGAATCAAACCAGGCAAGGCAGAGGTGGGGCGCTGGCCCAGAAAGCTCAGTTAAAGACTGAGCTTATGTCCGAGCACAAAACATGCCCAGAGCTGCCTGGCAGCCATGGAGAAAAGGGAAAAAGGATAGAAACTCCCTCTCACCACCTGATGCATGGTTGACAGGAAAGTCTGTAGACCAGGGGTTGGCAGCTAGACTCACCTAGAAGACCACCAGTCCCACAAGGCCTCCACAACTCTGGAGACTCTGCCTCCAGGGGAGGGTTTTGGGGACTGCAGAGAACCCCAGAGGGACATTCATGCCAGATTCTCTATTGGAGTGGGGGAATGGTCAAATCCCCATCCTAGCCTCCATCTCCAGCTGCACCAGACTGGGCCATTTTATGACTCATTTCAGCAACACTCCCGCCAGGCGCTGGCTCTGCACTGGGGAGGCTGTGGGGGAGGACAGCCATGGGGGAGTGGCTCCCAGCCCAGTGTCCCAGACTGGCCCTGTGGCTGTGCAGCCTCCACTGGCCCAGCATGATCCCACCCTCCTGGGCTCCCAGGCAGGTCACGATCTGCTGCCGCTCCTCCATCCTCACCTCCGTTCATCCCGCTTCCTGCTGTGGCATGGCCATGCCCTACGCCTTTGTGAATTAATGCTTTGTCCTCCAGGAGTGCCCTTCCTGCCTGGTGTCACATGACAGCCTCACACATGGCCTTCACGACTCAGACCAGGCCCCGTCTCCAGAGCACCCCTGGAGCCTCCAACCTTGCCCTCCCCCAGCCCCAGGTCCCAGAGGCTGGACTAGACACTGCCCCGCTCAGTGCAGGGAGCCCAGCGGGGCACAGGGACAGTGAGTAATCCATCCAGGCGACCGCTGGGCAGAGCAGGCCTCCCCCAGGGTGTGGAGCCACCCATCCTCTCCCACGTGGAAGTCCTGAAAGGGTCATCTCTGGACTCCAAACCCAAGAGTCACCCCTGCCGTGCCCACTGTGCCAGGACACGGGCCCCCCAGGCTGTCAGTGAGAAACTTCTTGCAGCAAGAGGCCAGTGTGCGGGGAGCTGGGGGCTGGTGCTGCAGGGGACGATTTTCCACCTCACGTGCAGCCCGGCTGCTGCAGTGTCTGCTCTGCTCTTGGGCGCCGGGCTTTTTCCTCGGTTAATCAGCTCTTAACTGACTGCAGCATCGATGAAAACAGACATTTCCATGCCGCCTTTAGAAGCCCAACTCGACTGTTAGACTCCTCAGCAAGTGCTGGGGAAAGAGATACCCGAGGAGCCGTCTAATTCAATAGCCCCCTTCCCACTCTGCAGAGAGGCCCAGAGAGGGGTGGCTTCACGCATAATAATGACAAAGAGCAGAAATGACAGTGACCCCAGCAGCTAGCGTTTGACATGTGCCCACCATGTGCCAGGCTTTGGGCCAGGTGCTCTGTGCATGTACCTTTCATGATTCTGCCAGGCAGGATCGATGCACCCATTTTACAGACGAGAAAACTAAGCTCCAGAAAGGGACCGCCATAGAGAGATGCTGCCTCAGAGCCAGACACTGGGCCGTGCTCCGTACTCACCCCACCACAGGGGATCCCTCAGCGAGCCGTCACCGTCCACGATATTAGCTTCATTTTACAGATGAGAAAACCGTCTCAGAACGCGCATGTGACTTCTCCAATTTGTCTTCTATCTTCCGCATCCGGCGTCCACGCCGCCTAACTTTGAGCTGTCGCTCTGCCTTTTCCATTGCAAACAATGCTTAGATTACACGTTGAGCCAATGGGATCAGACAGGGCTCAAGAATCATACTCCACCAGACTTGCTTCATTATTTTTGACATAACTCGTACTCTTAAACCTCGGCAGCTCCACAAAAACAGCAGAGCTGTGCCCCTTCACAATGGGAATAAGGCCTGGCGCTGTGTTTATTATGTCGTCTTAGAAACAATTCAGAACAATGAGGCCGCTTTTAAAGATCACCCCACCCAGGATACACAATGCCAAAATGTTTGTGGTGAAAAATCAGTTACCCGTTTCCTAGAGTGTGCTGCCATTGCAAATTGAATTTCAAGCAAAATCAGTCCTCTTCTAATTGGTCCAAATGAAGCTGTTATTCAAAATTGATTGCTGTTGTTTCCGCGATGGTTCAAATAGGAGGCAAACAATAGAGAGATTCTCTCCTCTCCATACCGATACTGCTCAGTAACCTACGGAGCCAGGCAGTCACCAGCGCCACGGCTGGGGCTCCCTGCAAGGTGGGGTTTGCTGAATGCAGGGGCGTAATTTGCAAATTGGGAATAAACAGACGATTGATCATGTGCCAGGAGAGGGCAGGAGGGCTGTACGAAATTGATGGATATCACCTGGACCCGCTCAGGGCTGTCTGTTTCAGAGCCTCGTGACGAAGAAGCCTCTTCGAGGACACCCTTATGAGGATGGGATGAGGAATGACTGTGGGTGGCGCCTCTGTCACCTGGCACTGTCGGTTTCTCAAGGTTGCTAATGTTGGACATGCAGGCCCCAGGCTTTTGGGCCCCCGACTCAGGCTTGAAACCTGACTGAATCGTGCGGTGCCCTGAGCCTGTGTCCTCTGGAAAATGGGCCGAAACCCATCCCGCTGACCTCCCACAGCTTCTGTGCGGAGCCAGTGAGGACCCTGGAGACCCCAGGAACAACCGTAAAACACACTCATTTAAGGGCTGGGCTCTGCAGGGCGTTGGTTCTAGGCAGATCAGGCCTAGTCTTAACCCCAAAAGCCCCAGCTGGCCTGTGCCAGGCCCTCCAGGTGCGTGGCCACTTGACCTTGCAGGCACTGGCCACCTGGGGAGATGAGGGGCTTCCAGAGGCCTGGATTGCAAGGTGGAGGCGGGGTAGGTTCACAGGCCTCCTCTCCACGGGGAGGACGGCCCTGGCTGGAGGGGAGCGGCTTCCCGGACAACTGTGCACAGCCCAGGTGCTCAGGCCCTGTCCTAGGATGGGAGAAAATTCCTCCAGGCAGCCTGCTTCTATCTCACCTCACTCCCAGGTCCCGCACAGAGGCCTGCACACAGCAGGCACTTAATAAATGTTGGAAGAATGTATGTGAATGTATCAAACGCATAGTTCTGCCCTCAAGGTGGCTCTGACCCGGTTGGGGAAGCAGACCAGCATCTTCAGAGCAGAGGTAGCAGGGAGGGAGACTCCGTACCTCCACTTTCTCTTCCGTCAGATGGAGCTGATGATGCCAGGCTCCCAGGTCTGGGTCCTCTGGGAGATCAGATCTGTGCTTGTAACGGACATGCTCCTTGCCTCTTCCTCTGCTCAGTCCAAGGAGCAGGGGTGCCTCCAGCACCACGGGATGCCCCTGGTTCACTCAAAGCATCTAGAGACTGCCTGGACCTATTCTACTGATGGGGAAACTGAGGCTCAGAGAGGCTTCTCTAAGATCACTGTCCACTCAGAGCATAAAGTTGGGGCCACTGGGATTATCTTCCTCCCAGCTCCCCTTGCTGGCTCCTCCAAATAACCAGAAAAGCTGCAAAAAAGAGTGGGGGGCAGTGGGGCCTGGAGGGGTGCCACCCGGCTATGCCGTGGGCCCTCTGCATTTAGGGAGAGGCGGCCACAGCAGGGAGGGGGGAGTTTGTTTCGAATAGAACAGCACAGGCTTCAGGCTGGAATAAATGCAGGGGTGCCACGCCCCAGCCATCTGGACAGTCTCCAGCAGGGGCTGAGTTGCCCGCCCCCTACACACCTCCAGTGACAGGGAGTTCACCACCTCCAGTCCTAGCCCCAGGACAACCCAGTCAGGATGGGCACGCCCTGACTCTCGGGAATTTTCCATTTTACTAAGAGGGAAGCTGCCTCCGTGAACGTTCAGCCCTAGGTCTTAGGGTAACGGAAACGTTTAGGGCTACACTTGCATGCATGTCACTCCCCCCGCTTCCTTGCTCTCTTTCAACATGTGTTTGTGCCCATGCTGTGCCCTGCACTGATCTCGGGAGTAAGAACAGGAAAGGCACTGGGAGCCCACAGCCAGTGAGGACACCAGCGCTAGTCAGGACCCCGGGGAGGAGCTGGCCAGCTGTTGGGGGGCTCAGACTCAGGACAGCTGACCAGCGGGATCAGACAGAGAAAGTGCTTAGAGATGAAGTTACCTGGGCATCAGAGGTGGGGTCACCTGGGCCTCAGATGAAAGAGGTCACGTGGACATCAAAGGTGGATGTGATCACCTGGATGTCAAAGACGCATGGGGTCCCTGAGCCTCCGTGTGGAGCCACCAGTGTTCTCAGAGCCCGGATTTCCTGGCCTTCATGGTGGGACCATCTGGGCATGCTCCTCGCAGGCCCCTGGGTGCCACAGGCTGTCTGACTCTGAGCCCTCATGCCCTCATGGCAGGGAGGGAAGAAGGCTGAGGCCTGCTCTACCACTAACAAGCTGGGTGGCTTCACTGAGCCTCAGTCTCCTCCTCTGTGAAAGGGGGATACGATCTTGCCCCCATCGGCACGTGGGGTCAGTGAAGCAGGAGGTGGGTGAACCGTGCACCTGAGTCTTTTCTCTGCCTGCAGCATGGACTCCCCAAAGGCTGCAATCCCACAGAGCTTGGTGTCGGTCCTTAAGTACCTCTGACTCGTCAGCCCTGCAGCCAGAACGGAGTATGTGGGTGGGCGTGCAGACCCTGTCGTCATGGAGCTCAGTCTGGGGAGGGAAGATGACATCGCTCAGATTGCCACAGATACACAATGACCACAGGACTCAGGGGACAACACAGTCACCCAGGAGCATAAATTGGGCAGCCTGGCCAGCCTCCAAAATGCCGCATGCACCCTTCCGGCCCCGACCTGAGTCCCCCAACTGCCAGTCCCTTGACCACCCTTCCAGCCGCAGAGCTCCACCAGAACCCAGGGGTGTTTGCCCCATCCACCTCCTCTGTCACCTACCGGGCAGGAGCTGGCCGCTGAGGCACGGGCCCTTGGTCACCTGGCCAGTCCTTGGTCACCCAGCTCTTGGGGTAGGACGAGGGCCCCTTAACTCCATGAAGGTCTGTTCCCCAGGCTGACCCAGCCTCAGGTGGTCCTCAGAGAAGAAGAACACCATGGCATCCAGGACTGCCACCCTGGCTTAGCCACTCTAGAGCAGGAACAGGCTTCAGACACAGCACTGAGAGTATGACCTGAGGTCAGGGAACACGCATGGCTGGATTGCTGCAGCGCAAGGCCAGGCGTTGTTACCCAGTGTCCTGAGTGTTCCCCACCACTGAGGGGCATCTCAAGGAACGATGTCCCTGCCCCTCAGCAGGGAGGCACCTGCTCCTGCCCACTCTGGTTATCCCGGGCCAGGGAGGGCTCAGCCAGGCTGAGTGGCTTGGTTTACCCAAGTCCCCAGGCTGCTCAGCGGCCAAGCCAGACATCAGAATTAGAGCAGGCAGCACGAGCGCCTCTCCACGGTGCCTCCAGAGGGGATGTGGGTTTCCCAAGCCCAAGAGCAGCAGAGACGGCTTCCCAGGGAGTGTTCACCGCCTGAAGGGTGGGCACTTTTGTGGTTTGTTCCCTGAGAACCCTGTGGGGCTGGGCCAGGTCCACAGCATCTACCATGGGCCTGTGACATGGGCACACTCAGAGCCCAAGGGCCCACTGGCTGCAGGCGCAGGGAGGGAGGGCTGGCTTTGTACAAAATGAAAGCTTAGGGCGCCGGCTCAGGGAGGCCAGTCTCCCCTCCCTATAGGCCCATTGCCCTGAGGTCCCCAGGGATGGAAACTCAATCCCCAGATGTGCTGGATGTCTGGATGGGGAATGGGCTGAATGCCAACCCGTGCCAGGGATGACCTCCACCTTGCCCTGCCCTGATGCCATGGTCTGCCTGCCTGGTCTCACTGGGCCCCTCCAGGGGTGGTAGGTGACAGTGTTTGCAGGATGAGGTCAGGGAGAGGAGACCAGGAAAGGTGTTCAGGGGCAGAGAGTGGGCATGATAGCTGTCCTGGGGTCAGCCAGAGGGGAGACCACATGTGAGCCAAGGGTCCGGTCCCTTCACACATCCCTCAAAAAGCACAAGTTCAAAGCCAAGGTTGTTAAGAGTTTCAAGAGGCAACTGGAGAGCATGAAACCCTAAGTGGGTGCCCTCTGAGCGTGGCACCCTTCTAAGCACAGTGCCCCACGGGATCCCACGGACACATGGCTGACCGTGAGACCGGCCCTCCTCCAAGCATTAACCGGGCTTCTCTTGAAAGGCAGAAGAAACTCCAGATTGGAAGAGAATTCCCACGGGACTGCGTCTCCAACAGCCTGCCCGGATCTGTGAGGCGTCAGCAGAGGCTTCTGCTTCTGCTTCTTTGGCTTTGCTCTCCCAGAGGAAGTTTGTTCGTCCATCCATCTATCCATCCATCCATCCATCCATCATCCATCCATCCATCCATCCATCCATCCATCCATCCATCCATCCATCCATCTATCCATCCATCCATCCATTCATCCATCCATCTATCCATCCATCCATCCATCCATCCATTGGTTCATCCATCATCCATTTCATTCATTCAAGAAGCATTTATTCAACATGAGCTGCTCGTGAGAACACTGAGAAAAACACAGAACCGCCACGATTTCCTGCAACGGTTTAAAGCCCTCCTATAATTCTCACTGTCATTATAGCAAAAACCAATGCACATTTATAATCATTACTCTAAAAAGCGTACGTCAAGTGCCCACAGCACACCGGACACCAGGTTAGCAAGACAGAGACACCCCTGCCCTCATGACCTGTGCATGGGGCACAGGTGGTGGGGCAGGCAACGGCTACATGACCACATAAGCAAGTACAAAATTGCAAACTGTAGCAGTTTTATACAAGGACCTGCCCTGTCTGAGTGGCGTGAGGTGGTGAAGGTGAGTTGGGGTGGGCAGCTGCCTCCTGGCAGGTTATCGAGGCAGCTGTAGCAGCAGCAGCGGCTGGGAGCGGGTGCTCTGGTGTTAGCCCCCACATGAGTCTGCTGGGGATGCCTTAGCAGAATACCCCAGCCTGGGTGGCTTCAACGGAAGCTTACCATCTCATAGCTCTGGAGGCTGGAAGTCCAAGATCAAGGCGTTGGCAGGGATGGTTTCCCCTGAGGCTCCCTCCCGGCTTGCAGACACCATCTTCTCTCCATGTCTTCACTTGGTCTTCCCTCTGTGTCTGTCTGTGTCCTCATCTCCCTTCTTACCAGACACCAGTCAGACTGGATTAGGGCCCACCCATATGACCTCAGTTTACCTTAATTACCCCTTTAAAGAAGTTGTCTCCAAACACAGTCCCATTCTGAGGTCCTGAGGGTCAGGGCTTCTACATAGGAATTTGGGGAGGACACACCCTGGCCCATAACACCTCCTAAGTCCATTTCCCTCCCCACATGGGGCTGTGTGACGGGGGCGAGTTCCCTCCTTCTTCTGCCTTGATTTCCCCAGCTGTAGCCCAAGGACTGTAACAGCACTTGCTCTTTGGGGGGCAATTTTGAGAAGCCCATGGAAAGTGCTGGCAGGGTGCCTGGTGCTAGCCAGGTCAGGGAAGGCCCATTTCCCCCGTAACTGTGCTGGGGCCTCACTCTGACCCTACAGGGAGGGTTTTTGTTTTGGTTTGGCTTCTTTTTTTTTTTTTTTTTGAGATGGAGCCTCACTCTGTCGCCCAGGCTAGAGTGTAGTGGCACAATCTCGGCTCACTGAACCTCTGCCTCTCAGGTTCAAGTCATTCTCCTGCTTCAGCCTCCTGAGTAGCTGGGACTACAGGTGCGTGCTACCACATCCGGCTAATTTTTGTATTTTTAGTAGAGACGAGGTTTCACCATGTTGGCCAGGCTGGCCTCGAACTCTTGACCTCAGGTGATCCACGTGCCTTGGCCTCCCAAAGTGCTGGGATTACAGGCGTGAGCCACTGTACTCAGCCTACAGGGAGGGTTTTGATGCCCATGCAGTTGAGAAATGTGAGCCTTGGGACTGTCAAGCAACAACCAGGTACCCCAGCTGGGGAGGGGCAGGGCTGGGCAGTCCGCACTCATGTCCCTGGGCTGGCAAGGGTATAGCATGCAGCATCCAAGATTGTTTGTGGCTCCGGGCGTGGAGAGGGGTCCTTGAGGTCCCTCCACCTGGGGTGCAGGAACATGAGGGATGTCCTATGGGCAAGTCTGTGGAGCTGCAAGACTGTGATCCATGTCCTAGCTCCTCCCAAGGCCACGCCTCCTGTGGGCCTGCACTGAGGGAGTCTTGGGAGGAGGTGGCCATTATGTGGCCGTCACATGGCTGTGCAGCAGCCAGGCCAGCTCAGGCGCTGGCTCCTCGGGGAGTGGGTGCCGGGCCATATTGACGCTGGAGGCAACCACATGACTTTTGCATGTGCTGGTTCCCTGCTGAGCTGGGCTTTGCAGCCTGCCACCTGTGCAACCCTTAGCCATTATTTGTTTTGTTTTTAATGTTCGTGATAGCTTTATTCATAATAGCAAAAAACTGGAAACAACCCCAAACAACTGGTAAATGGATAAACAAACTGCAGGTGCCGCCAAACAATGGAATACTACTCAGCAGTGAAGAGGGTGAGCTGCAGCTGCATGCAAAGACCTGGGTGAGTCGCAAAGCCAGAGAAGCCCGCCTCGAAGTCGACGTGCTTCCTGGCTCCATTTACATGACATTTTGTTTAATAGACTTTTTTTTTTTTTCTTTTAGCAGTTTTAGGTTCACAGAAAAATTGAGCATTAAGTACAGAGTCCCCTCTGTCCTCTTGGCATTATTTAACTTCTCCATCTGTAGACGCGGATATTGATGTGGACTTCACAGGGACAGTGGGTGGCAGGAGATTCCTGGAGGTGGGTGTGGGTGTGCTTTGTAAACTGTAAAGTGCAGCACCCCAGTTAAAATTTATTCTCAGGCTCAATAAGCCATGGGGGTGACTGGATAGCCACCGGGGCCTGCAGAGGGTGGGAGAGACTGGCTCTCAAGCCCAGCCCAGAGGTTCTGGAAAGGTAAGCCTGGTCACATTGCTCAGAGGTGAGGAGGAGGGACCCTCCAGCCCAAGCTGGCCATCTGCAAGGTTTGTCACTTGCGGGGATGACGGAAAACTACCAGCCTGTCTGCACAGCTCCAGCCAGTGCTCTTATCTCCCATCGGCACGCCGGAGGCCTCGGTAGCCTCGGCCCAGCCAGCAGGATGATGGGGCTCTTCTGCTCCTGGAGAAGGAGGCCCTGTGGCTCCACACCCCTAAGGGCTGGCCCTAGACTCCTGCCAGGTCCCCACCCAGTCTGCGACATGCAATGCCAGGAGTCTAGAATGGCCTATCACTGAGGGGGCTTCAGATCCTGGATCTGTCCTGTCCCCACTGTATGACCTCAGCACATTCCTGCACCTCTCTTAACAAACCCTGCCAACAGCTGAGTTCCTTAGCACCTGCTATGTCGTGCAGCTTGGAGACGCTACGCACCCTTTACCAGGACCCACTCTCCCAAAGCTTGGTGAGGCACCTGGTCATCCGCCAGGATCAGGGAGGCCGAGGCTGGGAGCAGAGAGTGGCCCGCACCTGCCACAGGGCTGACCGAGGCTGGGACTGGGATTGGAATTCCATCCCCAGGTGCCTCTGACATGAGGTGAGCCAAGGACCAGCGTTCATGACGCAGTGGGAGCCCCTCCCAACCGGGCTGTGACTTTTGTGGGGATGGATTGTGTAGGGAGGCAGGCAGCTGCCCCACAGATCTGCGTCCCAGAGCCCTGAGCCACCCACAGCTCTGGGCTGGGGTCTCAGCTGACATGTAGTTACTGGAGTTTCTGTGGCTTCTCTGGACGTGGCCTGAGACGGGCCGGGGTAGAGAATGGAAATGGAGGGACACATACCTATGCCCTCAACAGGTGGCACCACAGGACCCACACGAAACTTCTACCCCGGCATGAAACTCCTCCACACACATGAAACTCCTCCCCTCACACGAAGCTCCTCCCCCCGCATGAAACTC
>NW_012107363.1:3942456-3975585 GCF_000951045.1 Mandrillus leucophaeus | reverse complement strand
ACACGAAACTCCTCCTCCCACATGAAACTCCTCCCCTCACACGAAACTCCTCCTCACACATGAAACTGCTCCACACACACGAAACTCCTCCCCCTACATTAAACTCCTCCTCCCACACAAAACTTCTTCCCCCACACGAAATTCCTTCCCCCACATGAAACTCCTCCCTCACACATGAAACTCTTCTTCTCACACGAAACTTCTCCCCCAACATGAAACTCCTCCCCTCACATGAAACTCCTCCTCCCACATGAAACTCCTCTCCTCACACGAAACTCCTCCCTCCACATGAAAGTCCTCCTCCCACACAAAACTCCTGCTTCCACACGAAACTCATCCCTCACACATGAAACTCCTCTTCTCACACGAAACTCCGCCTCCCACATGAAACTCCTCCCCCCACACGAAACTCCTCTCCTTGGGCCTGCTCAGGGCCAGCATGGGGCACCACGGTGAGACTGTAGCTGGCCCTCCATGGGAAACTGAGGCTGCAGTGGAAGGAAGGCCCTGAAAGCTTCTTCTGGGCTGGGGAAGGAGCACTGAGGGGAGGAAGATCACACTGCTCCAGCCACGGTGACACGATGCTGGGGCTGGGAGTCCCCCCCTGCGTCCAGGTATGTGGATGTCACCAGGCAGTCTCTTTTCATCGATGGCCACCTGCTTTCCTGCTTCTCATGAGCCCCCACAAAGTGGTGGGATGACCACCAGCAGCTGCAGCGTGACACCCCAGCTTGGCAGCCCCAGGAAAAGGGGGTCCCAGGGCAGATCCCACACACTCCCAAAATTGCAGTGAAGTCACTCAGCCATAGGGGCCTCGGGTGGGGACGTTCTGCACAGGGACATCAGACACTGCTGCCAGGAGGCCGTTCAGGTGGGAGGTGGCCCTGTCGGGGAGGTAAGGCTGCTTTGCCCACCTCCTCCCTGAAGCCCACCTGGCTCGTGGGCAGCTGAAGGCTGGTGTCTCTTGGGCCTGCACTGGTAGTTGCCTCCAGGTGTCCTGCCCTGCACGGCACTCCCTTGCCACACCCTGGGCTTCACAGCCTCGAGGGGAGGGGTCTCTGCCCCTGGAGCATGGAGCTCTCGGCTGCCGCACCCCAGCCTGCCTCTGTGCCACCTTCAAACCTGGCTTGTATGGAGAAAGTTCTCCCTCCGGCCTCTGGCCTGGCTCCCTGGTGGCAGTGGTGCCCTCTGCTCAGGACTGCCCTGAGGGCCCTCTCCCAACCCTACCCCTGCTTGAACGAGAGAGTGAGCAAGACTTCCCCAGGTGGGCCCCTCCCTAGCTCCCCACCCTGACTGGGCTGGATTTGCTGAAGCCAGGGGTCCAGGCCAAACGGCTGGCCAGAGGCCTGTGCTGCCCCCAACCTGGGAACCTCCAGACCACATTGATGCGACCCCTGCCTCCCAGTTGCCAGAAACAGGTACTGAGCTCTGAGCAATGGGCACAATTTCGGACCCAGCGTACTGGCGGTGCCGTAAAACTGCAGCAGCAAAGCTCGTTGGAGTCATTTTCTCCCGCACTGCTGACACGGAGAGGAAAAATCCCCAAATAAAGCTCTTCCCACAGCCACAGCTACGAAAACATTGTCCCCTGCAAGTGTGCTCACTACTCAACCATGATTTCTCCTCCTCAGGGGGAAAAGCCTCCCAGCAATTCTCATTGCAAGATGGTAAACCTGTCGCCCTAATGAACAGCTTTCATTTAGAACTCAGAGAGAAGGTGCGCACTGGGAGACGGCGGCTTGTTGACTGCGATGTTTCCAAATCACTTGCTCAACCTGCAGCGTTCCCATGGAACTTGGAGCGCCCAGCCTAGGGCTTTATTGTTGTTTCGGGCCAAGAAGGAAGTTTTCAGAAGCCATACTTTGTGCTGATTCATGTTTCACCCTTGTGCCTACAAAGTCTCTGTCAAATGGTCATCCTGGTCCTCTTGCATGCCTCTGATGATGGGATGCTCACTACTTCCCAGTGCAGCCCCCCTTCATTGCAGGGGCTCATCGCCAAGACTGCAGGGGAGGAGACTCAGAGCTCCCGTCTGTCCTGCTATCTCCACCTATGAGTGTTTACTGAGCGCCTGCTACGTGCCAGGTCCTGTGCCAGGGCTGGGAGGGAGGAAGGGGCTTGGGGAGGGACTGCCCTTTCCGGAGGATGGAGCTCAGGGCCAGCTTGGCTGTGACAAGACCACGATGCAGGTTTGACACTCCTGAAAGGAGAAAGGAATTGAGTGGGAGGAGCCTCAGACCACAGCTGGCAGCTGAGCGAAAGTCTGGGCCATCCATGCAGGGAGCTGGGACCAAGCTGAGACCCCCCCTGGGAAAAGCAGCACTGGGGCGAGCCCCTCAGCAGCCAGCTGCCTCTGCACAAGTCCCCACGGCAGCCACAGTGAGGCTCCTCTGTCCTCCATGGGGAAGGCCACCTACCCGGCATGATGGCACCGGCTCGTGGTGCATGTCTAATCTGTGGCAGCTCAAGGGGATCAGCCTCTCAGCGGCCCCACAGCAGTGCTCAGCGAGGGTGGGGACTGAAGCACCCCCA
Organism: Mandrillus leucophaeus; assembly: GCF_000951045.1. Classification (NCBI taxonomy): domain Eukaryota; kingdom Metazoa; phylum Chordata; class Mammalia; order Primates; family Cercopithecidae; genus Mandrillus; species Mandrillus leucophaeus. The sequence continues at coordinate 3,973,053 of NW_012107363.1, read as the reverse complement.
TTTTACAGGAGAGGAGCAAGGTTTGGGGATCAAGGGGACCTGTCCAGGTAGGATATGAACACTGCAGCTTCACTAGCCTGTAAGATGCCCACACACAGTCCACAGCACCTCCCAGCCCTGGGTGGTGAGAATTGGTGCAACCCGAGCAAGCCCAACCCTGGCGGGGGGTGGTGAAGAGGGACCCCACCCAGCTGGCCGAAGGCAATGCTTCCTTACTCCCGCCTAGAATAGGGTCCCAAGCCTAGAATACACTGCGGGTGCAGCCTGCCCACCCCATGAAGCATGGGCCCCGGCTTCCTCAGACGCAGACCTGGAGGACTTGACCCCGTGATGGATGAGGGGCTCCCGGGACAGCTGCTGACGGTTCCCAGGGTGGACAGCACCAGCTGGGGCCGGGCACACAAGGGGGAATTCAGTCCAGGAGGTTGGAGCGATGCGTGAGTGAAGAATGAATGAGGGAATGAATGATAGTTTGGGCCATGGCCAGCAGTGCACCAGCTTCCCTCAGAGCTCCCTGCGCCCGGCCTGCCAGTGCTCTTGCCTTCCTTTTCTCATCTCCACCTCTCCCACCCTCGTCACAGGCTGTCCCCTTCTCAGAGGCACTCGGGGTGCTCCTGAGCCTCCCCTCATTCCAGGAGGCTGAACTGCACTCCGTGGAGCTTTGGAGTGGGGAGGGGCTTGGTGGGGGAGCTGGGGGCGGGGCCAGCCTTCCTTCTGCCTCGGATGTGCCCTTCCCAGTGACTCCATGGCCTCATCAGCAAAGCCAGGGAGGCCGTGTCGCAGGTCCTGCTCCTGCGTGCGGGGGCTTGTCTCAGCTGGCACAGGGGTGTGAGGACACGCAATAGGACAGGCCCATCAGGTGAGGTGGGGTGAGTCTGGGGCAGGCGGTGGTGGCCCCTGAATGTTGGCCGACGGGCCTCTGGGACACGTGCAGGGGGCGTTGCATCCTCTCCTGCTCCCCAGGGCAGCCACAGAAACAGCAATAAAAGCCTTTTTGTTGCCTTTCCAGCCCAGACAAAATCAATAAATTCTGGAAACATGAGAACAGCTGACCTTTGAGATTTCTAGCAAACCTTCAAAGAGTAAATGTGGCTCGGGTTCTGGCTCAGAGCTCAGGGCCAAGTCCAAGGCACTGGGAAGCTCCACACAGGCCCAGTTTGGGTCCTGCACTGTCACAGGCGTGAGACCCCAATCCTGCACGTGCTTCTCAGGCAGGCCTCACTCATGTGGATTCCAGAAAGTTCTGTGGATAGAACCTGCTCTTTCTGTGGTGAGCTGCAGTATTGCTTTAGCTGTGTCTCAGCTGTTCCATCTCCTCTAGGAAGTTCTCCAGCTGCTGCAAAGGTGGAACATGATTGGCTGGGGCAAGGAAAGTGCCACTCTGCAGATGGGGAAACTGAGGCCCTGAGAAGGAGGGATTTGGGGTTGATGCCAAGCTGCTTGGGCCTGATTCTCGGTTCACTGGGCGTCACCCACCTAGACCCTGGTGCAATTTCCAGAGGCTTGGTGAGGGAGCCGGGGGCGGGGCCAGCCCTGCTTCTGTCTCGGATATGAGCACCCCAGTAACTCTGTGGCCTCATCAGCAAAGCCAGGGAGGCAGCGACACTTGTGGGCCCCACTCTATGCGTGTGGGGGCCTGTCTCATCAGCCTGAGCAGGCATGTGAGGACAGCTCCCCCAGCAGTAACCCAGGTCGCTGCAAGTGGCTGTGGCATTCACCTTTGCCCAGGTACCCAATTCAGTTATTTATTTATTTAGAGACAGGGTCTGGCTCTTTCGTTCAGACTGGAGCACAGTGGCGCTATCAGGATTCACTGCAGCCTCAACCTTCCGGGCTCAAGCGACCCTCCCCCTACCTCAGCTTCCTGAGTAGCTGGGACCACAGGTATGTGCAACCATGGCCGGCTAAGTTTTATATATATATTTTTTGTAGAGATAGGTTTGCACCATGTTGCCCAGGCTGGTCTCTAGCCTCTGGGCTCCTGGAATCCTCCTGCCTCAGCCTCCCAAAGTACTGGGATGACAGTGCTGGGATTACAGGCACGAGCCATGCACCTGGCCATAATGCAGTATGGACTGAGCTCCCACAAAGCACTGGTCATGGTCGGGGCTGGAGAGGGGCAGCCAGGGCCAGCCATGATCCCTGTGCTCTCTGAATAGGACTCTCTGGAGGGTGGGATGGAAGGGAAAGGGGGAGGAGAGAGATGGAGACCGCCCACCAGCCCTGGGATAATGACTGGACTCCTGCAGGAAGGGGTGGGCTTGGGAGAAAGGCGAGGAGGCCTCTTGAGCTGTGAGTGCGAAGCTTGGAGGGAAGCCCAGCCCAGAGAGAATTTTGGGAGCCCTGGGCACAGATGGGGTCTCCCGCAGGTTGGTGTCATCTACAGTGCCGAGAAATGAAACGCCGCTGTTTAGGCAGCTGCTCCCTTCCCCGGGAAAATCAGAGGCCGCGCAGACCCAGGCCGGCTGCCCAGGGTCACAAAGAGGGCTGGCGACGTGCTGGGCACAGAGCTGAGTGGTCACCTGCTGGTGCCGCCTGGACAGCCTTCTGCATTTTCACCCTGCCGGGCCTGGCTGCAGCCAAGGCTGCCAGCCAATCAGGACTGGGGGCAAAGGTTCAGCTGTGCCCTCTCACAGCCACCGCCTGGCCTATTTCCACCACTGCAGTGCTGTGTGCCAGGTCCCTCCTGGAAAGTGGGTTTCTGAACATCCAAGCAGAGAGAGAGAGAGGAGGGTGGTCGGGGCTCCACAAGTAGGGCCCGAGCCTCTTCTGTGCCATCCTTGAAGAGTGGGAGAGAGCTGCCTGCCCTCAGGAGAGAGCCGCAGGGAGGGATGGGGCCTCCTGCCGCCTTGACCAAGCAAGCTGAGATGCCTGGAGGCCCAGCTGGCCTCCTCCCACCTGGAGCACATACGCACTGAAAGCAGCCTCGCCACAAGCTCGAGGGAAAGTCGGGGCTGGACCCAGAGGCAGGGGATCAGGCCAGCTTCACCCCGGGCCACTTTCTGCCTGGCTACACGCAAACTGATTTATGCTCAAGGCAGCAAAAACCTCGTGTCTTTACCAACCAACTTTTATATGTTTTAATTAATGATGAACTTTGTGTCTTAAGAAGATTTAGGTTTAAAAAAAAAAAATAACGAGCAAATCGTAGAGAGGGTTCCCATGTGCCCCGGCCCCCGTTTCCCTCATGATGAGCATCTGATACTGAGGTGGCACCAGCCGATGACCCGACACTGACGTGGGGTTATTAACCAAAGCCCACAGTTCACATCGGGGTTGATTTTGGTGTTGAACTGGGTCTGGACACACATATAGTAAGTAGCATGCATCCGCTGTTATAATACCTTGCAGAGCAGTGACACTGCCCTAAACATCACTGTCCCCCATGGGGCTCTACGGACTCACCCCTCCCTCCCCCTCCCCTCTGGCAACCGCTGATCTTTTTACGGTCTCCATGGTGCTGCCTTTTCCAGAACGTCCCCCAGTTGGAATCCTGCAATGTGGCCTCTTCAGACTTGCTCTTTTCACTTAGCAGCATACGTTAAGTCTCCTCCTGTCTCTTCATGGCTTGAAAGTGCATGACTTACGTGCGATTGTCGGGATGCAGCACGGTTTGTTTATCCACTCACCTGCTGAAGGACATCGTGGTTACTTCCCCGTTCTGGCGATCACTAATACAGCTGCCATAAAGGCGAGTGCAGCTTTCTGTGCAGACACAAGCTTTTCACTCTTCTTAAGTTTGGCCTTATCAGGACCTCCCCTGTGGGCCTGAAGACTTGAAGAAGAAAGAGGCCTCAGGGGCAGTCCCTGAAGGCCACACCCCCGGGCAGGGCGGACACAGCCCTGGACAATGGGCCTGCTGTCTGGGGAGGGTGGCGAGGAGGCTGTGCCTGGGCCCAGGAAGGGCTTCCTGGAGGCAGTGTCGGGAGCTCGGGGAATGAGCCAGTGTCGGGCAGGTGGAAAGGGACAGCAGAGCCCGGAAGGGGCCTGAGGTGAGCATGCGTGTGGTGGGTGGTGCGGAGCGGGGAAAGGGTGGATGTGGGACGCCCACACCGTGCAGGCGTCAAGAACCACGTTAGGGAGGCTGGGCTTTCTCCAGGCAGATCAGACGTGGTTCAGCTTCCCGAGGGAGTGGCTGGAGAGCTGGGCTGGGGTAGGGTGGGCGGCCACAGGGAATGGGGATGGAGGGGGCTGGGGTTGTATCTGTTGAGTGGAAGCCACGGGCTGGCTTCGTATGCCCCCTATGTTTCTGAGATCACATAAAGCACTGGCCACGGGGGCTCCATCTGGTCCCAGCCCTCCAATTCCCACCCCGCCTGCTGGCTCAGGTGGACGCAGCAGAGGAGGAACTCAGGCCATGTCACAGTGGTGTGGACACCACACGCACGGCTCATCTGGAGCCTGGCACCAGGACTCACCCTGGAGGACTTGGGAGCAGGCAGCTTATTGGGAGGTGGCCCCAGGGGGCACAGGCAGGGAGGGAGGACAGTGAGCTGGGAAGAGAATCAAGACACTCGAGCTCGGGTCCCGGCAGGGGAGGGGCGGCCCGAGGCCACTCCAAGCACAGGTCAGGTTCATTCCTCCGTGTGACACGGGACAGCATGCTGTGCGATGTGATGGGAAGAGGGTGTCAGAACTTGTAGGGTTTGGGCTTTGGTTGGGCAATGTGAGGAGGGCTGAGGCAGCAGCAGGGTTGTCTTCAGACCGGATGCGGTCAGAAGCGGCAGTTCTGTGATGGGCACCTACGCACTCGCGTCTGCAGGGAAGGAGGGCTGCAGTGGGGTAAAGCGGCAATTGGGGAAGTCCTGGGCCCTCCTTTAGCACAGGAGAGGTGGCATTTTGAGGGTGGCACCGAGGCTTCAGCCTTGCTTGAAGTGGACGTCCTTCAGTCTCATTCCTGTCCTGCAGGAGGATGCGACTTTGCTGTCAGATCGGTCTCTAGGTAGCAGAGGCTGCCTCTGAACCTTCCCACCTGGGTCACGGAGCTGGTGTTTCTCTGCTGATTTCTCATTGGCCTGGGCCTTCTAGGCTGTGCACAGTGTCCTGGACATGCTCTGAGGCACTGCAAAAGGAAAGAGCGGGGCCAAGACCCTTGAGGAGATGCTGGGGGCCACCTGGAGGTAAACCCCACAGAGAGCCAAGGGCATGGGGGGCAGGGGAAGGGGGTGAGAGTGGCCACTTGGCCCAGTAGCTCCTCTAAGAGGCTGTCCTAGCTTCCTCCTTCCTGTCCAGTCACCATTTTCCTCCATCCCTGCAGTAGGGGGAATAATGTCCCCTCCCAATTCACGTCCATCTGGAGCCTCAAACTGTGGCCTTCTGTGGAGGTTGGGTCTCTGCAGATGTAATCAGGTCAGATGAGTTTATACTGGATGAGGGTGCACCCTCAACCCAACAACTGGTGTCTTTATAAGAAGAAGACAAGACAGAGACTCAGAGACATGGGGAGGAGGTCACGTGGAGACAGAGACAGAGGCCAGAGCAATGTGCCCACAAGCCAAGGAACGCCCGGACCTACTAGGAGCTGGAGAGGCAGGAGGTAGCTTCCCTGGAGCCCCTGACTCCTTGGGAGTGAGGCCCTGCCCACACCTGGATCTCAGACTTCTGGCCTCCAGAACATGTGAAAAGGCATCTCTGCTGTTTGAAGGCCCTAGTTTGTGATCATCTGTGAAGGCAGCCCTGGGAAATTAATGCAGCCCTCCAAGGTCCCAGCCCACCCGAGTCCACCTTCCTGGGTCTCCCCAACCCTGCTCCATGCGTTCTCCTAACTTGAGCCCACCCACTGCTCCACCTCAGACCCTGGTGAGCACCCCCAGCCCTGCTCAGAACTGTCCCGGCCCTTTCCACCTCTATTCCTCCCTTCCTCAACCCCAGCCAGGCCTGCCCACGCTCGCACCATGCCCCCTCGGAGCCCTGGCAGGGCTCTCCTGGTTCTCCATTGCTGCTTCCAGGCCCTGCACCCCACTCCTCAGGGCCCAGACCTACTCCCCCCTCCCCACGGCTGTCACCCCCCATCATGCCCCCATCCCTGGAGGCCGGCACCTGGCTTGCTGCCTTCTAGAGTCATAGCCGTCCACACCGCAGCCTGTGCACAGCGGGAGTGGCCGTCCTCATCTCTCCATCTCAGAGTCTTCTCCAGATGGCTCAGAGTCAAAGAGGAAGTGAATCTAAAATTAAAGGCATTTAAAATAACGACGATAACCTTCCTATCAAGATGACCTTCGAGGTTGGATCGTCTGTCCACAGCTGTGTCCTCGCGCCTGACACAGTGCCCGTGATGGACGCATCCAGGAGTGGATCAATTTTCCTTTTTCCAGCCAGGGGGCCTGGACTTGGAGATGGGGTAACTGGCCCATCATAGCTGGACCTGGCTGGCTTCTGACCTCAATCTGAGCTCTCCTAAGTTGGGCAGCACCCTTCTGGCCAGACCAGGCCACCTTTGCTTCCTGCAGCTGCTCTGAGATGACCTCAGGACCCATAGAGGGAGATGACGGCTTGGGCATAGACCTGGCATGAGGCTGGCACCTGATCCTGCCCCTAGTGTCCCTGCTCAGCAATCACACTGCCCTCTCAGAGTGGTGAAGTCCCCAGAACCCTCATCCTCTGAACTGATCCAGCCCACCTGACCTGAGAACGCCTGTTGCTGTGAGCTCTGACTGCCTTGCCAGTTTCTGTGGAGGAGGCTCTGTCTTTAACAGAGCACCCCAAGGCTCCAGGCCCAGGAAGTGCAGGCGTGGGGTCCCTCCCCCTACCTCATCATGATGCTATAATGGCTTCCTTTGCTACATCCTCAGCCGCCCACCTGGAGCTCCACGCTCCTGACTCCCACCTCTCCTCTCTCCCTTGTTCCCTCCCTGTCCCTCTCTCTTCATGCACACAGCCCCGCCCTGCCCTGCTAACTGTCTTCACTTTATACCTAGGACCACATGCACACACATGCATACATGCCCACACACACCCAGGCACACACACATATGTGCACACACAGCATGCATACACGCACACACACACACATGCACACAGTTCTGTATGGTAAACCTTCCTCCCATCTCCCAGGAAAAATAATACTTCTCTCCTCTCCTGTCTGCACATGCAGGTCTTGACCTTCCTGCTCATGTTTCCTGAGGACAGAGGCCATTGGATGGAACAGTCTGGGCCTGTCTTCCACCCACTCTCAAAGGCCATGCCCTGCTTATCCCTCTCCCTAGCTCCTGCACCCTCCCTTCCCATAACCGCCATTCCTATTTGTCCACCTTCATCTCCCCATCAACTGTTCCTAGACCCTAAAGATGCCAACTGCAGCCCCACACGAAGCTTTTACTGCACACTCCCAGGTGAGGAAACTGAGGCACAGAGGTCTGGAGCCCAGGCTTCCTCTTGGGGATTTCACTCAGGAGGCTGTGTCCAGGGAGTGCGGGACCCCAGACAAGCCATCCCCATGTGGCCCCTAGGCTCTGCTGTTCTTTTCTTCATAGCAGGTCTTCCTGAAAGAGAAGGGGGTTGTCTGAGCCCCCTCTGCCTTCACCTTCCCTGGTACTCCCTGGCCAGACTCTTACCAAGGCCCACAGGAACCCTGGGCCGCCAAGCCTGACAACCACGCTTGACCCCTCCACGTGCTGGCGTTTCGAAAGCCCTCACATGGACGCTCGCCCCGTCCTCCTGCATACATCCCTTCCATGTGTCTGGGGCCCCGTGGCCCTCCCTTCCCCTCCTCAGTTGCTGGTTTCTCTGGGGGTTGGGACCCCAGGGCTCAGTGCTGCTCCTCCTGAGACCCCCTGCACACCATACAAGGGCCCCATATTTGTGTGCCTGGCCCTGGCTGTTGGGAACAATCTCCATCCCTGCACCTCCACCCGCCTCCCTGACACCTCTCCCTGGGTGTCCAACGAGCCCCTCTGGCAGCTGAGTCCAAAGTCTGGTCTCCCCTAAACATTCTGCTGCCCTTGCCCTCCCTGTCAGCCCCTGGAGTCTTCTGCCACCGACACTGACATGTTGGCATCTCGGAGACTCCTCCCTTCCGCTCATGCTCGTCACCATCCAGTCCCCAGCTTCCACACACTCCGAAGGCTTGAAGGGGCAGCCAGAGGGGTTGGGAGGGAAGTGCCCATGACGTCTCATGGCTGCAGCATCTGGCAGGTGGGGGTGCCCTTTAGGGAGATGGGGGGCTGCGAGAGGGAGACATGAGGATGGGCAGAGGTCTGGAGTTGGTTCTGCCATGCTGAGCGGGAGGTGCCTGCGCTGCCAGCAAGCCGGCAGGTGGGCTTCTTAGCAGAAGGCGGAGTGGAGCTGTCCGCGCAGGGGTGGTGCTGAAGGCACAGGTGTGCCTGGCCTCCCTGGGAGCAGGTCATGAGGGCAGACAAGGGTGCTCTAGGCAGCCACTGGCGTCTCTGGGCTCAGCTGGAGCAGAGACATGGACGGTAAGATGGTCGCGCCCCTCACACCTGGATTCCTAAGTCAGGGGGCCCACCATCCCACAAGGGAGCCACTGTTCTCCCCATTGACCAGTGTGCACACAGCAATGGGGGAAGCACTGCTCACCGTAGGGTGACCAAGGAGCCAACCCAGACCCCACCTCCACATTCGGGAGACTTCCCACTACCCTTTACCTCAGCTTCCCATTCACGGAGGAAGACTCACACCCTGCCAATGCCTGCTGGAAACATGGGTGTGAGTCGGCAGAATGGCTGGTGAGTACCGTCTGCTCCCACCCTTCCACTGGCCCTTTTGGTATGTGCGATTCTGAAAATGCCTGCATCCTGCATGCCCCTGTTCCTTCCAACATAAATCCTGGCTTAGCCTAAGTCAACCATGGACAGGGACATCCCTTCAATTTCAGTAGGAAATGAGATTGCCGTGAGCTGATACAGGGTTGCAGTCATGGACAGCAGATCAGAGGAGGAGGAATGTGCATGTGGGTGTGCGTTGGGGTGTGTGTTGTGCCCGCTTCTGTGGTGTGCGCACATGCGTGTGCTGTGGAACACGTATGTGGACACAGGTACACATCTAGACATATAAATAAAGCATTTCCTTGGGTCACAGGTCCAAAGGCAAGATGCAGGGAGCATTTTCAGTTTTTACTTTTTTCGAAAAGACCAACACAAATAAAGACTTCTCTTGGTGAGCTGCGGAGTGCTTGCCGTGGGAAGGCAGGCCTGGAAGGGGAGGCTGCAGGGCCTAATTCATGTCCCCAGCACAACAGAGCTGATCTCTCCACCACCTCATGAGAGCTGCTGCTAGGTTTTCCTGAGTGTCAGATAGGGAGTGTCCAAAGGCATCTGTGGGGCTCCTCACTCTTCTCTCTCCAACCCTCCTCTCCTCCGTCTCCTTCCCTCTCTCTCCCTGCTCTTTTCCTCCCCTCTGCCTCTCCCTCAGTTCTTGCATCCTGATTATTTTTTGCAGGAGTTGGTATAGATATGCAGTATCAGATCAGCCCTTTGGATCTGGGCTTGGTGAGGTCTGGGGCAGAGCCAGCTCCGGGAGGTAAAACAGCCAGGGAAATCCTTCACGTTTGTCTCTAACTTTCCATAGCTGTAATATCAGGTGAAGATTAATTTCACAGCCAGCTGTGATGGGAGGGATTCAGTCTAGCAGTGTTCAATAGGTATCCAATTGCACACACTGGGGTCTATGGGAATAATGTCACAATCAACTAGTGATGTCTGCCAAGGGCAGGGAGAGGAGGAGGTGACATGAGTGCTATGTGCTGGGTGAGGCCAATTTGGACATTGTGGGTGTGGCTAAGAGAGGCGAGGGCCACCCTGGTTACATGTGACATCCCAAAGCCTTCACTATTCCTAGACCCATCTCGTAGCCCTTCCCTCAGACATGTGCAGCTTCCTCCACCCTCTGCCTGGTGACCTCACTCATCCTTCAGTGTCCAGCACAAGGGACCCTCCCATGTGCCACCCTGTACCACGCAGACACCAGCCACCTGGACTCCCTGCACTGTCTGCTGTTGGCCAGGGGCCCTATGACTAATTCTTAGTGCCTGGTGCTTTCGACTGTGGCATCAGGCAGTGGCTCTGAGCCGGTGGGATGAATGGAACTGAGTGATGTTCTCTCAGACTCTCGTGCCCCACAGTCAGGGCCTGGCAAATGGGAAAGGGGCCTCTGCCCCATGTCCACCTAAGTTCCTTTCATCTCAAAATCAGCCTTTTCAGGGGCATCAGGAAATGGCAAAGTTGGATATCATGGACCCCACCCTTTGCCCTGCCCTTGGTGCTGCCCAGCCCTGCAGAGCATTGTCCAGCTGTCCCTTCTTCTTGTAGGTACCATAACCAGGTTCATGTACACCACTCTGTGCACCCCAACTCCAGGGAACACATCTCTGCAACTCTCACCAAAAAGTAGCCAAACAGGTATCTGCATCCCCATCCCAACCACCCCAACCAGCTCAGAAGAGCAGAGGGCCAGACAAACGCTTCAGCTGGGAGACCCTTGGCCTCACGGGAGCACAGTGGCATTCTCTGGCCTGTCTCCATCTCCTCCAAGCAAGTGAAAAGGAGTCTAAGGGAACCCTAAGGTCATTCTCTTAGGGATGCCTGGATGGAGAGGGAGCTGGCACCATTGGAATGCCCAGGAAAGTGGCATCAAGTTATCACAGATTGCTAGGGTATTTTTAATCAGTTTTGAAAACAACGTCAAGGTAAATTTCAGAGGAAAGCATGTTATCAGAGATGAAAAGATGAATCATGATAATGAATCATTTCATAATGACTAAGAGATCAATTCAATAAGAAAACAGAACAATCTTAAATGCATATGTGCATAACAACAGAACTTAAAATAAATAAAGTGAAAATAAATAAAACTGATAGAACTACATGGAGAAATAGAAACTCCACAATAATGGTCTGAGATTTCATGCCTTTCTCAATAATTAATAGAACAAGTAAGCCCAAAACCAATAAAGAAATAGAAGACTTGAACAATGCTATCACCAATGTGACCTGATTGACATTTATACATATGCTACCACCACCAGAAGAATGTACATTCTTTTCAAGTGTGTACTGAACAATGACAATAGACCATATTCTGTGTTATAAAAACAAGTATTACTAACTTCAAAATGATACAAATCATACAAAATATGTTCTCCGATCACAATGTAATTAAGTCAGAAATCAATAACAGAATTATATCTCAAAAGAAAATCTCAAAATTGTTGGAAACCAATTAATACACTTCTAAAGAACCCATGGGCTAAAGAAAAAATCAAAATGGAAAATTGAAGATATTTTTAACTGAATGAAAATAAAAACACAACATGTTAAAACTGGTGGAATGTTGCTTAAACAGTGCTTAGAGGGAAATGCATAACACTACATGCATAGACTAGAAAATAAGAAGGTATCCAATCAATAATCTTAGATTTCACCTCAGGAAACTAGCAAAAGAAGGGCAAATTAAACCCAAAGTAGACAGGAGAAGATAAATAAAGAGCAGATCAGAAGTCAGTGAAATAGAAAACAGAAGAACAACAAAGAAAATCAATAAAACCAAAGCCAGTTATTTGATAAAATGAATAAAATTAATAAATCTCTAGCAGACTGATAGGACAAAGGAGAAGAAATAAATCACCAGTTTCAGGAATGAAATAGGTGATATCACTATAGATCCTACAGATATTGAAAGGATAATATGGGAATGTTATGAGCAACTTTACAATACTTTTGACTCCTAGATGATATGAACAAATTCTTTAAAAAATACAGATTATCAAAGCTTACTCAAGAAGAAATTGGTAACTGGAATAGCACTATAAGTGTTAAAGAAATTGGATTTGTGGTAAAACACCTTCCCACAAAGAAAACTACAGGCCCAGATGGTTTCAACAATGTTTGGATTGTGCCAAACACTTCAATAAAAATAATACCAACTGTACACAAACACTGCTAGGAAATAAGAGAGAATACATGTCAACTTGTCCTATGAGACTAATATTACCCTGATACCAAAAGCAGACAAAGACATTACAAGAAAAGATAATTAGGGACCAATAGCTCTCATTAACACAGATGTAAACATTTTCTAACAAAATGTGATCAAGTTGAATCCAGTAATATGTAAAGAAGGTGATACATCATGGCCAAGTGGGTTTTATCCCAAGAATGCAAGGTTGGTTTAGCATTCAAAAATCAGTCAATGTAACTCAACATGTTAGCAGGCTACAAAAGAAAAACCACATGATCATCTCAATAGATACAGAGAGGCATTGGACAAAACCCAACATCCATTCCTAATTGAAAAAAAAAAATACTCTTAGCAAATTAGGAATTAGGGGACTTCCTTAACCCCATGAAGGGGATTTATGAAAAGCCTGCAACTGACATACTTAATGGTGAAAGACTGAATTCTTTTCCCCTTAGATCAGGAGCAAGGCAGGGATAGACTCCCTCACCCAGGTCAAGTTTTAACAACATAGTTGCTGTTACTGCCACTGCCTTTATGTGATTTAAAGCCAAGTGGCTGCCTGTCCTGGGAAGCCCCTTCTCCTCCTGTCCACCTTTTGCAACTGGCCCTGACTTGCAGCTCCAGCTCCAGCCTGGCACACCTCCCTGGTCTCCCCAGACCCTTGGCTTGCCTCGGTCCTTATAAACCCCATAGTCCTGTTTCTTCTACTAAGTTGATGAACACTTTCTAGATATTTTAGTTACTTCAACTAGGTTGTATGTTCCTTAAAGGTAGCTATGCATACAGGTGCCCAGTAATTACTTATTTTGCAACGTATGTGGGCCCATTGAACCCACGACGAACTACCCCTGGTCTTGCAAAGCTGTGACCATGCTCCTAGACTCTCATAGTCATGTGGATTCCTCACTGCAGTAGGAAGGACTACAGGGCAGTCAGATGGACTCGATAGAGCCTTGTCACCTAGGAATCACAGCCGATGGCTAAGGAAGGAGAGGGGGCAGAGTTTAAATTAGACCACCAATGGCCAGAGCACAAAGGAAACTCCAAGCAGACTGATGCAGAAGTTCAGGGTAGGAAGTGGGTTCCTCCAATGGGAGAACTGAGTAGTGCTTTGTAGAAGGGACTGTGTTCGCATTGACCTGAGCAGGTGCTTGTGATTTCAGCTGGTGGGAGGGATGGGTGAGGACATTCAAAGAAGGGGCAATGGTGTGGACCATGTGACAGAGCCCTGCACAGGGAATGAGGGGGCCACAGAGTCACTCACTGGGATTCTTCCACCATGAGGACCAGAGTCCTTCACCTAAGAGCCAGTGTTGTGGAGCATACTGGATGTGAGCAGGGGCTGCAGTCAGACAACCAGGGCTCAAATGCCCACATGGCCATTTGCATAAGTTCACTGCCCAACTATAACTCCTCACCATTGAACTCAGGAGTAGAGATGTGACTGACTTTGGACAATGAAAAGCCACTGGAAGTGATGTGTGTCTCTTGGGAAGGGTGAGGTTCTCTGCAAGGCTCCTCGTCTGGGCAGTACCCCACCCAGTGGCTGCCCAATTCACCTGGACACTGTAGTGAAGATGGCAGATAGGCAGCTTGAGTGAGAGGTAGGCATGGATTGCTATCAGCCACTGGGTATGGGGATGTTTGTTACTACAGCATCTCCTAGCCCAAGCTGTCTGATACACTTGGCTTCCTATGTTACCTGAGCAATCTGTGGTTTAGCTTCCTCAACAAGAAAGAGGGGATAATGACAGCACCTACCTTTTGGGGTGGATGTGAAGATTAATAGGCTTCTTATAGGTAAAGCATGTTGAAAAGCGCCTAGCACAAAACGTGCACAATGTGAGCATCTGCTGTTTTCTCTCACTTGTAGCCTTGATTTCCTAAGTCCAGATCCCAGTGGTAAAGTAATTTTCCAAACTGCGGTCCCATAGAACACTTATTCTCAAGGTGCTAATAGATGTGCCATCAAAAAGATATCGGCGTTTGAAAAAATTCTGGGTTAAGCCAAGTTAAACAGTTGTATTTAATTCCCAGACTTCTCAGAGTCTTTAATCTGCTAATGCACCATTGAATCTCCAAGAGACAGTTTCCCCTCACATTTGACCATGAACATGTATGTGCATACTCATGCATACATGCATGCATGTGTGTGTGCATGCACATGTGTGTCACAGTGATTAACTTCACCCAGGGCTGTGTCCTGTGGGATGACTTTGGGAAAGACGGACTTTCCAGCAATGCCTCGTGGAGGGGTCCTCTAGTGGGCCCCAGGGGCTTTCTGAGTTTGGCGGGGGTATTTGGGGTGAAGCTAGCACTAAAGAAGCTTGGAGGGGCATGAAGCCATAATGGAGAGGGACTTCAAAGTCACAGGGCAAGGAGCCCGGAAGAGCCCAGAGGAGCCACTTCACCCCCGCAGGGCCGCAGAGGCTGCAGAGCAGCTTTGGGAGAAGTCCAGGAGCCTGGGGGGTGGTTGGGGTTGGGTATTACCCTGTGCAGCCAAGAACCGTGTTGAAGAACAGGAGTGCCTTCAACATGCAGGGACTGGGAGCACTGGGCCAGCTCAGGGTCCAGAGTCAGAGGGGCAGACAGCCAGGACGGATGCGGGAGAGAAAGGCCACAAAGGTGGGCTGCTCTTCTGAACAAGCCCCGGGGTAGTGAGGGAGAGAGGAGAGGCAGTGACCGGGGAGAGCGGCAGGGCCCAGGAGAGGGGAGAACTGAGGCCTTTTGCAGGTGGAGGAGAAGGAGTGTCAGGTGGACTGGGGCCCTGTGGCACACGGAGGCCTGTCTGGGAGACAGGACGGAAGGAGCGGTGTGCAGGCAGGGATGTGATGCACGCAGAGGTTCATGGAGGCAGGGGGCTGTGGGCTGGTGGGGCAGAGGCAGGGTGGGGCGTCCACCTCTGGGGACTGGTCCTGTCTCTGCTGCCCAGAACTGAGGCTGCTGGACCCTCAGAAGCCTGGCTTTCCCTTGCTCTTGGCAAGGCCCCCGGGCCGTGGTTAATTGGATCTGAGATTCGGTGTGGCTGTTTACAGACAGCTTTTTGTCCTTAGGACAAGATGGAAATTGGATTTTGGGCTCCTGGCTGGGAGATGCTCCCCGATTCCCGACTCTCATCATGCTTTGTGGGGGTCTCAGACAGCTGCCTCCACTCACGGCAGATGACAAATTATGCATCCACTTAATTCCCACTTGGGCCAGCTCCATGCCAGTGTGCAAGTGGTCCAAATCTCTGGTCTCTAGACACATCCATTTCGCTGGCATGAGCCTCTGGGCTCTTGCCTGGCCAGAGCCTGGTGGTGACTGGAGAATTTTCCTGATCAGTTGCCTGGGCTTGGGTTGTGGTTGCTGGTTGTGCACGTGGGTTTATGGGGAGCACCCCCCAGCACAGCTCAGACCTTAGGGGCTGAGCTACCAGACAGGCCTTGGGCGAATCACTCATAAACATTTATCTTCACAGAAATGTGTAACAGTCCCTGGGCATCCAGTCTTGGCAAAGATGGTTTTAAATGTGCTGGCCAGAGTTTTGGAGACCATTCCAACTTCATGTGGACTCTTGGACTCCTTATCCTTTGACCACTCTTTTCCCTCCCACTCCAAAACTGAGAAGGCTGCCTCCTTCAGGAAGCCCTCAGGGATTCCTCTCTCCTCCCAACTTTCACCATCGGGACCACTCACTGACTCAGATACAGGGTGCCCAGGGATGCCCTTTTGTTCATAAGCACAAGACTCTCCCTAGGGTTGTTGGGACCTCCTACTGGGCACAGACTTTTTCTCCATCTCTCTAGAAACTCTTCCTGAGCCAAGAGAGGCAGAGAAGGAGGCATCCAGGAAGAGCAGGGGCTTGAATGAACAGGAAAAATCGAGAGAAGGGGAAAGAACAGGGCTCCCCAGGCTGCCTGACAGGCCGGGCCTGGGCCAAGCGCTCTCCGGGGTCCTTAAGGATATCTGGCAAAGTGCATTCCATCACTGCACCCAGAAAGAGAAACGGAGGCTTGTGGGAGGCGATTTCATGGTTCAGCAGCAACAGGATGAGGACCTATGCTCCAGGGACACTCAGAGGTGAAGGAGCCTCCAGGACACCTCTGCTCCGGCCCCACCTGGCCAGACATGGATTTCAGCCTCATCCATCCATACACCGGGCGCTTCGTGCACCAGGCCCCACCTTCCAGGCACAGACAATGAGGCACAGAGTGAACAGTGATGCAGCTCAGAGAACAGCATCATGGCGGGGACACTCCAGCCTCCACTCTACGACCCGCACACCTGGCCCCCAGACCCTCGCTGACGCAGGCCACTCACATGCATGTGTACCATGCAAAGGCCTCGTGGGTGACTCAGAATTATACCGATGTGAAGCTGTGCTATTAATATGATTAGCTTTACTCTGTGAGCAGAGCGTAAAATCATTGAGCTTGGCGGCAAGTTTCTTTGCCTCCCTGACCTCAGGCTCCTCCTCTAAAGACCAGGTTTTCAGGCCAGGCACGCCCGTAATCCCAGCACTTTGGGAGGCCAAGGCGGGCAGATCCCCTGAGGTCAGGAGTTTAAGACCAACCTGGTCAATATGGTGAAACCCCGTCTCTACTAAAAAAATATAAAAATTAGCCATGCGTGGTGGCAAGCACCTGTAATCCCAGCTACCTGGGAGGCTGAGGCAGAAGAATTACTTGAACCCGGGAGGTGAAGGTTGCAGTGAGCTGAGGTTGCACCACCGCACTCCAGCCTGGGCGACACAGCAAAACTCCATCTCAACAACAACAGCAACGAAAGGTCGGGTTTTCAGAATGTCCCTTGCGGGACTTGTAGTTTCCAGCAAGACTTCGTGGATTTGGAAGGACGTGGAGCCCCGTCTGGAAACGGGAAGATGGATGTAGGTGCTTCAGTTTATGCCCCAGTCCAGGCACAGGGGGCGGGAGGAGAGGATGCCACCAACTGCTCCTGAAGGTGTCACAGTCTCAGGGGAAGCAGGTCAGGGAACATTGGAGACAATGCCAGGCTCATCCCTGGGTTCCCAGTTCCGTTGTGAGGGCGAGAGGGATTCAGATGGACTTGAATTCACGGAATGGCCACAGCTCCGCCAGCTGCTCAGGGCAGTGGTTCCCCCACATGCCACGTCAGCAAGAAGGGGGTCTATTGATAGAGTGGCTTTAGGCCCCTCATTCACACATGCAGTGCCCTTCTGCAGCGTGCAGAGCCCTGGCTGGGGGTTTCACAGGGAGGGGCCGATGTGCCTGCCCACAGGGAGCTCAGGTCTGGTCTATCACAGTGGAGCAGCTTAGAAAGATGTGCATATTCACATTATACACTGAAACAGAAAGCATCACATTACAATTAAACATACTAAAACTAAAAGTTCATTTTATTCTTCTGACTTCTAAGAAATTCGAACATTTTCCTGAACCCCTGAAACTTCTGTGGGCCTCAGATAGGCACTGTGCTGCTTGCTGGTGGGCCACGCAGGTGTGTCGGGGCAGGTAGCCCCCACAGAGGGTGGGGCCGTGCCCTCCCTTCCCTGAGCATGATCCTGTGGAGGGGCCGAGGGGCAGAGGCAGGGCGCTGGAGTGGAGGGTGGGAGATGATTTTCCATCTGAATGGAAAACCCGCCTTCCCCAGGCTCCATCATCTTCCCTACGCTGATTTATTCCCATCAGGGTTTGTCGGCAACAGGCTGCCGGCCGCCCTCCAAAATTAATTGCCAGGGAAAGGGCCGGTCCAAAGCAGTGACCAGGCATTGGAGCTGCCCGGTGCCTGAAGCCGGTAGCTGGTGCATGAGCGATGAATGACACACGTCACCCTTTGCCTGGGGGTGACAACTCAAAACTGCTATCCAGGAATTACGCACAGGTGACTCACTCATCCTCACAAGGATCCTACAAGAAGATGACGTCATCACATCAATGGTTTCCATTGGGTCCTCCCATTGGGTCCCCAGATGAACCCCGTGTGCTCATCCGTGAGTTCCAGGTCCTGAGGACAGCCCTGTGCCGCTGCTCATCCTGACAGCACGGTAGTGAGGTCAGCACCTCCTCCTTTAAGATGAGGAAACCAAGGCCCAGAGAGGTTGAGCCACTTGCCAGGGGACCCCTAGCTAAAGTGGCCAACCCAGCCCCAAGACAGTCTCACCCGAAACTCTGTTCTCGATCTTTGAATTCTGATTTAGCCAGACATGGGGCAGGATAGGGGTCTGGGACACTCTTGCCTGCCCACTCCCCCCAGGATCAAGACCCTTCTCAGTGCAGGGACTGTGGTAGCTGGAAGCTGGACCCTGTGGGCCCCTGAGTTCCCGACTGGACAATGGGTGGGCCAGAGTTAGCAGATAAAAATCCGGGGTACCCAGCTGTGTGTCAGTTTCAGATAAACAATGTCTACATTTCTGGTATAAATACATCCCATGCAATATTAAGAAATACTTATTCTAAAGATTACTCATTGCCCATCTCAAGCTAAAGTTTAACTGGGCATCCCTTATTTTCTCTGGCAGCCCTAGCAAGGGCAGCGGAGAAGGCTTCCCGTGAAGACCCCCCACTTTCAAGAGCTGCTTAACATTCCCTAGCGGAGCAGAAGTGTCCCACGTCCTGTGTTCCTCCCAGGCCCCAAGCTGACTGGCCTGTCCATGGAGGTGATGGTGGTGAAGAGCCGTCTGTCCCAGGGCCCTGGAGTCTGAGTCTGCTGCACGGTTCTTCCCATTTCTGTGTCGTCTCTTGACCCTGGAGCAACCCAAGGAGGATGATATGTATTGTTCCTCTTATTCTTATTCTCCTTTTTTATAGATGAGGACACTAAAGCTCAGAGCGGGGGGAGCACCTCACCCAGCATCACCCTGCAGGGACGGGCCACGGGCACACCCCAATGCTGAGGCCTCTGCAACCCCCTCCCCAGCCCCCTGAGCCTGGAGACGTGTGGGTTTGCTGCATACTCCCTGAGCCCTGGCTTTCTGGGGTCCCAGGAGCCCCAGGTGAAGGCCCCTTCCCACCTGCTGTGAGGCTGGGCCTCTCTCTGAGTCACACCTGCCACTCCTTTGTGCTTCAACAATAAACAAACCTCTCACGGGGGTGGTTGAACTCCACGGGAGAAGAACAAATGAAAACAGCGGTAAAGGTGGCAAAGGCCCCGTGCCAGGCACTTAGTTTTACCAAATACACGCCCACAGGCAGTAAGAGAATAAGGGCTCCCTCTGCATTCCTCCTGGGCCTTTTCAAAGCAGCACCTTTGTCCTGGACTCAGGTAGGGGAGGCAGGAACCACTGATGCCTTCTGTCCTAGACAGCTGTAGCCTGAAGCCATTTGCAAGCCGCATTCTGTCACGGCCCTGACTTTTGTGAGCACCAACCAAATGGATGCTCAGAACTTGGCCCACCCAGGGTCTTTTAATCCAGGGCTGACCCCTGGGGACGGGGCTGGAGAGGGTGTCACAGGTCCCAGTCCTTATCCTCAAAGCTCTGACCACTTTGAGTATATCTTTTTGATGTTTTTCTTTAATAACTCGTTTGGTGACAAAACCTGGCCTGATGATTTATCGTCTGTTTCTTGGACGTTGTTAGGCTGCAGAACAGTGGATTCATTTGAATAGGATGGTCCAGCCCAGCCCCCTATGGGTGTGGTGAAATACACAGAATAGGCACCACGTGGCTTTGTAAGGCTGAATTCTGAAGCCCACTGGCTCCTGGGGCTTCCTGTAAGGGTCCTGGACTTGTGGCTGTCCCTACACCCCCTGTTGAAGAAGCTGAGCTAAACAGCAGCTGCAGAGAGTCCTGTTAGCTTGGGAGGCTGGGGACACCAGGGACTGGACATGCCTGGTCTGGCGGGACAGTGGCAGCACTGGGTGGCAAGGGCTGATTCGGGGTTGGGGGTGTAGGGATCTCCTCTCAGGGTTGGCCAAGGCTGGGAGGCAGAGTGGGGCCGAAGGCTCATGTCTGGACTGGTCAGGATTCCTTTGATGATGGGGTTGACCATGGTTAGGATGAAAACAGGAGGAGGACGGTGCCCCCTGGACTGAGAGTCCCCCCATGTTGGGGCTTCCTGTGGCCACACGGCAGATGCTCTCAAGGCTCTGAACTGTTTCATGCATGCCCCGTCCCAGAGTGCAGCCTCTAGACAGCCAGCCCCGCCTCCCCTGCCTGAGGGCAGCCTTGTGCCCGAAAGCCCACACCCCTGTGTGCACAGAGCAGGGTGTGCCCAGGACACTGCCCTGCTCCCCTAGCCCCCCACCCAGGCAAGCTGGATGATGGGAGCCCTGCAAATGCCCCAGCTCCTTCCCTGACCCCATCAGGGCACCTGGGGATGGGCACTGCAGTCTCTCCAAAGCTGCTCTCTGTGAGAACAGTGCGCTCACCCAGGACCCCTCCCCTCGCTCAGAAGCCCCGTTCCGGGGGTTTATGCTCTTAGGTCTCCGCCTTGAAACTTTTAACGAGTTTATCTTTGACTTTGTGTTTGTGAATGACATCCCATGGAAAGTTTGGAGCTTTGGCTCACGGGCGATCCTGCCTCCCACCCCTCCTCCACTCTCAGGTGGGCTCTCGGCTGCCCACTCTCCTGCCCCGCCAGTGACCACTGCCACCCTCCACCCCTGGCATGGGCCTGTGCAGGTGTGGGAGGTGTCTCAGGATTGGTTGTTCACACCCTTTCAGGGGCTTCTGCCCGTCATGCCCTCCTGGGTTTTCTGGGAGCCCTCCCTGATGTCATCCTTGTCTCAGGTCCACTTCTGGGACTCCTGGCCTGAGACAGCCTCCACCTTGGACATCCCACCGCCAAGTATGTGTCCCTGCAGGCCCCTCGCCAGGGATGCCTCCTCCTCTTCCTGTTCACCCAAACGCTCCTGACTCCTCTCCATCTCCCTTCACCCCACTGCCCCTCCGCCAGCTGACTCCAGCTCACTCTTCCGGTCTCCGCTGCAACCATCTCCTCCTGGAACCCTCTGAAACTTTTTCTGATCTAACGTCCACATCTCACTTTTCCTGGCTGTTCTTCTGACCTCTGTGACATGGGCCTTTCTCCTTGTTCCTGAGGAGACACACTCCCTTGATGCTATGGAATGACTTGTGTCCCCACAAAAGCCTCATGTGGAAGTCCTGGCCCTCCGGACCTCAGAACAGGACTGTAGGTAGAGACAGGGCCTTTAGAGAAGTAACTAAGGTGGCGGGGTGCGGTGGCTCACGCCTGGAGTCTCAGTACTTTTGGAAGCCAAGGGTGGGAGCCACCCAAAGTCAGGAGTTAGAGATCAGCCTGGCCAACATGGCTTCTGTATCACCATGTATACTGGCTCCAGGCTTCTTGTACAGCCTACAGAACTGGGAACCAAATCAACCTGTTCTTTATCAATTACCCAACCTCAGGTGTCCCTTACAGCAACGCAGATGGACTATGACACACCTTGACGTTGAACTCCCAACCTCCAGGACTGTGAGGTCATCTGTTTCTGTTGTTTAAGCCCCTGGTCTTCGTTAGTTTGTTATGGTGGCCCGAGCGGATGGATCTTGTTGGCAACTGGGCCTGTCTGCCTGAGGCTTGTTGAAACCTCCTTCCCTGCAGTGCCTCAGGACTGGTCACTGATAGGCTTTGCCAATGCCAGGAAATAAACAAGGAGAAGGGTCCTGCAGGTCTCCCTGCAACCCTCATCTCCTTGTTCGGTGGTTGGCCTTGCCGAAGGCTGGCATTGGCAGTGCGTGCTCCTCTCCCATCAAAACTTTCTCCTGCGTGGATCCAGGCTGGCTGTAGGGCCTTGCTTGGCCAGTGGAAAATGGCAGCAGTGACTTTCTGGGACTCCGAGCTGGATCAGAAGATGCTGAGCAGCCTCTGCCTGGGCATCTCGGAGCACTTGCTCCCTCTTGGAGCCCTGCCGCCATCCGGGAGAAGCCCAAGCCGCATGGAGAGACCACGTGTGGGCCTGTCCTCAACAGTCCCAGTGCGGCCCTCAGCTGACTGCCAGCCTCAGCCACAGCATTGAGTGATGAGCCTGGAGGGCATCCCAGGGGAGCCCCCAGGTGACAGCAGCCCTGGCAGACACCCCACTGCAGCCAGGGGTAAGACCCAAGTTAAAGCCTCCCAGCGGGGAGCCTGGTCAACCCACAGAACTGGAAGACATAATGATACATTGCTGTTACATTGTTATTTTACACTAGTAAGATTTTTTTTTTTGACAATGTCACTCTTGTTGCCCAGGATAGAGTGCGTTGGTACAATATCAGCTCACTGCAACCTCTGCCGCCTGGGTTCAAGAGATTCTCCCTCCTCAGTCTCCCAAGTAGCTGGGATTATAGGCACCTGCTACCATGCCTGGCTGATTTTTATATTTTTAGTAGAGATGGGGTTTCACCATCTTGGCGATGCTGGTCTTGAACTCCTGACCTCGTGATCCACTCAACTCGGCCTCCCAAAGTGCTGGGATTATAAGGGCCAGCCTCCGCACATGGCTGCATTTTTTTAATGCAATAACAGATGCACAGAATACCACGTGATCCTGACTCTGGCCTCAGGGCCAATGAAACCCATTCTGCATGCTCCATGACAGTCCTCCAGAAATCCGCAGACAGTCCCCAGGTCCCCAGAGTCTGTTCCCTCAGTGAAACAGCTCTGATGCCTTCAGACATTTCTCTAAGGATCCAGTTTCAGAGTGACTTTCCAACCCCGTCATTGCTAATAAGCCCACTCTAATCGGTGGAGATGCAGATTACCTAAAGACCCAGAACCAACCACAACGCTGCAAAGAATGGTATGATCAGCCCCTAGTGCAGCCGAATGATCACCTCCGTTATTCTGGACACTCTGCTCCTATTAATGTAACTGAAGATTAAATTTTCTTTCTAATCAACCTGACCCTGTCATCTGCTCAAATGAAGCTCATATCAATTATGGTGTCTCCTTCCTTCCTTTCTCCCTCCCTCACTTTCCTTCCTTCCTTCCTTCCTTCCTTCCTTCCTTCCTTCCTTCCTTCTTTTCTTTCTCTTTCTTTCTTTCTCTTTCTTTCTTTCTTTCCTTCTTTCTTTCTTTCTCTTTCCTTTCCTTTCTCCTTCCTTCCTTCCTTGCTTTCTTTCTTTCTTTCTCTTTCTTTCTTTCTTTCCTTCTCTCTCTTTCTTTCTTTCCTTCTTTCTATCTCTTTCCTTTCCTTTCTCCTTCCTTCCTTCCTTCCTTTCTTTTCTCTCTCTCCTTCCTTCCTTCCTTCCTTCCTTCCTTCCTTCCTTCTTTCTTTCTTTTTCTTTCAGAATTTCACTCTTGTTGCCCAAGTTGGTGTGTAGTGGCCCAAACTCAGTTCACTGCAACCGCTGCCTCTTGGTTTCAAGCAATTCTCCTGCCTTAGCCCCCTGAGTAGCTGGGAATACAGGCGCCCCCACCACGCCCAGCTAATTTTTTTCTATTTTTTTTTTAGTAGAACCAGGGTTTCACCATTTTGGCCAGGCTGGTCTTGAACGCCTAACCTCTGGTAAGCTGCCTGCTTTGGCCTTCCAAAGTGCTGGGATTACAGGCGTGAGCCACTGCGCCTTACTGGTTTCTTTTTAAACAAGCACTTTCCATGTTTTCCTTGGGAACACATATACAGGTTGCCAACACAGAATTCCAGGATCCAATGCAAGGGGGTCACTGGATGGCCCAGAGCAAAACATTTGCTTCTGGCAGCAGGGAGTTGCTAATGAGCGAGTGGGAAGATAATAGATTTATGCTTTCGAAAAATTTCCTCCAAATAAAATCTGCTGCAACCAGGGACCAGGAAATTTGTCACACATAACATGATATATTTTTTAAACAATTCCAGGTTTTAAAAAATTCACTGATTTTCTGTCACCCACCTCAAAAATACAAAAGAAAAAATACATATTCCATCATTTCTTAAAAATTCAAAATGATTTCTCTTCCAGTATTTGAATCAACACCCCCCAATTCAAATGTGGCGTTTCTGAGAACGTCTAATTCATTTAACTATTTTTCAACTCGGAGGAACGGATTGTCAATCACCTGCTATTTCTAGAACAAAAGGTTCTGTGGAAGACAGGTTCTGAGGAAGCTCTGAGTGCTGCAGGCAGGGACGAAACCTCTGGAAGCTGATCTCAGGCACTAGGAAGGTACCCTGCACCGGGCTCCTAGCACGGAGAGATTAGCCACTAATCGGATTGACCCCTCCGGGACCTGACGTCTCCCCCACGGAGACCAACAAGTCTTCACAAATTTGAAAAAAACAAAAGAAGAATGTTTATCATAAAGATCTGGGCTCACCACCCCGTGGGATGGCTTCATTTCATTTTGAAATCGCAAAACCTGCAGCCACTTAGGAGTAAAACAAAGAAAGGACATATTTCTTAAGGGGAAAAGCATGTAGGATTAATCTCAGAGCTTTACGACCTGAAGGTTCAGAGCGGATTTGAGTGGTTTCAGCATATGCCGTGTTCCGCGTGAGAAATGCTGATGTGACCGCACAAGTAGCTTTTCTTGGCATTTTTATGCATTATATAAGCACATTTATATAAATGTTTTCCTGGATTGGATAAATAGTGCTTTTCTATTTAAATTTAATCTGGGTCCTTGAGAATGAATTTCACTGATCTTTTGGTAACCCTGGAGATTTACCCTTGATGTAGATTTCAAACGTGAAACGGAATGTCGCTGAGTTCATTGGTTCTGGCACTCACGGTGGTGTCTGGCACAGAGGAGACCCCCAGGAAGAAGAATGAGTGGGCAGGCAAATGTTGCAGGTGACAGATGTCCTAATTACCCTGATTTGATCATTACACACTGTATACATGTATCAAAATATTACATGCACTCCCAAAATATGTACAACTCTTGTATTATATAGCAATAAAAAAATCCCCCCAAATGATGGCGGGTTCATTCCACAGATGCTTATTGGGAATATCTATGTGCCTGTCTGTTCTAGGCATGAGGAATGCAGCAGAAAACCAAGGCGCCAAGAGCCACACCCAGAGCTTCCATTCCTGTGGGAGAGAGTGACGATCAACCCGGAGGCACATGTGCCAGGTGGGGCTGAGAGCTAAGAAGGAAACGAATGTAGAGCAAGTGTGGTAGAGAGAGACCGTGGGGGGTTTTCATTACATCTGTGAGGTCAGGGAAGGTCCCTTCCCCAGAAAGGGCCACTGGAGCAGACCCAGGAGACTTCAGGCAGCACCTCTCCCAGAGGGGGCAGGACCCGGGCAGCAGCGTGTGATGCAGTCAGGGCATAGGGCAGAAGCGTGCGGTGCAGTCTGGGCCTAGCACAGAGGTGTGTGGTGCGGTCAGGCTGTAGCACAGAGGCAGAGGCATGCGGTGCAGTCAGGCTGTAGCGCAGAGGTGTGCGGTGCGGTCGGGGCATAGCACAGAAGTGTGCAGTGTGGTCTGGGACTAGCACAGAGGTGTGTGGTGCCGTCAGGACGCGGTGCTGTTGGGATGTAGCACAGAGGCGTGCGGTGCAGTTCAGGTATAGCACAGAGTTGTGAACCAGAGGAGGCGAGAAAGGGGCAGGAGGTCAGATCCCTTGGGCCTCGGAGGCTGTGGTCTGAGTGGCTCAGAGCTCACTGGAAGGTTCTGAGCAGAAGAGGGACAAGTTCTGCCTCCTGTTACAGAGGTGCCCCTGGTGCTGTGTGGGGAAGGGCTGGTAAGGGCAAGACCAGGGCACCAGGGAGAAGCAGATGCTTAAGGCTGGTGGTGCAGACCAGGCTGGGCTCTGGATGGTGGCTGACGGGAGAGCTGACAGGATTCACCAGCCATTTGGAAGCCGGCAGAGACGGAGACGGAGAGAGAGGAATCAGGGCTGGCCCCGAGAGGTAGAAGCATGGATTGGCCAGCGAGAGGTAGAAGCATGGATTGGCCAGCGGCTGAGATGGGGAAGACTAGAACAGGCTTTGAGCTGGGAAGTAAAAGATTTGGCTTTTATGTGATGCCTGTTAGGCCACCAAGTGGAGATCACTGATATATAAGCCTGGTCTTCCAGGGCGATGTTGGGGCTGGAGGTGCAGATCCAGGCGCCATCAGCAGAGGGGTGGAACTGACAAGCCTGTGAGCCTGGACCAGGGCCTCCCAGAGCGAGGGAGGCGTGGATGGACAGCCAGCCAAGAGTGGAGGGGTTGGGAGCTGAGCCCTGGGATCGGCAACCCAGGTTTGCACCTGGCTCCCCCTGCGTAGGGAGGGTCGGGACCTGTGTGAGGGGCTGGAGTCTCACGGGCAGCCTGGTGCAGTGGCGGAGGCAGAAGGGAAGGGTGTTGCGGCTGGAGGCTCGAGTCACCATGGGTCAGAGCACACCAGGGCCAGGCGGCTGCCAGGCTGTACCTCTTGGGCTTAGGTGACTGGGAGTCCCAGAAGGTCTCAGATGGGTGAGTGACAGGGCCAGACCTCACTCCTCCAGCCTGGCATGGCCCAGGGCCCAGCACGCTTGCCGACCCCCCTGCTGAGCTGCAGAACGGGCTCGCTGCTTGGCGGCCCTGGAGGCATGGTCCTGCCCGCCGTCCCTGCCTGAGACGTCATTGTCACGGGGTCTCTTCTGACCATTGGTCAGACACCCCAGTGGATCATCATCTCCTGAAGCAGAGCTGGGACCCTGAGTGGATCCAAACAGATCTTGGAGGGGAGGCGCTGAGAGGTTAAGTACCTTTCCCAAGGTCGCTGGCTTAGTCCGTCTGCGTTGCTATCAGGGAGCACCTGAGGCTCAGCGAGGCAGAGAGAACAGGGGTTTCTTTGGCTGGTGGTTCTGCAGGCTGCACAGGAACCATGTACAGAAGCCAGTACCTGCCTCTGCTGGGGGCCTCGGGATGCCTCCGCTCACAGCGAAGGGTGAAGGGAGCCTGTGTGTGTGGAGACCATATGGAGAGAGAGGCGGGAA
Source organism: Mandrillus leucophaeus (assembly GCF_000951045.1). Classification (NCBI taxonomy): domain Eukaryota; kingdom Metazoa; phylum Chordata; class Mammalia; order Primates; family Cercopithecidae; genus Mandrillus; species Mandrillus leucophaeus. Next base: position 3,946,341 of record NW_012107363.1, on the reverse strand, counting down.
TTGCTGGGCTCTTCTCAATAGCCAGCTCCCATGGGTGCGCACTCACCCCTCTCCCCCACCAGGACCCAACAAGTCCCATGAGGCCCCACTACCAACACTGGAGATCAAATGTCAACGTGAGGTCTGAGGGGACAGACATCTAAGCCATGGTAGTCACACAGGAAGCAGATGCGGCAACGAACACGGGGCCATGAAGCTGCGCGTGGCCCTGACCTCTCTGAGCTCCTCACCGCACAGCAGGGTGACGATGTGGACCTTCAGGGTAGCTGCGGGGTGTGGTAGCAAGCCCTGCCTCAGAGCCTGGCGCTCGGCGCCCATTGGGCACAGCTGCCACACTCACACCAATCTGCTGCCTGGCCCGTTTCTTCACCGTTCTCAGCCTTGTCTCTGCCCGCCCAGCTCTGTGACTTGGAGAAGCCCCCCCTGGCCTGGAGCTTTGGCTGGAGGGGTGTCGTGGTGCTGTGCACCCTGGATTGCCTGGTGGTCGTGGTGAGAACTGAATGCATCATGTGGAGCGTGGAGCGTGGAGCGTGGAGCCTGGAGCATGGAGCTGGTCCTCCAAGCCCTTGATTCCCCATCTGTGGAAGCAGGACAGGATCTGTCTACCCCATGGGCAGTGGAGAGGAAGACAGGCAGCGTCTGCAATGTGCTCAGTGCAGGGAGGGGTGCTGGCGTGACCTCCGTGTGGGCAGTTGTGTGTGGTGTTTATGAAGCTGCCCCTGGACACCAGCCCTGGTCAGATCTGAGTGGATGCAGCTGCTCAGGCCTGACTCGCCTGCAGGGCTCACCTTTGAGGGCCTCGTGGCATTTCAGGAAACTGTGCAGGTGAGCAGCCTCCTGTGAGGTGCACGGGGGTCGGGGGGAGCCTTTGAGGGTCTCTCTTGGGGTTTGGCCTGTCGGGATGGAGCTGCCTGCAGGCATGCCAGTGGGAGCCAGAGCCGGCCACTCCAGGCCAAAGGGATAAGTCTCCCCAGAGGCTGGTGGCCCACATGGATGCCTGGGTGTTGAGGGCCATGGTGAGGCAGGACGTGGGGCAGTGGGCCTCAGGGTTCCCCACAAAGGTGTTTGGGAATTCTCTTCTGATGAGGGGCACAGAAGGTTTTTAAGCAGAGGAGTGGCCCCATCTGGTTTGCTCTGGAATTAAGACTCCTCTATTGAACTTACTTTGAGTGAATGAAGCCATCACTGGCGAGAATGCCACCAGCCAGACGCCGTGGCCCCACCCAACACTCCTGGGAGGCTTCCGCCCGGCCACGCCGGGATTCCTTCAATGGCCTGATCTCTCCTAGGGGGATTCTGAGCCCCACTCAGAGGCGGGAGCCCCTCAGACGCACGGGAAGTCAGCGTCAGGAGAGCCTCTCGAGGTTCTTCCCAGCACCCCGCGGGCTCTGTGCCGCTCTGTGTTTTCTGATTCAGCTGAGCTGACATTTAGGAGCCAGCCTGGGAGCAGGCACTTCAGGGAAAAGTGTCTTTCCCCCAAGCAGGCGACCTCAGTGATGAGCAAAGCGCCCACCCACGAGGCCCTCCTCACCTGAGCTCTGCTGGGTGGGGGTCTCCTGGTCGGGGTTCAGCAGCCGCCTCTGCCTGTGTGCAGTCTGAGGTCCCTGTGGGCCTCCCTCCATGGCCCTCCTGGGGACGTGGCAGACTGACCCTGATGCTGTCACCCTCAGCAGCTAGCATCTGTAGGGTGGGGTCGTGTGTCACCTATTTCAACACACCACATCCTCTGACCTGCACAGCAACTCTGTGACATGCTATTGGGTCAACCCCTTTCAAAAGACGGGAGGGCTGAGGCCAGGCGGCTCCTGCTCCTGTTTTCAGCACATCCGGAACTTGTGTGGGTCACTGAGACCAAGGCCAGTGCTACAGATGCCGAGGGCAGCTAGCAGAGTCAGTGTGCCTTCAGGTGGGGGTGTCCTGCCAAAGGAAAGAGGGCCCCCAACTGTGCCCAGACCCTAACCCCTGAAACCGGAAGTATGTTCTCTTGCAGGGGGAAAGAGCTGCTGAAGGGATGCATGGAAGATCTGGGGATGGAAGACCATCCTGGGTGATCCCTAAATCACAAGCATCCTCACAGGAGGAGGAGGGTTGGAGTCAGAGATAGGATGATGGACACAAGAGGCTGCTGTGATTCCAGGAAGGGGCCACAACCCAAGGAATGCAGGCAGCCTCTAGAAGCTGTAAAAGGCAAGGAAACGGAATCTCCCAGGGAGCTTCCAGGAGGACCCAGCCCCACCGACCCCTTGACTTTAGACTTCTGGATTCCACAGCTGCAAGAGATGGAACTCGCACTGCGGCGAAGCCGCTGAGCTCCAGGCAGCTGGGGACAGCAGCACAGGAAGCTGGAGAGAGGCACTGAGGATCCGGAGCGGCTGTGCGGGCTGGGATGACAATCGCCTGGCTGAGAACGTGCCCATGGAGGACTCGCTTACCTCTGCCTGACTCCGGAACACTGAGGCTTTCAGTGGGAATGAGATGATTTCCTTCAGGCACCCAAAGGGACTGGAAGTGAAACTCAGCCCCCTGCTCCACCTCCAGCTCTGCCTCTGGACACATAAGCAACCGTGATTCTGCAGTGACAGAGGCACATGCTGAGTGCTGTGGCTGGTGCCAGGGCCCCTGGAGGCGACAGGGAGCTCTCAAAATGGTATTTCCCTAGGATCCTACAACACCACACAGTGGCTGGTGGGTGAGGGTGAGGGGCAGGGCTGGAGCGCAAAGCCCCACGTGGGATTCCTGGTCCAGTGCTCCAGGGCCACACGATCACGCGTGCTCCCACACACGCACACCTCCAGGAGGTCTTCAGTGACCAGCACTTCACAAGGACATTCCACCAGCCCAGATATCTGAGCCCCACGCAGGGCATGCAGTAAGAGCTCATCATGCTCTGATAATTATTATGATTAGAACACAACGTGACGCCAGGGCAGAAAGGGCCTGCTTGTTGGGAAGACAGACTGCCAGCTAGGCAGAGACGTGCATGTGCTCACGTCCCTGATGGTCCTATCCTGGCCCCACCTTCTCCTTCACCCCCAAACCACTCACAACCTGTCCCCAGTGCCCCTGTGTTCCTGAATCCAGCAGTTGGTTCTCAGAATGCTTTGCACTTGGCCTTTCAGCCTCAGACATCAGCCTCCTCCCAGGAGACACATCCTTCTCCTGGCTTCCAGGAGCTCCTCTCCCCCAAATCCATGGCGTTCCCCTTCTCTCCTCACATGGTCCTACCTCTGGTTGGAGCATGCCCCCAGACTCAGAGCTGTCTAACCTCAGCCCCCATGGTGTCCTCCAGCCTCAAGGCTTAGAGACCACCAAGGTCAAAGGTCTAGAACACCTTATGACCCCTAGGCCCCGTCCACTGCCCCCCTGGCCACCTCACACCTGGAGGTGGCACAGATGCTGAACCATCCTCTTGAGCCCCTAGCTGGCAGACCCAAAAGCATTTCCTTGAAATCAGTCCATGGTTGGTCAGCCTCTGACTTGTCAGGACTGGTGAGGTCTGTTTCCTGAGTGAAGGCTCTTTGCTGGCAAGACACAGTGGGGAACACAGCCCTGGAGCCTGACAGGTCTGCGTTAGAACATAGGCTCTGAGACTTAGGAGCTGGGGACCTTGGGGATGTCACTTAAGTTCTCTAGCCTCAGGTTGCTCATCATGCTATGATTCGTGCTATTCTATGCCTTCCTCATTTATGCTCTACTATGCTACATTAAATCACACCATACCACACTCTGCTACACTAAGCACTGCTATACTGCGAGACACTCCATTCCATTATACTACGCTATACCCACCCCATCAGGCTGTACTGCACTCCACTATACTCCACTATACTATACACTACCCACTCCATCAGGCTGTACTGCACTCCACTATACTCCACTATACTA
>NW_012107363.1:3935415-3942396 GCF_000951045.1 Mandrillus leucophaeus | reverse complement strand
TACTCTACTCTACTATACTATACTCCACTATACCATACCCACTATACTATACAATACCCACCCCATCAGGCTGTACTGCACTCTACTATACTCCAGTATACTATACACTACCCACTCCATCAAGCTGTACTGCACTCAACTATACTCCTCTATACTATACACTACCCATTTCATCAGGCCGTACTGCACTATACTATACTCCACTATACTATACTATACTATACCCACTCCATCAGGCTGTATTGCACTCTAATATACTCCAGTATACTATACACTACCCACTCCATCAGGCTGTACTGCACTCAACTATATTCCCCTATACTATACACTACCCATTCCATCAGGCGGTACTGCACTATACCATACTCCACTATACTATACTATACTATACTATACTATACTATACTATACTATACTATACTATACTATACTCCACTATACACTACCCACTCCATCAGGCTGTACTGCACTCCACTATACTGTACACTACCCACTCCATCAGGCTGTACTGCACTCTACTATACTCCAGTATACTCTACTCTACTTTACTCCACTATACTATACCCACTATACTATACAGTACCCGCTCCGTCAGGCTGTACTGCACTCTACTATACTCCACCATACTGCACTATACCCACTCCATCAGGCTGAAGTACACTCTACTCTATGCCACTATACTATACACTACCCACTCCATCAGGTTGTACTGTACCCCACTATACTCCACTATACTATACACTACCCACTCCATCAGGCTGTACTACACTCTACTATACTGCACTATACTATACTATACCCACTCCATCAGGGTGTACTGCACACAGTACTCCACTATACTGTACTATACCCATTCCATCAGGCTGTACTACACTCTACTATACTCCACTATACTATACCCCCTCCATCAGGCTGTACTGCACTCTACCCACTCCATCAGTTGATAGGGTACTCTATTGCAGCTGACTGCACTATACTATAGTATGCCATACTCCACTACGTCATACCATATGAGAATATCCCAGTTTTCCTTCTTGAGCTGTCATCTGGCATAAGTAGAATGGGATGAGCTAGTATTGCAAAGTACTTAGAATGGAGGCTGACCCGAACACATGCTACCTAGTGTTTGTGGGAGAAATAAGTAAGACGGTCGCTCCTGCCTGCCTGGGGGAGAGGTGCCCCCCTCCTCAGGGTTGAGGGCACATCGGACAGAGGCACCTGCTTTATGAAGGCCAGTCCTGCCCCCTGCCCCTCTGTGCCCTCTGTCTGTCTGTGCCATATCTCATCATCCTCACAGTGGCCCTGCCCCACGGGCGTATTCTTCTTTGATTTTTGGTGGGAAGGCCTAATTCCTCTGGAGATAGGGCAGCTTGCCAGAGTCCCACAGCCAGGATGTGGTGAAGCTGGTTCTGGCCCTCGCTCTTCCTACGCAGCCCACTGGCTTCCTGGCCTCTGTTCCTGCCTTTGAGCCACTGCTCAGGGGCCAGGATGGATGTGGGCCTGGGAAGCTCCAGAGTTGCCGGGAAAAACCCACCTGTCCTGTGGAAGGACAGTTACAGACATCACGATGCATCCTACAGAAAAGGGACCCTACTGGGCCAGCCTGGGGCATGTGGCCTTTGTGTTGCAGGCAGCAGGGGGTCCCTTGGTCACAGGAGTGGAGGACAGGCAGGGCCCACCCCTGGGTCCAGCACAGGCTTGCTGAGTGACCACTGACCCAGTGTTCCCAGGAGCAGCAGCGAGTGGCTCTGGGTTGGCCATCCTAGTCTCAGTGGGTCCCAGGCCACCAGCCTTCCCATCCCTGTCAGTGCAGACCCTGCTCAGTGTGGTGTGGCATGGACCCCTTGCTCCCCACTCCACTCTGCAAAATGGGTCCTGTGATTACCCGCTTTTACTGATGAGATCCTGGCACACAAGGAGCTCCCATCTCTGATGTGGACCTGCCTCTGTGGACTCCAATCCAGTGGCTGCACTTACTGTAGGTCTTCCTGGTCTCATCTGCAAAATCTACCCAGATGCTGAGCATGCACTTAGCTTGAAACAGTGCGGAAGACACACTGCTGAAAACCTGGACCCTGCCCCATGAACGGAGGGGCAGGGGGCCTGAGGCAGCAGCCACAGTTCCTCAGAGCTGCTCCCAAGGGGAACCCTTACCTCAAGGTGGTGTTGGGGGAAGTGTGGAAGAGAAGCCCTGTAATGTTTTGGTCAGCACAGGTGAGGTTATGCTTGGTAACAAATGAACCCTGTTCTTAAATGTTGTCACGTCAGGCTATGCCATTGCAGACCAGGGCTGTAGGTACTTGGCAACCTGCACCCCTAGTCTGTGCTGCAGGTTCCAGGGGCTCAGTAGATGGCTTCTGGGGTTGCTTGTCAGGGCATGAGGGAGGATGCAGAGAACCCACACCGACTCCTACCTGCCTAGCCCATCCTTCCACTCACAGTCCATTGGCTGCAGCTGGTCACATGGCCCCACCTGACCACAGGGACTCCCGCAACGTCCTCCCATGTGCCCAGGAAGAGAAGGAGGTCTGGACATTGCCAGCACAGGAATCTCTACCACAGGTTCTAGACATTTCTCTTCAGGTTGGTGGAGGCAGCTACAGGGAGGAGCCTCGGTCTGGCCTGAATGCTGGGTGCAGGTCTGAGACCCCATTTTATTACATTCTATGTCCTGACCTCCCAGGAGAGCATGGCTGGAATCCCCCAGGACTCCTAATCCAGCCCATTCGCATCACAGGCAGGGAAACTGAGGCCTAGAGAGGCCGCGGCTGGGGCGGAGGTCTCAGGCCTCACCAGTGAGTCCCAGTGCCCCGTCCAGGCTCTGGTGTGCAGCGAGTGCTTTGACAGCATTTGTTAGTGAACAAAGGAATCCATGGATCACAGGAGAAGCATGATGCCCCCGCCCCCCACACACAGAGATCACGCAGTATCATGCCTGTCCCTTCCCATATCAACTGCTACACCCTGAATGAACCTTCTGGATACCTTTTCATGTATGTCTGGTCCTTACCACTGCTATTCAAAGGGCAGTGGGTGCGTGGTCACCTGCCATGTCTGTCATACCACAGGGCATGTGACCTCCTGATTAGGTTGGAGGACCTGAGAACCATGAAAGCTCATGACCACAGGGTTGGGCTTCCTGGAGGGGGGCCGTCAAGTGAGAGAAACCTACCCAGGCTCTGCCATTATCCCACCTTTGATGGAGGCCATGGACGTGAGACTCTGCGGTAGAAACACGTAACTCAAGAGCAATAGTGAAGGGCAGCCAGTGCTCAGGTGGGGAGAGCACACTGCACCCTGAGGGGTGGCCGCCCCTCTGCTCCTGCCCACTGGAGGTGGGGGAACCCTCTGACATTATCCCGAGGGAAGCTAGAAATCTAAACTTGCTGAATATAAAATTACCTTATTAAATGTTGTCACCTAATTGAAAAAATGTTTAAACATTTTGAAGGTCAATGGTGTATTAAGTCAAAACACCATCTGGCAATCTGTAATGGCTCCTATGGTTCAAAGACATGTGTTCATGGATGGAACTGGGGAGGTGATATGGTGTGACTCCTTGTCCCCACCCAAATCTCACCGTGAATTGTGATAATCCCCAGGCGTCAAGGGTGGGACCAGGTGGAGGGAACCAGATCCTGGGGCCGGCTCCCCCGATGCTGTTCTCATGATAGTGAGTCTCAGGAGAGCTGATGGTTTTATAAGTGTCTGGCATTTCCCCACTGGCTCTCATTCTCTCTCCTGCTGCCCTGCGAAGAGGTGCCTTCAGCCACGACTGTAAGTTTCCTGAGGCCTCCCCAGCCATGTGGAACTGTAAGTCAATTAAACCTCTTTTTTTATAAATCTTCCAATCCCAGGTATTTCTTCAGAGCAGCGTGAGAACAGACTAATACAAGAGGTCACTGGGGAATCATTCGAGACTCCCATTGTGGCTGCTCGGGATAGGGGGGATCTCGGCCCTCCTGTCCTCAGACCAGAGACATTTCCTACCAGGGGACAAAGCCCAAGGAATCCTCTGTATTTGTGTGCTTGGGCTGCCATGACAACACACCACAGGCGGGGCTTGGACACCAACGTTCACTCTTATGGTTCTGGAGGCTGGAAGTCCACAATCCAGGTGCAGGCATGGTCGGGTTCTGGGGAGGGCCTCGTCCTGGCTTGCTCACGGCCACACTGATTTTCCACTGTATCTTCACATGGACAGAGCTCGAGCATCTCCTCTGAAAGGACACTGGTCCCATCATAAGGGCCTCACTCTCAGGCCCTCGTCCAAACCTGATCATCTCCCAAGTGCCCCACTCCAAATACCATCACCTGGGGGGTTAGGGCTTCAACCTAGGAATTTTGGGGTGATACCATTCTGTCCATAGCATTCGCCTCTGGTCCCCTGAAATTCATGTTTTTCTCATATACAAAACACATGGACTCTATTGAGTCCCAACAGTCTTAACACATTCCGGCATCGACTCTAAAGACTAAAGTCCAATGTCTCTGTCTAAATATAATATAAATCAAACATGGATGAGCCTCAAGGGTGTGATTCATCCTAAGGCAAAATTCCTCTCCAGCTGCGAACCTGTGAAAACAGACAAGTTACGCGCTTCCAAAACGCCATGGTGGGACAGGCATGGGATAGACATTCCCATTCCAAAAGGGAGAAATCAGAAAGAAAGAGGAAGTGATGGGTGCCACGCATGTCTACAACTTAGCAAGGCCAATTGCATCCGCTGTTAAGGCTGCAGTATCCTCTCCGGCTCAACACTCAGCTCTCCGGGCACACTGAGGAGGCAGCGTCACCGCACCACTTGGCAGGCAGGCCTGACACACGGGTCTCTGAAAGGCCCCTGCCCCTGTGGCTTTGCTGGGCCAGAGTCCCATCCTCAGGACTCTGCAAGGCAGTCCCACCCAAGGCCACCTGGCCAGCTGAATCAAGGCAGTGGCCAGATGATCTCTAAATTCCCTTGCGGTCATTTTTTCTGTCTTCTTCAAGAACGGCCCACATTTGCAGCTAAATAGCATCATCATCCAAACAACCCAACAGCCTTCCTTCATCCCACCCCACTCTCCAAACACCATCCCATCAGGGGTTAGGGCTCCAACGTGTAAATTTTAGGGGCACACAATTCAGTCCACAGCAGCTTTCTCAGGTCCCTGCCCTGTCTGAGCACCCCTCTCCCTGGGCACCTGCTGTCCCAAGGAGAATGTCTAAATATAATCTAAATCAAGCACGGATGAGACTCAAAGCTGTGATTCCTCCTCAGCAGCCACCTGGCCCCAAAACTGACCCTGCAGTGGGAGCACTGCGCCTCCGCCCTCAGAATCCTTGCTGGGGGGCCGAGTCCGCAGAGCAGCGTCAGCTGAATCTGCCACAGGGGTCATTGGGGGGAGCTCTCTCGGGTGGAAGCTGGCATTGCCTCCAGCACTGGGAGGTCCTGGGCCCCCACCGGTCCATCGACCTTAGCAACACTCCTGCTGGGAAGGATGCGGGGGTCAGCGGAGACGATAGACTCCTGAGGGATCAAAGGATGCACCACAAACCAAGGTCTATGTTAAGGAGATAAGAGGAGGAGCTGATGGGATAGACTGTGAGCGGCCTGGGCTGGGGCTGGGGTGGGGTCTCTGCACTCCCATTCCAGAGGCAGACCTGCAGCTGTGCATGCCTGTGCCATGGCCCTCTGAGCCACGCCCTCCCTCATCTGTGGGACCCTGAGCACTCACTGGCCCTAGCAGCACCCACCCTCTGTGCATGGCACGTGCTTCTGTTCCTTCCCGTTTCCATCGGCTGCTCCTCTAGTTCAAGGCCCCAGGGACACAGGTCCATCAGGACCCAAATCTACAGAGCCGCCGTCCCTAGGCCCAGCATATGTGGGGCATGTTGGGATGGGGGTGGATCAGGCCAGCCCCCTCAGTCTCAGCACAGGCACAACAGGAGGGGCCCGGACCCTGGGAGTGCACAGAAAGGTAAGCTCCACCCAGGAGGGAACTTCCCGGAGGCCAAGACTTTGAGGGTTGTCAACAATAAGGAGATAACTGGCAAGAAGAGGGGACAGGGGATGCTGGAGGAAAGGGACAGCAGGTGTGCTGGGAGAACTGCAGGGAGGTCACGGCCGGGAGTCTCAGGAAGCTGAAGAGCCAGCAGGGGCAGGACATGGAGAGCCCGAGCATGGGCCAGGGGTGCGAAGCTGGCCGAGGAGGCTGGGGAGCCATAGAGAAATTTAGACAGGGGTGATCTGGGTCAGGTCCAACAGAAGCACGAAGGTGGGTCGGGTGTGAGACTGATGGTGGCATCAGGAGGAAGCAGGGATGTGCTGGGTGCTGGTTGAAAAGGCCTGGACTGGGCGGAGGCGCTGGGCATGGGGTTAGGGCAGTCCAGAGACGTCTAAGGAACATCACCGGTGCCGTCTGCAGATGGAGGGTGTGAGGCGGACGGTGAGGCAGACTCCTGGCTTGAACAGTGCGAGGATGGAGAAGTATCAGCCAGGAGGGGGCCGGGGCGGGGTCTGGGGGATGGTGAGCTCAGCGTGGCCTGTGGAGCATGTGGTATCAGTGAGACGTGCTGGGGAGTGGCCTGTGGGACGGAGCTGGACCAACACAGCAGACACCGCAGGGGCCTGAACCGAAGCCCGCCCTCAGAGGCTGTGGACGGTGGAGGCTGCACTCCGTGGCCTGGAGTGTAGTGGGCAGGAGAGGCTGTGGGCAGGTCTGGCTAATGGAGCGACATGGGCTGGGGCAGGCAGGGGCGCTGATGTGGTCTCAGCAGGGGCCAGGCTGGCCACTGGGGTGGTACCCCCGTGCAGGAGGTGGGGTGTGGGCCCCCCCGGGGCAGGGAAAGGCAGGGCTGTGTCCTTAGTGACCAGGCTTTGGCTCAGGGGCCTAGAGTCTGACAAAGGCCCTGCTGCCTCAGAAGGGTCCCTCCCCCACCTCATCAGCAGCTCCCCCCAGTCCAGGCCAAGCCTCCCCCACCTCATCAGCAGCTCCCCC
>NW_012107363.1:3932219-3935230 GCF_000951045.1 Mandrillus leucophaeus | reverse complement strand
TCCATCTAGTCTTCCCGCCCTCAGAAGGCCACACTCAGGCCTCCCGGCTGGCCTGGCTCAGGGCCCCACTCCCGGCCTCCCCTCCCACCTGGCAGGGCCCAGGAAATGCCCCATAGGTCCCTAACCAATGGACAGAGGTTCAATCGCCCCGCACCGGCCTGCAGCCTGCCTCCCCCACTCAGCATGAGCCTGGAACATTCTTGAGGGGGTGTGGCCCAATAACCTCCCGCAGCTCTCAACATACTCTTACCCACATGGTGGCTTCAGACAACACAAGGGTGGCCTCCCAGCTGCCGAGGCCCGAAGCCCTGCAGGCAAGGTGCTCACAGACTTCTTTCTTCCTGGAGGCTCGAGGACAGTCATTTCTTCCACATTTCCACCTTCTCCAGGCACCTGCATTCCTCGGCTCGCCTCCTCCACCTTCAAAGCCAGCCTCGAGGCATCTTCACATCCCTCTCTCTCTCCCTGAAGCCACCAACACGTCCCCTTCTCTGCCCCTGCTCCTCCTGCACCCACCTGGGAAGTCTGGGATAATCTCCTAATTCCAAAATCCTTAATCTAATTCCCTCTGCCAAGTCCCTCTTACCATGAAAAGTGACACCATCACAGCTGCTAGGGATTAGGGCATGGCATCTTTGGGGGCTGTCTCTCAGCCCCCCACGAGGACCGCCAGTCCTTGAACCCCCCATCACTGGGCCTTTATGTGGTACCCAACATGTTGTTATCACCAAGACCACTTTAGTGGCCATGTGATGCCACAGGCCGACTTGACAATTCACTTGCGATTCCCGCCTCAGGTGTGGAATTCCTGGGTTAAAAGGAACAGAACATTTTAAGGTTTAAAGACACATCTTGCCAGCCAGGTGTGGTGGCTCACACCTATAATCCCAGCACTTTGGGAGGCCAAGGCGAGCGGATCACAAAGTCAAGAGATCGAGACCATCCTGGCCAACATGGTGAAACCCCATTCGTACTAAAAATACAAAAAATTATCCAGGCGTGGTGGTGGGAGCCTGTAGTTCCAGCTATTCGGGCGGGTGAGGCAGGAGGTGTGAACCTGGGAGGCGGAGCTTGCAGGGAGCTGAGATTGCACCACTGCACTACAGCCTAAGAGCGAGACTGTCTCAACAACAATAACAAAAACACCAAAAACAAAACAAAACAAAAAACCACATCTTGCCAACTCTTCCTCAAAGGCTGCAAAGCACACAACTTCCTTGGCCTTCGCTGTGTTTGGGATCATGGGGTTTGTGTCTGACTTTGTCACTGCGGGGGAGAAGTAGACCCGACTGCCCTGTGGACCGTCTGCCCAGCTCGCCTTGTCTCCCAGCCTCCCGCTTTGGAATAGGACTGGAATCTCCCGTTCTGAATCCAGAGTCCAGTGTGAACCTGTCGGCAGGAAGGAGACCATCTGCACCCCAGGCTGCAGACGACACCGGTGATGCCGTGGATCCCCGGCCCTTGGGAGGCGTCCAGGCATGCTCAGGCGCCCCTTCCAGTGTGGGCAGAGACCAGCACTCATGCTGGCCCCAGAGGTGGGAGCATCAGGCCATGGAAAAAGGACCAGAGACAGACACACCCCACTGTGGCCTGTTACCCAGAGAAAGATGCTAAATGCAGCGACTCCACGTGTGACGAGATCCCACCTGCCTCGGAGCACGGAGGCAGTTAGACAAGCCTGCGACTCGGCGGCCTGGCGGATCAAGTGACTCATTTTGTACAAGTTATTTTTGAGTACCTCGAAGGCTGGCGAGGAAGCCTCCTGACAGCAGCGGTAATTAACCTCCCTGCACGGTGCGCCCGTGGAGTTCCAGCCAATGCGCGGTGAAGCAGCGGCCCCTGCTCCTGGGCGGCACTGCCGCACCTGAAGTCCTCAGAACCCTGTCAGCGCCCCAGGACATCGAGGGATCTGGGCCCACCTGCCTTCTCAGCCTGCTCGTCCTTGAGCCTGTCTTAAACCTGCACCCCGCATGCCGCTCACCTGCGTCCCATGCCGACTCATTCCTGCACCTGGCTGACCTGTCCCAGGCACACCTCCCTGCCTTGGCCTCTGGACACCCCTGCCATCCTCCCAGGCTCCCCTCAAATGCCCACTTGCAGGGAAGCACCTGCCCCCTCTCCCCCCAAAGCCAGGCAGCTCTCAGCCCCCAGCTCACCTCCCTCAACACTCTCCATGGCACTCTCTCACCAGCTCCTTCAAAGGCTTTCTCTACCCCGCTTCTGCCAGCCACCTTGGCCCCTGTTTTCAGGGCTCTCCTCTCCACTGCCCTCCCTGCCGGTGACCTCATTCCCATCAGGCCTGCAAATTCCACCTCTGTCCCAACTCTAAAGCCCATCTCCGGCCTGGATTCGCTCCTTGATCCCTGGATCCACTATCCAGCTGCCTCCGCACCATCTGCGCTAGGCTGCCTGCTTCTGAGCCTTCTCAAACTCAGCATGCCCCTGTGGTGTCCCATCCCCCTCCTGGCCCGTTCCCCGCTGGCTTCTCCATCATCAGTGGTGGCTCTACCTTGCTGGGGCCCCAAACTCATGTCATGGTTGTCTCCTCTCTTCTTCTCATGCCCCAGGTCTGGACCGTCAGAAAAGCCTCCTAGCTCTTCCCGTTGGCTAAATGTACCGAGAAATGGAAGGCACCTGCCCATCACCGTGGTTCCACCTGTTCCAAGCCACCATTTCTGGCTTGGTGGCCGCTGTGGCTCCTCGCTACTGTCTCCACGGCCACAGAACCTCCAGAGGGGTCCTGGTTACCTCTGCTCAGCACCTTCCTACACTCCCACCCACTCAGTAACACCCAAAATCCCTCCTGCGGCCTTCAGGACCTGCTGTGACCCCACCAGCGTGACCCCACCTGAGACCTCTCTGACCTCATCACCTCGGGGCTCAGGGCTCCTGCACCCACAGGCCAGCCCACTCCTGTGGGTGCAGGCACTTGGCACTTGCTCCTCCCGCTGCCTGGAATGCTCCTCCCCCGGGGGCTCGTGTGCCCAGCGCCCTTACTCACTCCAGGTCTT
>NW_012107363.1:3929907-3932169 GCF_000951045.1 Mandrillus leucophaeus | reverse complement strand
CTCAGCGGCTTCCTAACAGGAATGAAGTACTAAGTAAAAATACGAGCTTGATTACCTCAAAGCCTGCCTCTCCCAGCCTGGACACTGCCACGCAGGTCCTGCCTGAAGCCTCATCCCCCTGGGCCTGGGCTGAAGCTGCTGCTCCTCCCTTGGGCCCCAGGGAGGCTGCCTCATGCTCTCGGCCCTCAGCTGCCCTGGGGTCTCCTCCCCGCAACCCTCTAGACGCCCCGTCCTCCTCTCCATCTAGTCTTCCCGCCCTCAGAAGGCCACACTCAGGCCTCCCGGCTGGCCTGGCTCAGGGCCCCACTCCCGGCCTCCCCTCCCACCTGGCAGTGCCCAGGAAATGCCCCATAGGTCCCTAACCAACGGACAGAGGTGCAATCGCCCCACACCAGCCTGCAGCCTGCCTCCCCCACTCGGCGTGAGCCTGGAACATTCTTGAGGGGGTGTGGCCCAATAACCTCCCGCCATGTAGCTTCCCGCAGCTCTCAACACACTCTCACCCACATGGTGGCTTCAGACAACACAAGGGTGGCCTCCCAGCTGCCGAGGCCCGAAGTCCTGCAGGCAAGGTGCCCGCAGACTTCATTCTTCCTGGAGGCTCGAGGACAGTCGTTTCTTCCACATTTCCACCTTCTCCAGGCACCTGCATTCCCTGGCTCGCCTCCTCCACCTTCAAAGCCAGCCTCGAGGCATCTTCACATCCCTCTCTCTCTCCCTGAAGCCACCAACACGTGCCCTTCTCTGCCCCTGCTCCTCCTGCACCCACCTGGGAAGTCTGGGATAATCTCCTAATTCCAAAATCCTTAATCTAATTCCCTCTACCAAGTCCCTCTTACCATGAAAAGTGACACCATCACAGCTGCTAGGGATTAGGGCATGGCATCTTTGGGGGCTGTCTCTCAGCCCCCCACGAGGACTGCCAGTCCTTGAATCCCCCATCACTGGGCCTTTCTGTGGTACCCAACATGTTCTTATCACCAAGACCACTTTAGTGGCCATGTGATGCCACAGGCCGACTTGACAATTCACTTGCGATTCCCGCCTCAGGTGTGGAATTCCTGGGTTAAAAGGAACAGAACATTTTAAGGTTTAAAGACACATCTTGCCAGCCAGGTGTGGTGGCTCACACCTATAATCCCAGCACTTTGGGAGGCCAAGGCAAGCGGATCACAAGGTCAAGAGATCAAGACCATCCTGGCTAACATGGTGAAACCCCATTCGTACTAAAAATACAAAAAATTATCCAGGCGTGGTGGTGGGAGCCTGTAGTTCCAGCTATTCGGGCGGGTGAGGCAGGAGGTGTGAACCTGGGAGGCGGAGCTTGCAGGGAGCTGAGATTGCACCACTGCACTACAGCCTGGTGACAGAGTGAGACTGTCTCAACAACAATAACAAAAACACCAAAAACAAAACCAAACAAAAAACCACATCTTGCCAACTCTTCCTCAAAGGCTGCAAAGCACACAACTTCCTTGGCCTTCGCTGTGTTTGGGATCATGGGGTTTGTGTCTGACTTTGTCACTGCGGGGGAGAAGTAGACCCGACTGCCCTGTGGACCGTCTGCCCGGCTCGCCTTGTCTCCCAGCCTCCCGCTTTGGAATCGGACTGGAATCTCCCGTTCTGAATCCAGAGTCCAGTGTGAACCTGTCGGCAGGAAGGAGACCATCTGCACCCCAGGCTGCAGACGACACCGGTGATGCTGTGGATCCCCGGCCCTTGGGAGGTGTCCAGGCATGCTCAGGCGCCCCTTCCAGTGTGGGCAGAGACCAGCACTCATGCTGGCCCCAGAGGTGGGAGCATCAGGCCATGGAAAAAGGACCAGAGACAGGCACACCCCACTGTGGCCTGTTACCCAGAGAAAGATGCTAAATGCAGCGACTCCACGTGTGACGAGATCCCACCTGCCTCGGAGCACGGAGGCAGTTAGACAAGCCTGCGACTCGGCGGCCTGGCGGATCAAGTGACTCATTTTGTACAAGTTATTTTTGAGTACCTCGAAGGCTGGCGAGGAAGCCTCCTGACAGCAGCGGTAATTAACCTCCCTGCACGGTGCGCCCGTGGAGTTCCAGCCAATGCGCGGTGAAGCAGCGGCCCCTGCTCCTGGGCGGCACTGCCGCACCTGAAGTCCTCAGAACCTTGTCAGCGTCCCAGGACATCGAGGGATCTGGGCCCACCTGCCTTCTCAGCCTGCTCGTCCTTGAGCCTTTCTTAAACCTGTACCCCGCATGCTGCTCACCTGCATCCCATGCCGACTCATTC
>NW_012107363.1:3927753-3928597 GCF_000951045.1 Mandrillus leucophaeus | reverse complement strand
GCCTGGATTCGCTCCTTGATCCCTGGATCCACTATCCAGCTGCCTCCGCACCATCTGCGCCAGGCTGCCTGCTTCTGAGCCTTCTCAAACTCAGCATGCCCCTGCGGCGTCCCATCCCCCTCCTGGCCCGTTCCCCGCCGGCTTCTCCATCACCAGCGGTGGCTCTACCTTGCTGGGGCCCCAAACTCGTGTCATGGTTGTCTCCTCTCTTCTTCTCATGCCCCAGGTCTGGACCGTCAGAAAAGCCTCCTAGCTCTTCCTGTTGGCTAAATGTACCGAGAAATGGAAGGCACCTGCCCATCACCGTGGTTCCACCTGTTCCAAGCCACCATTCCTGGCTTGGTGGCCACTGTGGCTCCTCGCTACTGTCTCCATGGCCACAGAACCTCCAGAGGGGCCCTGGTTACCTCTGCTCAGCACCTTCCTACACTCCCACCCACTCAGTAACACCCAAAATCCCTCCTGCGGCCTTCAGGACCTACTGTGACCCCACCAGCGTGACCCCACCTGAGACCTCTCTGACCTCATCACCTCGGGGCTCAGGGCTCCTGCACCCACAGGCCAGCCCACTCCTGTGGGTGCAGGCACTTGGCACTTGCTCCTCCCGCTGCCTGGAATGCTCCTCCCCCGGGGGCTCGTGTGCCCAGCGCCCTTACACACTCCAGGTCTTGCCCAAGTGCCACTTTTGAGACATGGGACCTACAATTTTGCCAGGCCCCTCCTCAGCATGTCATCCCCTCTGGCTTGCTGTCCTCCTTCTTGCATTTTCTCTGACTCGTTAAGGAGAGGAGGCCGTTGTTACAATCCCTGCACAGGACGCCCCGTTACAATCCCTGCACAGGAG
>NW_012107363.1:3924754-3926191 GCF_000951045.1 Mandrillus leucophaeus | reverse complement strand
GGAAGGGCTCTCTCCCGGCCAGGTGCAGCTTCTGGTCATCCTCAGTGCTCCTCAGCTTGGCTGGTCTCTCTCCTGTCTCTGTGCCTCTGCTTTTCCTCTTCTAAGGACATCAGTCATATTGGGTTCGGGCTCCCCTGAATCCAGTTTGACCTCATCTTAATTTAAATCATCATGTCTACAAAGACCCGACCTTCAGAGGCCACCGTCTGAGTTTCCAGGCGGACATGGGGTGGCGGGGACAGTATTCACCCCAGAACCCTCCTGGAGCCCCTGTCCCTCCCCTGCCCAGGGAAGCTCACGTGTCCCCGCCTCCTGGGCTGCATGTCCTTAGGGAAGGGTCCAAAGGGGCTGCCTACAACGCCCCCTGGACATCCTTCCCACCAACCTCCCTGGCGAGTTCCAGAGCTAACTCACGCGTGTGTGTGTGTGTTTGTGTGTGTGTGTGTGTGTGTTTGTGTGTGTATTTGTGTGTTTGTGTGAGTGTGTGTTTGTGTGTGTTTGTGTGTGTGTGTGTTTGTGTGTGTGTGTTTGTGTGTGTGTTTGTGTGTGTGTGTGTGTTTGTGTGTGTGTGTTTGTGTGTGTGTGTGTTTGTGTGTGTGTGTTTGTGTGTGTGTTTGTGTGTTTGTGTGTGTGTTTGTGTTTGTGTGTGTTTGTGTGTGTGTGTTTGTGTGTGCGCGTGTGTGTGTGTGTTTCACAGTGGCGGGGGGTTGTGCACAATTCAGAATGGGAGGGGTCTTCTTACGGGCCATGCCGTCGTGCACTGGCTTGCTCCTGAGATCAAGGAAAGTTGAGCCGGGGCAGCTCCACCCGGTGTGGCCACCGGCCTCCACCCACTTCTCCCGGGCTTTGGGGCCTGGCAACTCTCAAGGAATGTCCTGCAGTGACCTGGGAGCCTTGGGCACAGCTCAGCAGAGGTCACCGGGACTGGCTGGACGAGTCCCTTGGCAGCAAGCTCCAGAGGAAGGTCACCCAGGGTTGTCTGGAGCCGGGCTTAGTCCCATTTGGGGGGTCCCGGGGAGCCAGACCCCTGGCCTGCCGATATCTCCGGCAGCTCCATTCATCAGCTCTGGAAAGATGCTGCTAAGCTGAGCCGCTGGGCAGTCTGCCACCAGGGAGGAATGTGTGGCAGAGCTGCTTGGGAAGCTGGCTGCAGGCCCAGCCCTCGGTGAGGCTGTGTGCCGTGCAGGGAGGCTGCCCTGCTGACCCCATGAGGCTGTTCTGGAAGGCTGGCGCTGAGTTCAGAGTGCAGACCTGCCAGCGAGGCCACTGGGCCTGCTGACCCTATGAGGCTGTTCTGGAAGGCTGGCGCTGGGTTCGGAGTGCAGACCTGCCAGCGAGGCCGCTGGGCCTGCTGACCCCATGAGGCTGTTCTGGAAGGCTGGCGCTGAGTTCAGAGTGCAGACCTGCCGGCGAGGCCACTGGGCCTGCTGACCCCAT
>NW_012107363.1:3880942-3924704 GCF_000951045.1 Mandrillus leucophaeus | reverse complement strand
GAAGGCTGGCGCTGGGTTCGGAGTGCAGACCTGCCGGCGAGGCCGCTGGGCCTGCTGACCCTATGAGGCTGTTCTGGAAGGCTGGCGCTGGGTTCAGAGTGCAGACCTGCTGGCGAGGCCGCTGGGCCTGCTCAGATTCTCTGCAGGAGGACTGAGCACTGTCCCGGGCTCAGCTCGCTGGGCTCTGCCCCTGGGCTCTGTCCGCTGCCTGGGGCGAGAAATGGAGGTTGGGGTTCTTGCCTAATGTGTGGCAGAGAAAGCCGGCGGCTCCCCAGGACCCTGTTTCCCAAGGCCCTGCTCCCCAGCCCTGGGAGCCCCATGGAACGCATTAGAAATTCAGACTCCCGGGCCCTGCCCCAGACCCCAAATGGGCAACTGTGTGATGAGGAGCTGCTGAGGCACTGCGGAGCTTCCAGCACGGAAGCAGGGCCGAGCCCACGTGGCTCCCCAAGATCCCAGTTTACTCCACTTCCCAGAGAGCATACACAAGATCAAAACTCAAACCAGCAGCGTCCATTTGGTGCCCGGGATCCTGGCTTTGGAAGGGCCTGTCCACCCAGTGCTGAAATTCCACTGAGGGCTGCTGGGATGGGTGGTGGTTGTTCAGGCCCTTCTTGAATACCTCCAGCAACAGGGTGCTCGCTGTCACTGAGACTGCGTGTGGCAGTTGGCAGGCTCTCTCCCACAGGGCATGAAAAGCTGCCTCCTTGGCATTTGCAAGGCTGCCTTGAGTGTGGGCCTGGCTCTTCCCCAGCGTGTCCTCTGGGTCCTCGGCCTCAGTCTCCTCATCTGTACCAGGAGGACACAGAGCCCCGCCTTAAGTTGTGAGGGCACTTGTGGTTGGTGGCATCAAGGGACAACGAATGAAGGCCAGGGAGGAGTCTCCAGCTCTGGAGACAACTTTTTCTTCCATACAACACGCTGGGCAGGGATGCAGCAAGAATGATTCAAACCACAGCACAGCCAGCACAGCCCCTGGGAGGCATAGATGGTCCTGAGGGTATGGGCTAAGATGCCAATTCCAGGGCCCTGCTCCCACAAGCTCTGACCCAGGAGACCCAGGGCAGGCCCAGGAGTCTGCATTTGAACCAGGTCCAGGGAATTGTCAGAGGCTGTTCACATGACCACACTTTGAGGACCGTAATCTAATGTGTCACCTTCACTTCACGGGGAGACGGTCAGGACCAGGATCACACAGCAGCTTGGCATCTGGGGCTCTCAGAACTTTCCAATGGTGGAGGACCAGCCTCACAGGGGTCTTGGGCCACCCAGTCCTCTGCCCAGATGGGGAAATTTGGAGGCAGAGCTGTGGCTGTGCCAGCTTGCAGCACTGTGACTGTGAAACTGAGATGGAACTCGTTCACACACGTGTACGTGTGCAATGTGCACACGCACCCACAGCACTTACACACACACGTGTGGCATGCACGGCCTCCCACGGCCCATGCATGGATACTAACATGTGCACACGCAGGTACCAACAGCACTTACAGGCACACACAGAACACGCCAGCAAACATGGTCCCTGCAAGCTAACGTGGGACCTTCCATTGTGCTTTCTTCTAATAGCTGGAAAGTGCTTGTGGACGTGGACACTCAGCAAGTGGGTGCCACATGCAGCTAGATGCCAGGCCCGTACTGGGCACGTGGAAGGGCTGCACGGAGATCAGTCAACAGTCTCTGCTCTCATCCTGCTCACTGTCTATGAGGGAATCGGACAGGTAGGCAGGAAGGGCCACTCAGGGCCATCCCCAGAGGTCCAGGGACAGCCCAGGTGAACCAAGGATGTGTGGGGGTGACCTGAAGGAGGACCACCAGGCTGGGAGGGGCAGGGCATGTAGCTGGAGGGGCTGAGGCACCTGCCCCGCACCCCACAGGTGTGGCCAGAGGTGGGGGAGCGCAGTGCAGGTGAGGATGAGAGAGAGTATTCTGGAAGCCTGGGATAGGGAGGTGGGCAAGAGGTCCCGGTGAGAGGCTGCCCTGTCCCTGAAGCTGCACCGCACAATGGCAGCCTTTCTTCCTCCAGCTGGGGACACCCCGTCTGCCTTTGTCTTTTTAATCCCGGGGGTGGAGCCCGGAGGAGACCGTGGCTAATTGGTTTTCTGCTCAACCTCGGTCGGTGGGGCATCTCATCCTCCTGTTCCCTCCTCCCCTCAGGACCTGCCCCACCAACACCTCTACACACGGGCCGGACAGCTGGGGAAGCAAGGGTGGCACGTGCCCCGGGTCAGAAGAGCCCTGCCCACGGCCCCACCTGCCACCCCTGGCTACTCTCACCCTCTGGTCAAGGACAGGTGACCTCGAAGTGGGAGGTGCCATCTCCTGGTCTCAGCACCCAGACTGCACCCTGGCTGTGCCCCAGCCCTGTAGCTGTCAAGGGCAGTCACAGCTGGTCCTGCCCTCAAGGAGATCAAGAGTCAGGCCAGGGAGCCAGGGAGGACCCGTCCTTGGGCCAGCCAGAGGCTCAGGGGCCGACAGCTCTCTGCTCTATTTCCCAGGAGCAGAGGATGCCCCAGGGGGCATGACAGAAGAGCCTGTGTTCTCTAGGAAGTAGGGGAAGGGTAGAAGGCCAAGGCCATTCCAGCTGGAGGAAAGGGGCAGGGAGACTGCAGGGCTCCACCCAGGGAGCGGGGCTGAAACACAGCAAACCCATGGCGAGCTCCGGGTGGAGGGAATTCAATCAGAGGGGCTTCCAGGAGAAGGCAGCACATGAGTCCTGGTGTAACAGGAGGGGCAGCCCCAAGGAAAGCACTCACCCAGGCAGTGAGACCAGACGGCCCTTCAGGGCTGGGCTAGGCCCTGAAGACAGAGCCCCTTGGTGTCCTGAGGGCCTCCCTGGCTCTCCAGGCTTCTCTGTTTCTGTGCCAATGTCCCTGACCCCAACACCCAGGGCACCTGTCATCGGCTAGGAGGGGCTGTTAGGCTGGGATCCCAGAAGCAGACCCTGAGACTGGGATTCCAGTGCAATCAGCTTGTTTGAGGGCCACAGGAGGCAGGGCAGGGAGCAGGGATGGTGAGACCAGGAAGGGGAGGGGCCGCTGCAGGTGTGCCGTGAGCAGGCACTAGGTTCCGAGCCATGGGAAAGCATGCCCGCTGTCACCCCACCCGAAGGCAAAGGTGCTGGAGAGTCATCCTCCAATGCCACCCCCACAAGAGCCCAGCACTTCCACGCTGCCCTCACGTGGCCAAGAGAGAGCCCTGCGTAGGCAGGCGAGGATGAGCCCTGGGGAAGGACGAGCAGGCAGGAGCCCGTGACCTGTCACGGGGGGGAGGGTGTGGCAGGAAGCAGGTCCCAGCACTGCCCCTGCCTCCCTGAGAGGCCTGGCCAGCCCGGCAGAATTTTGCCCCCAAAGCCCGTCCCTCAGCACCATCTGGGTGAAAGCAGAGCCCGGGACCCCTCCCTATGCCCCAGCCCTGTGGACTGCACAGGGATCATCAAGATCCCTGATGGCCCCAGGCTCCAACCTGCCTTCCCAGTCCTGCTCCCACTATGCCCGCGCTCAGGCACCTCCCTACCGCTGGGTCTTGGCACAGCTTGTGCCCCTGCTGGGAGCCCCCTTTTTGATTTCCTGGCCTCAAAAGTATTTGCTTGAAGTTCAAAACCTAGTGAAGCACCATCCTCGGTGACAAACCTTCTCCTGCCCTCTTAGCACGTTGTAAACACCTCTGTACTAGCACCTGTCCTGTGCATGGGTGGTGTGTGTATGTGTGTGGCATGCGTGTGTGTGTGCCTGACTTGCCCACTCAAGAACACGGACTCAGCCATTCATCTGTGGATCCCCGGAGGCAGCTGAGGCCCAGAGCACATGCCTGGCGCTGCTCGGCTGCAGGTCTGCCGGTCCCAAGCCTGACACTGACTGCTCCTGACCGACAGGCCTGTACCTCAGTTTCTGCCGCCATAGAACTAGGTGGCCTCCAGTGTGGGGAGCAGCCACAGAGCCTCGTGCGAGACATGCACTAAAGAAAGCTGACCTACCCTGAGGCAGAGTTGGGAACGATGACAGTGGTGTTCGCTGTACACCTCTTATGGGCCAGAATTTATGGGGTGGGTGTACCTAGCTGTCAATGTATTTCCTCCTACAAGAGCCCAGTGAGGTAGGCCTCTTCATTTTTAGGAGTCAGGGATTTGGGGCCCAGAGAGGTCAAGTAATGGGCCCAAGGCCACACAGCATGATAGGACTTGGCTCAGTGTCCCCACTCAAATCTCATCTCAAATTGTAATCCCCATAATCCCCACATGTTGAGGGAGGGATCTGGTGGGAGGTGATTGGGTCGTGGGGGTGGTTCCCCGTGCTTTTCTTGTGATAGTGAGTCCTCACAAGATCCGATGACTGATTTTCTTGTTTGCACGCACTCTCTCTCTCTGTCTCCTGCCGCCGTGTAAGATGTGCCTTTGCTTCTCTCTTGCCTTCTGCCATGATTGTAAGTTTCCTGAGGCCTCCCCAACCATACGGAACTGTGAGTCCATTAAACCTCCTTCCTTTATAAATTACCTAGTCTCAGGTATGTCTTTATAGCAGCGTGAGAACAGACCCATCCACAGCAGGCGAGCAGAGAGCTGTCCACATCCTGGGTGCCTCCCCAATGCCGGTGAGAGATAGGCAGGGCCGAGGAGGTGCCAGGGAGACAGGCACTGCAGGGGAGTCCAGGATCTGTGGCTGGGGCCCTCTTGTCTTGGCCCAGGTCCTGATCCAGCCAACCTGCAACTCCCACCTCGCCCTGGGGCTCAGGGAGGCCGGGCTAAGGCTGTGTCATCCAGAAGGAGCTATTCTGAGAGATTAGAACTGCTTCTGGAAATGATGTTAGCACCACACGAAGCAAGGAAATGGCTCGGGAGGAGGGGCCGCCACCCTCGGGTTTTCAGAACCAGCCTGTGGGTGGGGAGAGAGGGCTTGTCACCCACACGGTGTCTTCGAGGGAGAACAATTCCCAGGGCAAGTGCTGTCTGTGGGAGGCCTTTCCTCACCCTGGACCCAGCTGGGCCAGAGGCCTCTTGGGTCTCCTTGGTGCTCTTGGGACAGGGGGAGAACTGGCCTGTCCGCGTGGGGCACGTCACTGTGAGGAGTATCTCAGCCTCTACAGTAAGAGGCAGCCAAGTCAGGCGTGAGGCGTGTGCATCTGTGTACACATGCATGTGGTATGGACGTGCACTAGCTGCACTGAGGCCCACAGGTGTGCTCCTCCTTATCTCCATGCAAACACCACCTCCTCCAGGAAGCCCACCAGACCTCTCCTCTGGGCCCCTCCATCTCTGCCCTCTATGTTGTCCCCATAGGGCCCTAGCGCCCTGTATCTGACCATGTGGTTCCGGAGTGCAGCCGGAGTGGAAGGACTCTGTGTCTGCCCAGGGGAGGCCTGGGTCTGCGGCATGGATGCTGGAGACACTCTGCAGCTGCCAGTGATGTGGGAACACATGTGCCTCCTACAGGTTAGGGGGCTCCGGGAGGCAATGGCCCAGGACCCAAACTCAAGGTCGTGCCAGCGATCACTGGTGGCCCTGGGTGGCCTGGATGTGTCCTCTTGGCAGGTGGATCATGGCTTCAGGAACTGGTGGATTTGGCACGAGAACTCTGCAAAGCAACAGCCTTTGACTCAAGGTTCCGGATCCTTCTCCAGCCGGATTAGCAGCCAGGAATTTTCCACGAGTGAGCCCTCTCACCCACCACCCACCTGCTGCTCAGTTACTCATTCTAATCATTCCTCTCCTCGATGATCTATTAACAAAGTAGCTTCTGAAGCCATTGGCACTGCGTTCCCACTCAGCTCCCTCCCCTCCACACCCACAGTCTCAGCAGTCGCAGAGTCCTGCAGGCCCTCGGCCAGTGCCACCTCCCAGCCACGTCCCCGGCGAGCCTCCATGTTTCTCTGTAGCCTGGGACGAGGCTCCTCAGGCTCTCCCTGCCCCCTGCCCCCGCACCTTCTCCACACCAGCAGCCAAAGAGTTGGTTCCACAGTGCACCCCTGACAGGCGAATGCCCCCTCAGCGTCCTTCTCTGGCTCCCCATTATCCCTGGATGTAGCGCCGACTCCTGGACGGGGCATAGGGAAGGCTGGACGCTCGGCTCCTCAGCTGCAGGACCAGACGCTCCTGAGCCCTGGAAACTGCTCCCTGCTCCTTTGCTGAGAAAAACTCAAGAAGTTCTGGGTAAACGTGCTGCTCCGTGATGATTGGTGCCACCACTAGGGACTTTGTTGAGTTCCAAACCCAGCTGGAGCCCGTCCCCTTCTGACCCAGATCACGGATGTTCAGGCACCCTCCTGCCTTCCCCTCCCACCCCCCATCCACCCACACAGGAAAACCAGGAAGCATCCAAACAAACAGGTGCATGGCGAGGGGGCAGCTGCGGGCCAAGCAGAAGTACCAGCACTGATGGCCATTTCCTTTCCTCCTGTCCCCTGCTCTAGTAAATGCTCTCCTTCCCTTAAATATATCCTCCTCACACCTCCCTCCCTGTGGCTTTATGGTGGCTGTTGATCAAAATGTCCCTACCACCTGGCACAGCGTAAACATGTGACCTGCGTCTGTGGGGTTGCTGCAGGGGACGCAGGCTTCCATCCAAGGTCAGGCCAGGTGAGGTCCCAGTTGCCAAGTGCAGTCCAGCTACAGGGGAAGGGGTACACTGAGGTCAGGGAGTGCACCAGGGGTGGCCATGTTCCCATCGTGGGGAGCGGGAGTCTGTGTGCAGGAGGGAAGAGAGAGGCCAGCTCCTGAGATCAGCACAGCAGAGAGGAGAGGGAGGGAGAGATGGGGAGAGGGCAGGGGTGAGAGAGAGAGAAAGACAAAAGAGAGAGGGAGAGGGAGGAGATGAAGAACAGAGAGGGAGGGAGACAGAGACAGAGAGACATGGAGAGACGGAAGAGGAAAAGAGGGAAGAGAAAGAGAGACAGGGAAAGTAGGGGAGAGAGGAAAGAGGGGAGAAAGGAAGGAGGGGAGAGAGGAAGGAGGGAAGAGAGGAAGGAGGGAAGAGAGGAAGGGGAGAGAGAGAGAGAGGAGACAGCTGGCTACAGCTGCACCAGAGACCACCCGACTGACCCTCAGCCCAGCCTTCCCCTTTCCGGTGACAGGTGTCTGTGTGACGTTCCCAGGAGCCTCCTCCCTGTGTCCCTTTGTACCTAAACAAGGACTTACTAGGATGAGGTGGAGGTGAGAGTGCGCTGTAGTGCTTCCAGATCCCTACCTAAGAACGGACAGGGTGTGTAGTCAGCGAAACTCCAAAGTCACAGACATTTGCCCCTGAACTAGCGCCAGGGTGCCCCCATGAGGCCCCAGACACAAGCCGCTGACGATGGCACCTGCAGCCCAAGACCTGCCTGGGGAGCAGCAGGCGGCCCTAGAGAAGGCGATTTTCAAAACCAGAGGAACAAAGCAAGAAGCGCGCCTCCTGGGCCTCCTGGGGACTGAACTGGCCAGAGCCTGGCTGGCAGGCTCCACACCAGGAGGGGACCTGGCCCCACCGGGCGTCACCAGGCCAGACACAGTCACATCTACCTGTCCACTGACTTTCCTGGTGGGGCCCCACAGGAACAGGGATCTCCCAGCCAGGGACACTGAGCAAGGCCCCAATTTATCCCAACCCTGCAGCTTCCAACACTCTCAGAAGAGATGCTACCCCCAAACACAGGCTGAGCTGGAAGACACTTGCTACAGACACTCATCTCCTGTCACTCTACTGGCACCGTAGCAGTGCTTATGGGGGTGCCAGCCCCAAATCAGCCTCCAGATGAAACCCAGCTGCGTGGCCTTGAACAGGCAGCTCAGCCTCTCTGAGCCTTGTTTTTTCACATGCAAAAGGAAGCGATAATCACTGAGAACAGCAGTGTCTGCCCAGCACTGCCGCCGCTGCACCTGTTGGGGTTCTGAGTACCCCCGTGTGCATGCTGCCTGTTTAACCCTCACCACCACCCTCCAAGGAAGGAGCTGTCACTGTTCCCCTTTCCAGATGAGGAAACCACGGTGCAGAACGGCTCCGTACCTCCCTCCCATGCTGCTGTGAGACTTGAAAGAACATTGCAATGCGCTGGGTGCAGAGCCCGGCTCCTAGCGGACTGCTCCTAGCGGACATACAATTGCTGCTGCTGTTTTCACGATGGCCCAGTATGGCCCAGGGTGAGAAGAGCCTGGCGGTTTTGGAGGAGGAAGTGCAGGCAGGCAGGGTCAGGCGACCTGGTCCAGGCTGCCTAGCATGGAGCTGGCCTGGAAATGGGGGCTTGGGACTCCCAGCCTGGGTGCCCCCCAGCCCTCCAGGTGGCCGGACAGCGGTGGGCACAGCCCTGAGGGCATCTCCTGGGCAGCACCGTTTCCCCCCAACCTCCCTGAGCCCCTTGCTGCTGAGCGACAGCCGCCTCCCCACGGCTCCAGCACGCTCTGCTTTGATGGTGTTGCCTTAAAAATAACCAGGCTTTGACATCTGGAAGGAGGCAGCTGATGAGTCCCCTCTTCTGGGCGTTCTTATTTTAAGAGCATATTAATGTCTACGCCCCCATCTCAGCTCTAACTTTGCTGAGCTCTGACTTCTCCATTTTCACCGGCCTGTGTCAGTGAGTGGGTTCCAGCCCTCCCACCACCACAGGTGCCCAATCCAGGGCCACTGACCCCGCCCACCTCCTAACCCCGCCTCCTGTGGTGTAGCTTTGATCCATGCTGACCCCGCCCACTTCTTAGGCCCGCCTCCCACAGTGTTGCTTTGATTGCTGCTGACCACGCCCCCTCCCAGGCTCCGCCTCCCACAGTGTTGCCTTGATCCCTGCTGACCATGCTCCCTCCCACAGTGTTGCTTTGATCTCTGCTGACCACGCCTCCCCCCAGGCTCCGCCTCCCATGGTGTTGCTTTGATCTCTGCTGACCATGCCCCCTCCCACAGTGTTGCTTTGATCCCTGCTGATTCCACCCACCTCCTGGCCCTTCCTGGGTGGTGCCCCTCTGTTCTGCATTCCTGTGACTTACCCCCATCTTAACCATGGCCTGGCATTACCTGCATCACCCACTCCATGGCACCTCCCATTAGGCCCAGTGCCCATCCCAGCACTCAGCACAATGCCTCCCCCATCACTATATCCAGGTTCCACCAGGGAAAGCCCCTGAGGTTCTCTTGGTTCTACAGTCTTGAGGGGGCATGGATAAGGATGGAGAGGCAGGCCTCCCCAGTGTAGGAACAGGGCACCGGTCAGTGACAGATCAGTTACCTCAAACTTCTTAGTGACAACTGGAGGAAGTGTGGTCAAGGACAGTGCCTGTGAGCCCAAACTCCCAACCAGGATGGGGAAAGACGTGAGGCAGTGTCCCCCACATTAAGCCTGGGGTGGGGAGGGGCATGGAGCAGCATCACCCACATTAAGCCTGGGGTAGGTAGGGGCACGAGGCAACATCCCGGACATTAAGGGCTAGAGAGGCCTGGGCTCAGGACTGGGCTCTGGAGTCAGGTGCCTGGGGTCAGCTGCTGGCTCAGGACAAGTCACCAAACTGCCTCATCTGTAAAACAGGGGCCACCGTGCTGCTTCCCTCTCTGGCATGTGCGGTTCATTTTTGTCACGACACTCACCTCCTTCCTTGGGAGGGGAGTACACATTTTCTTTCCTATGAAGCATGCGTGAGGTTATGGGCTTCCTGGAGATGAAGTGCAGGATCAGAGGGGCCGGATGTTGTCACAGTCTAGGTTCCCTTGAGAACAGAGTGGTGTGTCAGCTTCCTGCTGTGTAACAAGCCACTATGAATGAAGTGGCTCAGAACCACACACATTCACTGCCTCCCTGTTTTACCAGGTTCTCTGCACTGGGGTCTCCCCAGGCTGCAGACAGGTGCTGGCCAGGCTGCATTTTCATCAGAGGCTCAACTGGGGAAGAATCAGCTTCCCAAGCTTCTCAGGTCTTTGCAGAATCTTCTCCTCACAGCTGTAAGTCTGGAGGTTCCAGCTGCCCACTGGCTCCTGGAGGCCTCCGCAGTTGCTGTCACTGGACCTCCCCAGTGAGGCCATGGAGACCATCAAGTCAGAGAGGAGGGTCCCTATGGCATGTGCTAACCAGATGGCATCTCATGGGATGGCAGGTGCCCATGGATATTGCCATCTGCTTTGCCATCCTCTATCAGTGGCGAGCCGCAGGTCTCACCCACATTCATGGGCATGGACAGCAGGAGACGGGATCATGGGAGCCACCCTAAGTCTGCCTTCTGTGCCAAGGCCACATTTTCCTGCCAGAGCTTTAGGTGAGTGCAGTCCCAAAGCAGCAAGAGTGAGGGACAGAGGGAAGCGGGGACAGAAAACAAGTGAAGGGCCAGGTTGGCAAGCTGGTCTGGCTCCCTGCCTGGTCATGCAGGACTTCTTGGCTAGTCCATGAGGGAGGAGGGCAAATAACCCCCTTGTCTTCTGTCTCCTGTTGCACAAAGTTCATCCAAGGGGGCTGGGGGTAAGTCCCTGCACTGTGAGGTTGTACCACCAGCCTCTCACACAGCTGCAGTTTCCATGTCTGCTGTGACAAGGAGCCTCCCTGGGTCCCACTGGCCAGGCATTGGTGTGGAGTTCACAGTCTCCCCCTTGCAGGTTCAGGGGTCCAGCCATGTCCTGGGTGCACCTGGCAGCCAGCAGTATCCAAGGGTGAGTCCATGACTGTGCCTGACACAAGTGTTGTCAATTTCAGTTCCTCACACCATGGATGTCCCCTCCCCATGACACCAGGTGGTGCCTTGCCAGGGCCTCTAGGAGGGCAGCCTACATGGCCCCACCACACCTGGCCAGTCACCTCCCTTGTTCTGGGGAGGATTCCTTGTGCAGCACCTCTCATGTCAGGGCCACAGTGCAGCGTGGAGTCCCTCTGAACTCAGCACCAGGGTGGTTTGCTTGTGGTGAGGTCTAGTGCCTGCCTGTTAACAAGGAGAGGCAGGAAAAAGTGGCCTGGGAGTCCTTGCCCTAAGATGATGCATGCTCTGGATTGAGTTCAGGTGATACCTGTGGGGGTGACTAAACAGAACAGCCCAGCCAGCAGAGCAAATGGGAGTCTTGGGTCTGGGCAGAGGTAGGGCTAGAAATGAAAATAGTGCAGGTAGGGGAGCCAGGGGAGGTAGGGAGTCCCCAAGGGAGAATGGGCACTGTGAGGGGAGATGAGAGCCCAGGGAAAGATACCTGTGTGAGAGACAGG
Source organism: Mandrillus leucophaeus (assembly GCF_000951045.1). Taxonomy (NCBI): domain Eukaryota; kingdom Metazoa; phylum Chordata; class Mammalia; order Primates; family Cercopithecidae; genus Mandrillus; species Mandrillus leucophaeus. The sequence continues at coordinate 3,913,574 of NW_012107363.1, read as the reverse complement.
AGGAAGAAGAGGCAGAGAGGAGGGTAGAGAGAGACCAGTGGACCTGCAGCCAAGGGAAGTGAGACCCTGAAGGTGGTGCTCACCCCTGGCCAGGGAAGATGATCTGAGAAGGGGCTGACATTGGCCCATCTCTTAGGGGAAGTGGAGTTGACATTTGCCCTTCCTCTTAGGAAGGTTACATACTTTTTAATATTTATTGCAGAGTATTTACCTCCATGTGCTTCTTGGCAGGAGGAAGAGCCTGTCTCCATCAGAGTAGATGAATCAGGTAGTCCCCATCCTCAGACTTCAAATCAGAAACAAGAAATAAGGGTAGGGTGGGGTGTGGGGAGAGAAGGACCTGTGAATTCTGACAGCATTAGCAGTTACAAAAACACTGGATTCCTTAGCAGGGACAGTGACATTAACGGGTGGTGGCCATAGCGGCAAGAGGCAGGTCCAGAGCTATAGCTGCAGCATCCAATGCCCTCCAGAACATCTTTGGAGTGCAAGATTGAGTATTATTCCCAGCTGCTCAGGTCTGAACCCAGCTTCCCAATCCTAGAAAATTTTGGGGTGACTCAAGAGTCATCTTCATAATTCCTCTTCTACTTCAGAGGGTCCAAGTTGGTTTCTGTTGCTTTCAGGTCAAAACTCTGACCACTAATGGAATTCGGTACCAGAAGTGGGATGTCAAAAGTAGGAGTAATAAACTGTAAAATGTAGAACTGGTGAAAAGCAGAAAAATTGATCTTCCATGTGACTAAACTGTCACCTATTTAAGCCTGGGCTGTGCACAACATGTCTGCTGAAGCTGTAGCCCTCAGGGAAACTAGGGTGGTTTCAAGATGCTATGAGTTGGCTGCTTCTAATGGCTTTCAGAAGGGTTTACAAAAAAGTGAGTGGCTTCGCTAGAAATGGCCTGCACACAAGCAAAGGAGAAGACAAGAGGCTCAGGAGCAGCAGCAGCTATGAATGGACTGAAAAGTAAATCTGTTTTTCCCAAGCCTCTGTCAAGCATCCTCTGCTAAATATGGAGACAATCCAGTTGGCAAAAATCAGGCTACAGGGAGCAGAGGAACAAGTGGGCCCATGCCTAGGAGGCTGGCATGCCTACAGTCAAAGGTTATGTCTGGTCCAAATCTTTGGCTGAGGTCATTATCCCATGACATTGACTGGACACAGCAATCTAGATGTCTGCTGAGCTTTTAAAGCGACTGCATTGCAAAGAAACCCTGTACATGACTGGCATCCGTCTGCAGATGCTCAACTCTTTAGTGCCGGGCTGAGGCACTGACAGGGCTGGGACGATGGTGGAGACAATAGGGGTTCACCTGGGCACAAACATAAGGGGCCTCCAAGCACTCATCCCAAGACAAACCATTTATTCATGCCATAGCTTAAAAATCAAAATTAATGAAAAATATATGATGAACAAAATATCATGGTTTCAAACAACAAGGACCAGACAAGTCAGGGATTGGGGTGAGGTGAGTGAGGGCAGCCATGCTAAGCAGGACCAGATCTCGTCTTTATTTAAAAGGTTGGTATTTCCTTCATCGCGGATTTTCTTTTGCATTCAGTTTATCACAATTCTGCATCAAAATATTTAATTTGATCACTGAGGTTTTTTTGGCACCCCCTTCAATTCTGTACCCAAGGCCAGGGCCTGCCTCGCCTAACCCTTGTCCTGGTGGGCATCAGAAGGAAGCAGCCAGGTAAGCTGTACCACCCCAGGAAGGGGGGTCTCCACACTGCTGCCTCGGAAGGGGCTGCAGCAATGATGGTCAAGGAGCACCCCTCAGTCCAGCCCACAGCAAGTGAGGAGCATGCTGTGGGCTTCTACACAGAGGCACACAGGGAGGGGACTCTTCCATGGGATATGGTCATGTGTGCACAGGCCCCCAGGATGGTGACAGCCCCTTGCAGCCAAAAAGGCAGCCTGGCAGACGCGGAGGGTAGTGGAGCAGAAAGAGGGAAAAGGCCCCATACTCCATGGCCTTTCTGAGCTGCTGAACTAGCCGAGACCACCTGCCCTGAAACTCAGCAAGCAACCTTGTTTTGAGGACAGTGGTGGTGGCCCCATCATTTGCACTGGAGTCCTCTGGAGGATGCGAGGCAGGGACAGCACTCTCCTGGAATGGCCATTTCCTGAAACGCTGGGAGCTGCCTTCATTTCTTCCACTTGTTTCAAGAATATTCCTCAGAGCTGGGTTTGGTGGCTCTCGTCTGTAATCCCAGCACTTTGGGAGGCCAAGATGGGTGCATGACTTGAGCTCAGGAGTTTGAGACCTGCCTGGCCAATATGGAAAGACCCCATCTCTACAAAAATTAGCTGGACATAGTGGCATGGGAGGCTGAGATGGGAGGATCATTTGAGCCCAGGGGATCAAGGCTGCAGTAAGCCACGATTGCTCCACTGCACTCCAGCCTGGACGACAGAGGAGATCTTGTCTCAAAAAAGAAAAAAACAAGAGAGAGAGAGCGCGTAGTCCTCAGGCTTATGAATGTGCATAGCAATGGTTCAGGAGGCTGCAGGGGTTGGTTTAGAACAGCAGACTTTTACTGAGCACTGCTGGGCTCTGGGCCACATAGGGTGATGGCCGTAAAGTCAGCAGGACGAGCTGTTCCCTGGGGAGGTTTCAGGATGTTCTTGGTTGTCCCAGTGGTGGGATTTCACCTGGCAATTAGCATCCAGGGAAGCTGGGTGTCCCATAATGCATGGACAAACCCCCACAGGAAAGCCGCGCTCCGCATCCTGCAAAGCTTCTCAAATGCTATGGGGCTTCTGAAGGACGTGTTTGTCAGGAGAAAAAACATTTTTTTAAATATAAAATAAAATACAAATACCACGGGGCATTATTGTGCATGAAAATCCTCTCAGTGGCTATCTAAAACTAGATCTTCACTTCACTAGACAAACAAACAGTGAGTATTTTTATAGTTTTAAAATAAGCTGGATTTTCTAGGAATGCAATTATGATAATGTGAAATAGAGCTTTAGTCTTTACCCCTGCTTCCTGTCACACAGCTCCTAAAGTCCTTGACTTTCTGGAGTGGTGAGAGTGTCTTGTGTGTGCTCATGAGATGGCTGGGGGCTGGGAGCCCCTAGGCAGCTTCAGGGTGGGCTGGTCACCCAGAGAGGCCAAGGCATGATTAGAAGTTTAGGACTTTCAGCCCCACCCTCTGACTTCTGGGGAGAGGAGAGGGAGGAGGAGAAGATGAAAGTTGAGTTGATTGCCAATGGCCAATGAGGTAATCAGTCAGGCCTACATAATGAAGCTTCCAAAAACCCCCACAAGGACTGGGTTGGGGGAGCTTCTGGAAAGCTGGAGACACGGACGTGTCTGAAGGGAGGGCATGGAAGCTTGGCAGCTCTCCCCGCTGCATCACCCTACACATCTCTTCATCTGTATCCTTTGCAGTATCCTTTATCATAAACCAGTAAATATCAGTAAAGTGTTTTCCTGGGTTCTGTGAGCTGCTTCAGTGAATTAATCAAACCCAAGGCCGGGGGAGGTCACAGGAACCCCAACTTACAGTGAGCCGGTCAGAAGCACAGGCCACACCTGGACTTGCGCTCAGAATCTGAAGTTGGGTCTGTCTTGTGGGACTGAGCCCTCACTGTGGGACCTGACTTTAGGGAGACAGCATCAGAATTGAATTGAATTGGAGGACACTGCAGAATTGCATGGTGTCACCCCCACACATCTGGCATCAGAATTGTTATATTGAGTGGTGTGTGAGAGCAGGAAAAATGCTTTGTTTTTTTTTCCCCCTGTCATATCTATTACCAATTCACATGTAAACTGAGGAAAGATAGAACTTGCTTATTTGGGCGCTTCATGAAAATCATGTCACCTGGCCTGGGCTTGGCACTTGCATCTCAGATGCACCATGCCTGCACCGTCTGCACCGGTGGTTCTGCCAGCGTCTGCACACTGGCATGCAGAGTTTTAAAAAATCACAAGTCACTTCCATTTTTCCTTTGTATTATAGTTAGAACATTATATTGCCTTTTAAAGTGTACTTGTGTGATAGGTTAAATCACTTACTTCACTTCAGGATTACAATCTAGTATAGAAGTAAGAAATGTATAAAAATAATGTTTAAATCAAATCAATGATTATAACATTCAATAAAGTACTATTTCCTGAGTATCTATTGTATGCCAAAGACCATGGCAGGCACCCACGCATCCTCTAGATCTTGTAAAAGTCCCAGCAATAGGAGGGATACCATTCAACAAATGAGGAGACCAATCCTCACAGAGCACACACTAGTTGTGGGGAAGCGAAGATCCATGATTGGGTCTGCTGGACCTCAACACTGGCTCTTTTTCCCCTGGAAGTTTGACCCTCCAAACACATTTACATGTGATACAACAAAGATGTATCTACCCAGTGCAGAAATCAGACAGGAAGGTGGTTTAATTAGGATTTCTCTGAGCAAACATCCCTCCTCAATGACTTGTATGGTTTGTTGAGTAAGAACACCTGACCATTAGGTTATCACTGAAGTGGAAGTGGTAATACATCTTCTTGTGGAAAGTCCCACCACTGAGGTTCGCCAGGGTCCTAAAATCTTACAGCCCTTGCACATAAAGTTTCCTTTTGGATGTTTTACCTCTTCTCTCCGAACAGCTCTACCAATATTTCCCGCCAAATTAAATGCCCTCCAGCTCTCTCCTGCTGCAGTCTTCCCTAGGAGATGTGGACAGTCAATGTGTTAGCCCCTCCAGACCCTTCTCCAGACAAACCTGTGCCCATGGGAGGTTGCAGTACCTCCCATTTTCCTGGGTCAGTTCTTTGAGACAAACATTGTTTTCCACAAAATAATCCTACCCCTTTAATTTTTTTTATATTATACATTTCTTATGTCAATTCAATCATCATAATAAAATCATTTGGGAACAACTGACAATAAAGACAGCAGAAAAACTTCAGGAGTAATGAATCATCCTGAAATTGACTGTGGCAATACTTTGTTATTTTTCCTCAAATAGTATTTGTCTTGTAAAATAAATTGTCTTAGTCTGAAAGGAAAGAATACACACAAAACTACCTTTACCACTGGGACATGTCAAAAGAGTCCCTGGAGACATAAGTGAGCAAGAAACCACCTCAGAAGCACACAATTAGTTCTTTTTGTTCTAGCACACATTTTGCAGCTGTATTGTTTGGTGCATGCATGGTTAGGATTGCTATATCTTGTTGGTGGGGTAATCTTTTTAATATTATATCATTATGTAATGTCACTCCCTGTCTCTGGTATTTTCTTTACTCTGAAGTTAACTTTATCTGATATTGTATACTGTGTATACAATATTGTATTAATTCAGTCACTCCTGCTTTCTTTAGATTAATGTTTGCATGATATATCTTTCTCCATTTGCTTATTTCAACCTACCTTTTCATTATATTTGCAGTTAATTTCTCGCACATGACATATATTGGGTATTTTAAAAAATCCATTCTCCCAGTCTCTGCCTTTAATTGGTGTGTACATTAGTCTGTTCTCACACTGCTATGAAAAAATACCTAAGACTGGGTAACTTATAAAGAGAAGTGGTTTAATTGACTCACAGTTCTGTGTGGCTAGGGAGGCCTCAGGAAACTTACAATCAGGGTGGAAAGAACCTCTTCACGTGGTGGCAGGACAGAGAATGAGAGCCAGCAGGGAAAATGCCAGATGCTTATAAAACCATCAGATCTCCTGAGCACTCACTCACTATCACGAGAACAGTATGAGGGAAACTGCCCCCATGACTCAATTATCTCCCACCGGGTCCCTCCCATGACACATGGGGATTACAGGGGTTACAATTCAAGATGAGATTTGAGTGGGGACACAGTCAGTGTGTTTATGTAGCCATAAATATGGTAGGGCTTAAGTTGGCCATGTTGTTTTTTTCTCCCTTTTTACTTTCTTTTTTTTTTCTCCTGCTTTCCTGAGGGCTATGTAAACATTTTTTAGGATTCCATTTTGATTTATCCATAGTGTTTTTCAGTGTGTCTCTTTGTATGGGTTTCTAAGTGGTTGCTCTAACTATTGCATTATGTATACATAACTTATCACAGGCTACTGTTGTAGTCATTTTACCATTTGAGTAAAGTCTAAAAACATTACCTCCCTTTGTCCCTCTGTCATAGTCCATTTATAATGTAATTGTCTTAAATAGCTCCTCCACATACACTGAGAACCACAGAGAGTGTTACAGTTTTGCTTCAACTGTCAAGCATAATTTAGACAATTCAAGGGGAGAAGGAACGCCCCAGGTTCACAGTGGGTATTGTGATGGCTATGACATAAGCCACTGTCAACTGCTGCCTGTGTATGATGGAGCACACTGGTTTGTGAACCACAGCCTCATTCTATGTATGAGGAAACTGAGGTTCAGAGAGGCTAAGCCACTTGTCTGAGGTCACACAGCAATATTGACTGAGTACTTCCTATGTGCCAGGCCCTGTGCTTGCCTCTGATGCTGTGAAAATGAATGAGGCCTGTCTCCCCATCTGCCCAAGAAATACATTTTCTTCCCTCTTTCAGTCCTTCAAGTAAGAGGGCAAGGAAGTTAACATTTGGGGGTCCCAATATGTGCCAAGCAGTGGGCTGGGGCATTACAAGTGGTGCCTCATGTGACTCTGAGATTCCACCATGGCTGAAATGTGCTGGCATCTGCTCATCTTTCAAGCCTGTTTGTGGCTTCCTGCTGCTTGAACCTGCCAGCCTCAGGGTGCCCACGTGAGGAGGAGACCCTAAGTGGGACCCACGCTCACCTCTGCATGACAAGCACACTCAAGAGCGAGGAAAATACATCAGAGAGCACCCTGGAAGGGCTGGTTACCGATATGGTTTGGCTGTGTCCCCACCCAATCTCGTCTTGAATTGCAGCTGCCGTAATTCCCACGAGTTGTGGGAGGGACCCGGTGGGAGAGAATTGAATCATGGGGAGCAGTTTCCCCCATACGGTTCTCATGGTAGTATAAGTCTCCTGAGATATGACGGTTTTAAAAGGGGAAACCCCCTCACTTGACTCTTACACTCTCTTGCCTGCTGCCACGTAAGACGTGCCCTCTGCCTTCCACCATGATTGTGAGGCCTCCCCAGCCACATGGAACTGTGAGTCCATTAAACTTCTTTTTCTTTATAAATTACCCAGTGTAGGGTGTGTCTTTACCAGCAGCGTGAAAACAGACCAATACACATGCCCACTGCAGGGGTGGGCTTCATGGCTTCTCATCTCTCTCAGCCAGCTGTTTCCATGATGCTTAGAAATTGTCCCAATTAGGATGAACTGAGCTCAGCAAACTCCAGGAAACTCCTAAACTAATTTGAAGCCTGTGAAGTGAATCCGATGGGATGCCTGTAACTTAGTTGATTAAGGAAGAAAATATACATCGGGTCTCCTTGGCCCTAATAGGGTATACACAGATCTTCTCAAATGAGTTATCTTGGAGAGAAAACGTGATTCACAAAAATGATTTCAACACTTGTGGGGAGAACCAGGCACGAAGGAAGATGTGATGAAGTTTGCATAACTTGAGAGGGAGGAGTAGAGCTATTATTGGTCCTAAACATAGATGAGACTGTCCTAAAACTGGTTACAGAATCCCCAAAATGGCTGGCACTCTCCGAGGACTGTCTTTAGGGCCCTGCAAAAGGCAAGTTATTTGAATTCAAAAAGATTTCAGCAGATGCAAGGCCCATGGCTGAAGGATGATAGCAGAAAAGCAGAATGTCATCTGAGTCTCAGCTCAGTGCAATACGCATCCTTAGGCCCTTGCAACGCCTGCCTGCAGCAATTCAGTGCTTGTTGATTAGAAGGCTTTCCAGATGGGAGAGGCCCTGGTTTAAGCCCCTTACCTGGAAGCGGGTAATAAGGTTTAGTCTCTCATTAACCACACAACAGAACCAAGTATCTCCTGTAAGTCGAGCCCTTTGCTTGTTACCAGGGATGGTGATGTGGTGCCCACAGCTCAATGGGAATGACAGATGGGGGTGATGGTGGGATCGCAGTATTGTCATGGAATCCTTGGGGTGTCACTTTGCCAGCCTCTGTGGAAACTTCTGTGGTCAGCAGTACCTTCTACTGCTGCTGCTGCTGCTGCCTCTGCTCCTGCCACCAGCCTGGATCCCACACCTGCCAATGGTGAGCCAGGCGCAGAGTGGTGAGGGACGTGTGAGTAAGCGCAGAGCCGTGTCCAGCTACTGCACACAGCCAGGCATGCCGGCTGCTGTGGCAGGGTGGGCAGCTCCAGGTGCCAACACAGGTGCTGGCTCCCTGAGAGGATGTGGCTGGACCAGATGTATCACATGCAGCTTCCGTTGTGGGCACCTGTGTCTGGACAAGGAAAACGCGGTGGTGCCCAGAAGGTTGTAGACACCAGGAACCACAGAGCCCCAAAGAGGGTGTTGCAGCCCTGGCCTGGGCTCCCTGAAGGGACACAGCTCTTCTCTCCTCATTGCCCATGATGTGGAGAGTTGGGGGGCATGTTTCAGCCCCGTTTGTGTTACAGCTCTTTCAGTCTCACCATTTGGCAGGTCCTGAGTTCTTGTTCCATGTCCAGGAAGATACATGGAAAACTTGAGGGTGAGCAAGGCAGAGAGGAGCTTCATGAAGTGACAGAACAGCTCTCAGGAGACCCGAAGTGGGTAGTTCCTTCCCACAGCTAGTGGTCCCGACATCTGTGTGAGTCCGGCTGAGTCCTGGGTTTTTAGGGGCTCAGAAGGGAGCAAGTGTGTGCTGATTGGTCCATGGGCAACCATGGGTGGGCCCAGAAAAATCACCACAAGTTCTCACTCTGAGGGGGCAGACTCTACCCAGAACGGACAGCCTAGCCCCCAGGTTTCAGGCCAGCCCTGGCTTGGAGATGGGGCTTCACCAGGGACCCACCCCTTTCCACCCAGGAGCCTGTCTGCCTTCAGCCACCATCAACAGGTCATCCATGGCACCAGGCTGTTTGTGCCAAGGGGCACCTGCAGGCCTGTGATGAGCCACCCTCAGTCCCCACTTGACCTCCCTCTTGTGCTAGTCAGCACCCAAGGTCCGGAGGGGGCTGAGGTGGCAAGTGGCTGGCGTGGTCAGTTCTGCCCCCAGGGTATGCACACCTGACTGGGTTGTGACAGGGCCCAGGCTCAGCCACAACTTTGCTCTGAAATTGGAGTGGGTGCCAGGAACAGGGAGAGGCCAGGGAGCAGGAGGAGACACTTCAAAGCCTGTGGGTTTATGGGGGTTTTCCCAGGCCACCAACAGTACAGAGATGCCCCAGTCTGGAGCTGTGGCTGGGCAGCTGTAGCTGTGCCTGGGAGCATGGGGCTCTCGCCCCTTTAACTTGATAGGGGGTGGGGCTCCCACCTGTTCCTGGCCCCGCGCCAGCTCCACGAAGCCTGCAGCCCTGGCTGAACCTCACCCACGGCAGCTGGAGTCCCTCTGCTCCAGACAGGCTACCAGCACCATCAGTATCGGCCACCTGCTATTGTGTCCCCCAAATTCGTATGTTACAGCCCTCACCTCCAGTGCACTGGTATTTGAAGGTGGGGCCTTTGGGAAGTGATTGGGTCCTGAGGGTGGTGCTGCCCTCAGGGGTGGGTTTAGTGCTTTGGAAGAACTGGAAGAGAGGGTAGAGCTCACCAGCCTCCTGGGTGAGCCCCATGCCCTTCCCCATGGCCTCCAGCCAGCAGGGTGGCCTCGGCCACCCTTTTTCAGTGTCTCCCATCTCTCTGGGTCCAGCTGCTCTGATTTCCCTCCTTAATGACCACAGCCCTTCCTGCCACATGTCCCTTCCCCATGCTCTTCCCTGACTCAAATGTACTTCTATCCTCCCACCCAGCCTTGTCCTCCAGGTAAAGGATGCTCCTGAGTTCTAGCAGCAGCCTCCCAACTTCTTCTGCTTCTTCTGCTTCCACTTCTGTGCCACCAAATGTCCTCTCCAAAGCACACTGACTACTGAAGATTCAACCATTCGCTTTTCTGCATGGAGAGTAAAGCCCTTCACAATCAACTTGTCACCTGAGATGAGCCATGCTCCCAGTACTGACATCATTGGCAGTTCCCTCCTATGTCAAACCTGAGCTGGCCCTATGATGTGATGGTGGTGTTAATCCATTTTTCATTGCTATAAAAGGGTGTCTGTGACTGGATATTTTATCAAGAAAAGAGGTTTATTTGGCTCACAGTTCTGTGGACTGTACAAGCATGGTGCTAGCATCTGCTCAGCTTCTGGTGAGGCCTCAGGAGCTTAAAATCATGGCAGAAGGCAAAGGGGGAGCCGGTGTGTCACATGTGAGAGGGAGCAAGAGAGAGTAGGGGGAGATGGCAGAAAAGAGTGATGAAATCACTCATTACTGTGGGGAGGGCACCAAGCCATTCACGAATAATCCACCCTCATAATTCAAACACCTTCCCATCAGGCCCCACCTCCAATATTGGGGATCACATTTTAACACGAGATTTGGAGGGGACAAATATCCAATCCATATCACTGGTGGAAAAGCGAGGAAGCAACACTGCCAGCTCTGAGCCCAAGCCTTAAGAAAGCATGACACATCCACTCCTGGGACCGGGGAGCTAGCAGGTAAGAAGTCCTGCTGGAGAGATCACATGGGGAGAGGGGAGGCACCTTTGTTACCTCAGAGCCCAGACTACCAACTGTTCCTACCAAGGTCCCAGACATTAAGTGAAGCCATCGTGGGTGTTCCAGACCGCGCTGCCCACTGACTGTAGCCCCATGAGAGACCTCAACTGCAAAGACAGAAGAGCCACCCAGCTGAGCCTAGTCAAACCGCAGACTCATCAGCCACTGTTGCTTTACATCACTGAGTTTTAGGGGGGCTTGCTGCACAGCAACAGATAAGCAGAATGGGATGGAAGCCTGTCATACTGTGGACATCTCCTTCTTCTCCTCCCCTCCCCTGGCCTTGGGCCAGATAAGCCAAACCTCAGCCCAGGCTTCTTGTGAGCTAGTCATGCCCTATGTTTAGGCCTAGGCCATCCCAAGCTCCTGCTGCCCTCTAGCAGGAGCCTCTGCTTTTTGGGGGAGCTGTGCTGCTCCCTTACTCTTGTCCCTGCTTTCTCCCCAACTCCTTTCTGCAGGAGAGTGGTGACTTTCCTGGGGGTGAGGGTGGGGTCAGGGGAACCAAGAATGCCCATCCCTGGCCCTGCTGGGTCTTTCTCCTGGATCCTGCTTCCACACAGGAAAACACATTCAGTCCAGGTCCCAGGGCCATGCACACAACCCTCACCCCACACAACTGTGAAAAGCCTCATCCATACGTCAAAGCCCGTATCATTTGCTAATTGATTCATTAATTCATTGATTCATTTGTTGATTCCGTGATCACCCAACAAACATTCCTGGAGCATTCTCTGCAGATGGCCTGTGCAGAGCTTGGATGTGACTCATCTCTAGGTCACCCACCCATCATGGAGCCTGGTACACAGCCAGCACTTGATGAATGCCAACTGTAGACTAAAGGAGGTGACCTTGGGTAGATATTGCCCTCTGAGACTCAGTTTCCTCATCTGTAAAATGAGGGTGCAGATAAACTCTGTTTCAAAAAGGACTGAGCCAAGGAACCCGCCTCATCAGACATCTGTGCGAGATTAGAGCAGCCAATGACTCATTTGCATAACAAGACTTGCGGGCAATTAAATGCTTCCCAGCTGCTGGGAAGCTGCAGAGGCCAGGTCTTCAGGGCTCCTTCATCTCTTCCCATTGTTTGTTTGTGTCTGGGCTGCTGGGAGCAGGAGAGGCACGACTGTAATGATGCCCTGAGTGCATTTGAGAGGAAGGAAATGATGTCTGGCTGCATGCCTTTATCTAAAGTTGACTGTCTTCTTTTCAGTTGCTTTCTCCAGAGCTCTAGGTAGCCCCAGGCTACATGCTCTCCCGCAGAAGCTCTCCCAGCAGGCACTGGGTCCCTTCTTTCCTGGGTGGGGAGGGGTATGGGGGCGGGAGCAGCCTTTGGCTCATTCTCTTTTGTCTTTAGAAGGGGGAGGGCACTGCCTGTGAACATCGTGAATGACCAAAAAATGTCAGGAAAGGAGACGAAACTAAACTGAAGGAGACTAAAGAGAAATGACAATGACACGTAATGCGTGGTCCTCAATTAAATCCTGATTTAAACAAACAGATTAATTCTATCTAAAAGATATAATTTGGAACAATTGGGGAAATTAGAACATGGATGAATATTCGATCATTGCTGTCTTAGCTGAGGCTGCCATGACGGAAGAGCAGAGCTGAGACTTCAGCAGCAGACACCTAGTTCTCCGGGTCTGAGGCAGGATGTCTGAGATGAGGCCAGCTGCCAACCGGGCTCGATTCCAGCGAGAGCTGTCTTCCAGGCTTCCAAACCAACCAGTCCTCACTGATGGAAAGAGAGAGAGAGCTCTGGTCTCATTCTCTTCCTATAAGGGCACTAATCCCATCATGGGACCCACCCTCATGCCCTCGTCTAAGCCTAATCACCTTCAAAGATGCCCCCTCCTGCTATCATCACACTGAGGGGCAGGACTTCAACATATGAATTCAACACATTCAATCCCTAACAATCACAGAGAATTGAGAAGAAAAGGAAATCTTAAGCCTCCCAACCATCTGAGCAGACCCCCTCTTGGCCAAGGGGACCCCAGAGAAAACTTGGGAGCTGAGTTCCCACCCACAGTGGGACAGGAGGTCAGACCTGCCTCATTGTATGCCCCCCTCCCTCATTAACTGCCACTGGGTTTCCTCCCTAAGGGCTGCAGAGAAACCAGCTCTTCCAAAAGGCTCCACCCTGCTTCCAACCAACGCTTGACCTGCCCCCACCCTGCCCCATACCCCTTACAGGTTTGACACAGCAACTCACCTCTGTTCCTTCCTGATAGGAGACCATGGACCACAGAGAACTTCTGGTCAGTCTTCAGGGGATGCATGGTGAGGGTTTTCATGTCCTTCACTTCACCTTTTCACATCAGAGGGTAGCAAAGTCCACCCTCAGATTGTGCTGACACTGCCATGTCTTAAGCATGAGTGCCATGGAGAGGCAGGAAGCTCAAGTGCACACGCACACATTTCTCCTCTCATAAATATTCATGACTCCTCCTGTAGTTTACTGGATATGCATATTTGGCCACCCTACTCAGCATAAACCCTTGTCTAATTCTTCCCACTCTCGGAACGTCTGTTTCCTGCTTCTGACCGGAGGCTACGCTTCCCAGCCTGTCAGAATGGCTGCCCAGCTGGCTGCTACCATTTACGAGAAACAAAGCTCTCCTTTCCAAACTTAGAAGTCTAACCATTCTTCAGTTGACAGTATCAATGTTAAATTTTTCAGGTATGGGATTTTTCAGAAAACTAAAGTAGAAATTTTCAGGTTAGTGGAGTTAGGTAGGAGAGTGTCCTGGGCTTTAGCGGATACTTACAGGAAACTCACTTTCAAAATGTATGTGGACAGGTAGAAAGCCATGTAGCAACACATTCACCATCCATGAATTGAGGAGAAGAGTAGATAGCATTTATTCTATAGGTTTGAAATTTTTCAAAAGAACAAGTCAGATAAAAAGAAGTGGGGGTCTACCTGGAGTTAGATTATGAGTTGGTTAATTCTCCCATCACCCCCAGGGCCTATGTGTAACAGAGCCCTTCACCCACTTTTCTCCCCGATCAGAGTGTCTGGGGCTGTCCAAGGGTACAGGACCCTGCAGAGAGTGGGGCTTAGGCAGGGAAAGTGGGAAAGAGACACTGGAGGACCTGAACTGGAGGCCAGCATGGATTAAGTTGGGTTGGCCTGGCTCAAGGACAGACAGAAGTGGGCCCCTGTGACTCTCTCTCCTGCAGGCCAACCTACAGCTGACCCCAGCCCAGGCCAGCAGATTCCTGCAGACTCAGGGGCTGAATGAAGGCATATTTATGCTTCCGAGGTTCAGGGCTGCTTGTTAGGCAGCATTATGATGCCTGTAGGTAACTGGTACACAGTCCCCTCTGCTTCCCAGGTCACGGACACTGCCACAGATCTCCACCTGCCCACCCAGGGCAGGAACTTGGTGGGGGAGGTCTGGTGCCCTGCCTGGCCCCCAGCCCCTCAGCCCCCGCCTCCTTCACACAGCTCCTCACTTGCCACGCCTCCTGCTAATGTTTACTGAGCACCTGCTCTGTGCCGCATGTGCCCGGTGCCAGCACTGTTCTCTACACAACCTCACTCCATGCCTATTGGTCTTGGGAGGGTGGGCGTATCATCTCCTGCATGACACAGCAGACGGACAGAGGTGTGGGGCTTCTGTTTCTCTGTAGGAATGCCATTCTTTCTCCCAACAGCAATGATGAGCAGGGGTGGACGAGGTCTCATAAACCCTCCTGCCTCTCAGCCTCAAAGGGCACTGGGGACTAGCACAACACTGAAGGGTGGTTCACACCACAGCGCAGGCTCCCCTGTAGGGAACTGTCCAGGGTGTCTACACCTTCCGCATGCCTAGCCATGCACGCATCTCCCTTCTTAGAGATCTGAGCATTTGGAAAGATTAGAAATCACAAACTAAAATAGCTAGAGCAGGTATTTCTAGGGGGTGGGGTTACAGGTGATTTTTATTTGCTTTCTCATATTTATGTGTGTTTCCAGTATTCTCTGCAATGAACATGGTACTTTCTAAATCAGAAACGAAACGACGGTTTCATAGAGAGCAGGGAGGGAGACTTTGCATGGTGCTCCAGCCTGGGGTTGGGGGGCAGTCTGCGGAGGACAGCACCCAAGACATTCTGTCCTTGAGTCAGGCTTCTGGCCATGGCAACCCAAGTTTAGGGAGAAGAGGAGCTCTGGGGAAGAAGCCTGAGGGTCGAGGCTTCAGTCCTGGCTCTTGCCTGCCCAGATTGGGAGCTGGGGCAGGGACCATGGGTCCTCAGCCTCGGATCCCCCTCTGTAAAATGAGGGGTTCATCCCACCCTGCACAGACTGCCAGAGGGTCCTGATCACCCACAGAGGTGCCAGGGGGTCCTGATCACCCAGGGAGGTGCCAGGGGGTCCTGACCACCCATGGAGGTGTGGCCCCCACACCTCACTTCAGGAGCAGCAGAAGCCAGCACCAGTCACTGTGGGCTTTCTGTCCAAGCACTGCCGCTAGCATGCGGGAGGGAAGCTAGTCTCACCCGTCCACCAGCCTGGCTTCGGCTACACAGACAGCCCAGCACTTATTGCTAAGAGACAGCAGG
Organism: Mandrillus leucophaeus; assembly: GCF_000951045.1. NCBI lineage: Eukaryota > Metazoa > Chordata > Mammalia > Primates > Cercopithecidae > Mandrillus > Mandrillus leucophaeus. Next base: position 3,898,407 of record NW_012107363.1, on the reverse strand, counting down.
GCAATGCTTCCCAGGGTTGTGCTGTGGTGTTGGAGCCGAGTTAATGAGATAAATAAAATAAACACCAGAATAGAAATGTGTGCACAGCCGGGAACCAGAGAGAAGTGGGTTCTCTCGGTGCTGAGCGCCGGCTGCAGAATCTGGCAGGCTGCGAGGCTCCCATGCGTCTGCAGGCTTGCATTTGAATCATGGATGATTGTAGTGGGCTGGGCTGCTCCCTGGGCAGGCGTCGGGTAGGGAGAGAGACCAAATACCCCGTGTTTTATTCTCTTCTTCCACAATGTGGTTACTTGCTCCCTCTGCCAGAGAGGAAGGGACCTTGGTGAGTATTTGGCCTCACCTCTTGTGACAGATGGGGAAACTGAGGCCCAGGGAGCTGGTGGGACTTCTCCCTGAACAGTGGACAGAGTCAAGTGAAGAGCTGGTGCTGGAGTTAGGTGGAGATCGTTTGAATCCCAATCCAGTCACTTCTCAGCGGTGTGATCTTGACCTAGCCCAGAGGGTAAATCACACCACGGCTCTGAAGCCTGGGTTTGAAGTTAGAATCAATGAAAGGCCACCAATGCCCAACGCCCAGCCCTGGGGGTGCAAGATGGGTGCACACAATTCTTTACCACCTTTTCCAGGTCACGGAGCCTCAGGGCCCTGACCCTCTCCACTGGCAGGCCCTCCTGCTTGGCTCCTCACCCACCTTCCTCCTTCAGGAGTCCTTAGTGGTGTCTGAAAGGGACATTTTCCAAACAGACTCCTGCACTCTCAAAGTAGCGCATGGCCAAACGTGAGTGCCATTCGCTGAGTGCCCTCCCGTTCAAGGGGTGCTCAGACCTCGGCGCCTGCGCCCCTTCCCGGCTCCAATCCTGTTCACTGGCCTCCCAGGAGTTACCCCAGAGACCAGGCGTGTGCTGCTTTCTCAAGACCTTTGCACCTGTGCCTCTGCTGCCCCCAACAGCCCCATGATGCCCTTGCTCTCGCCCCTCAGTTGTTGCCCTGGCAGGGCCACCTCCCGCTGTGCCAGTGCCCACACTTCCCCAGCCCAACTCCTGCCCAGGAACCCACACTGCCCACTGTGTCCCCGCTCTCGGGGTGTCCTCTGTCCCGTGGGGCAGGCTGCCTCGCCCGTTTTGTTCACTGCTATCTCTCAAGTATCTAGAACAACATCAACGCATTGTAAGTGCTCGATGAACAGTCTCCCGTTTGGAAAAAATATTGACACAGACGAAGGCAAATATAAGGAGTGGAGTGTGGTGTGTGAGCTGAGCCCAGGCAGGTGCCCTGCATCTGTAAACGCCAAGAGGGACTTGGAAGTGGAGGATCATCAGTCACAGGGACCCGAAAACGCCCACGTTCTAGCAAAATTAAAACAACATGGGACAGAGTTTTAGAATCAAAGGGCAACGAGTATCACCCCAGGCACTTATTGCAGGAGTGAGGCAGCTGGGTGCCTGGCTTCAAAGCCACGTCCTGTCTTCAGGACCCAGGCAAGATTTTTGGAGTGTTAGTGGCTCTGCTTCCTCATCTGAGACAGGCATGATAATCCTCTCCTTTTCAGGGCTGCCATAGGGGCAGAGTCAAGTCTGTCTGTATGTGAAGGGCCCAGGCCACCATCATTGTCCACCCTTGAGACTGGGAGCCCCTGAAGGCTGGGAGCCCATCTGAGTCCTCTGTCCCTGCACATGGCTCTGGGGGAACTGGGCTGGACCCTTCGCCTTCCCGAAAGCAGCACAGCCTCAGCCAGAGTTCATGGTGAGAATGTCCCTTCCAAAGCCAGCTCCCAGTTCTCCCCACCGACACGCCTCAGCTCCTCCTCCCCACTGCCTGAATCCTGGGGCTCAAGGGAAGAGAGGTGGGAAGTCCGGGGCCACCAGGCCTGCCCCATCACAGCTACTGCTCTGCAGGGACTTCCAGGAGAGCAGCAGCCCCGCAGCAGGTCAGTCCTGCTGGATCCTTCTCCTCTGGGAGGTGCAGCAGAGGGAGAAGGGCAGCAGCTGGGCTCCCCTTCCTGAGAGGCCCACGGCCCTCCCAGGCAGGCTCCTTCTGGGCGTCTTCCTTTGACCCTCTCTAGCTGAGAGCAGTTGGTCACCAAGCAGGTGCAGGGCCAGGAGACGTCACTGGGCAGCGCTATGACCGGAGGGTAACGTCTATCCAAGTCATTCTGCCAAGTTGGGTCAAGGATTTTCTCAAGTGGAGGAGAGACGAAGGGGCAGTGCCCACTCCTCTGCTGCTCCCAGCCCCCCTCGCAGACTGGATGGCTACGTGCCTGTGGGGGTGCCTTCCTGGGAGAGTATAAAAATAGACTGGAGCAGGAGCTTCAGGGGTGCAGGGTGCAGAGCTGTAGGCATGCAGGGTGCAGAGTGCAGGGCTACAGTGCAGGGATGCAGAGTACAGGGGTGCAGGGTGCAGAGGTGAAGTAGTGCTGGGTGCAAGGGTGCCAAGATGCAGGGGTACAGGATGCAGAGTTGCAGGGGTAGAGGGAAGCAGGGGTGCAGAGATGCAGGAGTGCAGGGGTGCAGGGACTGCAAACTGACAACCCCATGTCCTTCCTACCCTTCACCTCTGTCCTCTTGGTTTGCTGAGCATCTTGGGAAACAGATCTTGGTGCCATCCACTTGGGCTAGTGATGTCATTTCCCTGAGCCTCAGCTCCTTGCTGTAAAAGTGGTGGTTACAGAGTGTGGCTCCGGGGCTGTCAGCATTGTGTCTGGTTGTAATTAGGTATTGATTCAGTAATTTGGGGAATTAATTCAGTAAATCGGCTTGACCTCAGTGTAGCAAAAATAAAAGGATGGAGGGTGGAAAGAGCCTCAACAGCTGTCTGCTTTTCATGGGACAGCTCGGGGTGGCAGAAAGCCCCCAGCCTCAGGCGCTGCACAATTCCCACACCTCTGTATCAGTGCTGTGCTCTGTGTGACAGGCCAGCCCTCTGTGTGTCTGTACCACCATCTCCCTGACTCCCTCAGCCCCCCGGTTCACCCACTCCCACCCAGTAGTGTTTCCTCCTCCCATGCCTGTGCATATGCTGTTCTGTCTGCTGTTCCAGTTCTACAGCTCCTTCCTGAACAGTGCCACCTCCAGGAAGCCCTCCTGGTTGCTGCCTCTTTTCACTGTTTTCCTCCATTACAGCCTTTTCTGAAGGTACCTTCTTGTTTACATGTGTGGCTCCCTCCACCTGCTCACCCAGGAGAGGCTCAGTTGCAGGTGAATTTCCACAACAGGACTAGGAAGGCTCCCATCCCCCACAGCTTCAGATCTGCACCTGCCTCAACAGAGACCAGGGCTCAGAGCAAGAGAGGCTCAGGGGAGCCCAGAGAGGGCCCTGGGGTGCTAGACTGGGGGTCTGGCCTGCCCCAGCTGTGCAGCCAGTGGCCAGCAGTTAACACACAGCCAGTACCAGGTGAGTGAAGGAAGCAATTTGCAGCCACCTGCACTGTGTGTGCTCCAGCACTGTCTGGGCCCGAGGCACTCCTGGGGCTGCTTAGGGGACACATCCACCTGGCGCCTGCTATATACCAGGCATAGGCTGGGGCTCAGTCTTGAGAAATATATCCACCTGGGTGCCTGCTGTATGCTACACATGGACTAAGCACTGGGGGGCACTGTTGAGGGATAATTCCCCTGGCATCTGCTGTATACTAGGCACAGGCGAAGTACTAGGGCTCAGGCTTGAGGGATACATCCACCTGGTGCCTGCTGTATGCTATGCATGGACTAAGCACTGGGGGGCACTGTTGAGGGATACATCCACCCAGCGCCTGCTGTATACTAGACATGGGCTAGCCACTGGAGCTCAGGCTTCAAAGATACATCCAACTGGTCCCTGCTGTGCACTAGGTATGGGCTTGAGGGATGTACACTAGAGCCCTAGGCATGTACACTAGGGCTCAGGCTTGAGGGATGCATCTGCCTGGCACCTGCTGTATACTAGGGATGGGCTAAGTACTAGGACTTAGTCTTGAGGGATACATTTACCTGGCGCCTGCTGTATACTAGGCACAGTCTAAGCACTGTGGCTCAGGCTTAAGTGATACATTTACCTGGCTACTAGGCACAGGCTAAGCACTGGGGCTCAGTTTTGAGGGATACATTTACCTGGCGCCTGCTGTATACTAGGCACGGTCTAACTACTGGGGCTCAGGCTTGACAGATGCATTCACCTGGCACCTGCTGTAGAGTAGGCACCGGCTAAGCACTGGGGCTCAGTCTTGAGGAATACATTTACCTGGCACCAGCTGTATACTGGCCACACACTAAACACTGGGGCTCAGTATTGAGGGATGCATCCACCTGGCACCTGCTGTATACTAGGCATACGCTAAGCACTGGGCCTCAGTCCTCTGAGCTGACAAGGCTGAGCACCTGGTATGTGCTGGGCACTGGGCTGCCGAGTTTACCCACTGGGGTGAGCGGGTGAAGCAGCTGGAGCCTCTCTGTGCGGCAGTGGCCGGTTCCCAGATGATCACCCATGTTCAGCTAAAGGTCTAAGAGCAAGCTGGTAACGCTCTTTCTTGTACTATTATTCAATATTCCTCATCCCCAATTTCACACGCAAACACCTTGGGGTGGAGTTGGCCCTGGCTTCTAGAAAGAGCTCCTGGCAAAAGCACGAGGTCAGCTCCCCTAGCCCCCATAGCTCCCCGCACCCCCAGAGCAAGGAGGCTGGGTCCTGTCTAACTCTCTGGGTTGCGCAGTCCTCCCTGGCATTGCTGGGTGCCCAGCACTGTGCTCCAGGGACCTGCCTGGGGATGGGAAGGCCCTTCTCATTCATTCACCCCACAGGGCGTGGCTGTGCGCTGGCCACACAGACAGATGGAGCCAGCTGGCCTCGGGACACCCACAGGTCCCTGGAACCAGTGACTGTGGACTGTGGTCCATCAGCAGGCACAGTCAAGCTGTGTCTTCAAAATAAATCCAGACGCTGACCCGTTCCGTCCCCTGTACTGCCGCCTCCCTGGCTCACACCCGTGTCCTCTTCACTCTGGGATGCTGCCAGTCTCCTGCTGCAGTTTTAAAAGGTGACTGAGTTTCTTGCAGCTCCTCCTTGACAGGTGTGGTCTAATCCCCTTCCCCTTGAATTTGAGCCAGCCTTGAAGCCTGGCTTGGAACCAGTTGCGTGTAGCCGGAGAGCAGCTGTGTGACGTTCAGCGCTGGGTCCGAAGAAACCTGGCAGCTGCTGTGCTGGTCTTCGGGAACATGGAGCTCCCAGGCTCCTTCCCGTGATGCTGCCCCAGCCCCCGAGCTGTGAGAAGCTCCAGCCCCAGGCAGAGACCACTAGTGGGTGCTCCCATTTTCGGTCCCACCAAATTCCCATCTGATGAGCAGGAGCGCTGCCGGCCACATGACTATGCCATTGCGGATGTCCAGCCCTGGCGAGACTTCAGATGACCACAACCCCATTGGACACCTGACTGGAACCACAGGAGGGACCCCAAGCAAGAACCGGCCCCCTGAGCCTTTCCCGAACTCCTGACCCACAAAATAGCCACCCACTAAAGCAGATGGGTGATTCTCAGCCACTGTGCTTTGAGGAGTCACAGCAGACCAGCCTCCCTGCGTCCACCCCAGAGCCCCTGCCGGCTGTTTAACCCCGAAGCCAGGGGGCAGCCAGTGTTTAACCCTGAAGCCAGGGGGGCAGCCACTGTGTAACCCTGAAGCCAGCGGGGTGGCCACTGTGCTTTGAGGAGTCTCAACAGACCAGCCTTCCTGTGGCCACCCCGGAGTCCCTGCAGGCTGTTTAACCCTGAAGCCCGGGGGTCCTGTGAATCCTGTACAATGTCCGTGGGATCACACCTCCTGTGTTGAAGACCCAACGCTGGACCTGTCCCACGCAGAATAAAGCCGAAATCCCCACCATAGCTTGGGGTCAACAGGGGCTGCCCCCCCACCCCGAAGGGCTCAGGTCCCTCCCTCTGCTGTGTGGGGGTGGAGGGGAGAGGTGGAGGCTGTGCTCAGCGGGGAGCCCAATCAGAAGGACTCAGCATCTTGAGGCCAAAAGTGGGCGACGGGGAGGGAGGCCCCAGCATGGTGCCTGGGCCTTGGGTTTGGGACCTGGGGTTGGGGTGACCCGTTTGCTGAGTGCCGCTTGTGGGGATAGCATCATTGAGGAAAGTTTCTTTTGGCATAAGAAGGTGAGGGGGTGGAGGATCCTGGGGACGTAGCCAGTGATGGAGGATGGACCCCAGAGGCCTCAAGGAGGGTTTGGAGAGCTGGGGATGAGATGGGTGGGGACCCAGAGAGCCCTGGGACCAGAGAAGGGGTGAGCAGGGGCTGAGTGTGGGTTCCGACAGCGATGAAGGCCTCAGGGAGAGGAGTCCAGGGAGCTCGGTGTGGATGAGGCAGGTGGCAGGGCCAGCTGTGTGGTGGGAGGAGCGAGCTTCCCTCTGACCTTGTTGGTGGAGTTTGTATGAGCGTGCACACTAGCACACACACATGCACACTGTCTTACACACACACTCACACCCACACTTACATTCATACATATACACTCACACACTTTTACACACACATGCATTTTTACACACATAGTTTTACACACACACTTTTATACACATATGTCCGTACACACTTACATATACACACACAGGCTTACACGTTCACAGTCTTACACTTACAGTTACACTCACACACAGATACACACTTTTACACATATACACTTTCTTACATTCACACACAAATACATACACATACACTCTACTCATGCTCACAGTCTTACATGCAGTTTGTTACATGCTTATACTTACATGCTTACACACATACTATTACAATCACATACACTTACATTCACACATGCACACTCATGCACACTCATACACACACATCCTTACACACACACACTCACAAATACACACCCTTTCACACGTACAGTCTTACACTCTCACACTCTCACACTCACACACACATTCTTAACACTCACATGCATGCAGTCACTAAATGCAGAAAGACCGCTGGTCAGTTGCCCGAGCACCAGCAGGGCTCCCAGGGCCCCAGTGGCTGCTGAGTTGGGGCTGCGACCTCAGGCCCCTGCCACTGCGCCACACATTCTCCTGCAGGTCAGAGACCCTTGTCTGATCCACGGTGGATGGAGTTTCCTCTGGACAGATGCCCACCCAGTGTCCCTCCTCCTTCTGTCCCCACTGCTGCCCGTGCACCCCTCAGTGTCGAAGCAGACACAGAGCTGGCTCCAAAAATCCTGGCCATTCCTGACCCCGACAGCCCTGGTGATCATCACTCACTCACGCCTTCCTTCTCCATCAGCGATGAGCCACGCACCTGCCCACCTGGGCTTTGGCCAGCACAAGGGAGGGTGCCGCAGGAAGGCATCCAATTCCAGCCACAAGGGGGTGTTCTCCTGTTCTGCTCCTCTCCTCTCCCTCCTCCCTGCTCCTCCTCCTCCTTCCTCCCTCCACCGTTTCTCCCTCCTCCCTCCTCCTCCCTCTTCCTCCCTCCTTCTCCCTCCCTCCTCTTTCCTCTTTCTTCCTCTCTCCCTCCTCCCTGCTTGCTCCTCTGTTCCCTCCTCCCTCTTCTTCCCTCCTGCCTCCTTCTACCCGTTCCCTCCTCCCTGCTCCCTGCATCCTCCTCTCTTCTCCCTGCATCCTTCTCCCTTCTCCCCGTTCTCCCTTTTCCTCTTCCTCTCCACCTACTGAGAACCCAGCACGGTCCCGGTGTGGCCTCCCCTGCATGTGCAGGGCTGGGCCGGATGGATGCACAGTAGGTTCTCCCCTCCCTGTGTCCTCGTCACCCTGCAGGGGCTTGCGTGGAAGCTGGAGGTGGGTGTGGAGAGGTGGGATGCGATGGCTGTGCTGACCCCGCTCTCCACCGCATGGCAAGTTCCTGTCCTCCACATCCTCCAAAAGCGGGCCGGGCCTGTCTGTCCTGTCCCACAGGCTGATCCAGGAGTGGCCCGGGGCCTGAGCAGGGTGTCTGAACAGTGAGCTGACACAGATCCGTGGGAGAGGGGAGCCATGGAGAAGTCGGACACAGGACCAGCAGCCCTGCTTCTGACAAGGCTGACTGAAGACCGTGGCTTAGAACAGTCCCTCTGGTCTAGATTCCGAGGAAGCCAACCACGGGGTGCCGGGCCTGCTATGCCAGCCACTTCAGCTGGCCTGAACCGACACCATGTGCCTTTCGGGACTCAGTACTCCCGGGGTGGGGGGAAGCTTTGAAATCACGTCCTTCCCGGTAAGGACAGGGACACTCTCCCAGCTGCACCCTCCCCCACCAAGAGGGCAGCCAGGACAATTTCCAGGAGAAGCCGCCACCCAACTGCCCTTTGCAGAGCCTGGGCCTGGGCCTGGAGTCACCACGACGATGTGTTCTGTGTTCGAGCACTCGGAGCTGATGTGCAGCCGGGGGCTGGGCCGTGGCCTCCTCCCCCAGTGTTGCTCCCATTTCCCAGAGGAGGACGCGGGCTGGGCTGAGCTGCTGCCTGCCTGGGTCTGCCCACCCGCCCCACCTGCCTCGGTCAGTGCACCTCTGCCCCGCTGATGGTTGATTTGCTGGGCCATTGTTCCAAGGGGGAAACATCTTCGCGTTTCATTTCCTCTCCATTGTAGGACGCAGGCCCTTCACAGCCGCAGGAGCAGGCCCGCCTCTGGGCTGTGCTGCTGGATATTAAAGCTGCCACCGTCTGGGCTGGAAAAGTGCGGATGAGAGCACTTCCTTTAATGAGTCTGGCTTCGGAGAACAGCCCAGACTGTGGCTTGCCGAGGAACCCAAGACTATGGGAGGTTGCAAAAGGTGGGGGTGGAGAGGGTGCAATGGGGGTTGAAGCTGGCACAGTCTCCCCCTGTCCCCACACCCCACCCTGCTTGGGTGGCCTGGGAACTGCGGCCCACCTTGGCCCACCCAGCAGGGCTGGCGGGTTCTGCTCCCCTCTCCTCCACCAATGCTAGAGCCCCAGGCACAGCCAGCACTCTCCCTGGGCTTCTAGGTCCCAGCAGGCCCCACCCCTCTTTCTTAAAGCAGGGCCAGATTTAGTTGGGTGTCCTCCATCCCCTGCCAGTGACTTCAGGAAGGGCCCATCTGAGAGCAGGAGATGCCACTGGGCAGCGCTATGACCGGAGGGTAACGTCTATCCAAGTCGTTCTGCCAAGTTGGGTCAAGGATTTTCTCAAGTGGAGGAGAGACAAAGGGGCAGTGCACACTCCTCTGCTGCTCCCAGCCCCGCTCGCAGACTGGATGGCTACGTGCCTGTGGGGGTGCCTTCCTGGGCGAGTATAAAAATAGGCTGGAGCAGGAGCTTCAGGGGTGCAGGGTGCAGAGCTGTAGGCATGCAGGTCCATCCACAGGGTGGCAAATGGGAGGGTCTCCTCCTCTCTAAGGCTGAATCACACTCTATTTTGAATATACGCCCCAGTTTACCATCTGTCCGTCGATGGACACTTACCATTGTGAACAGTGCTGCAGTGAACCTGGGAGTGCAGACATGTTTACAAGGTGGGGATTTCATTTGGGAGGTATACACCCAGAAGATGGATTGCTGGGCTCCAGGGTGGTCATCTTTTTAATTTCTTTAGGACCCCCGCTCTGTTTGCCATAGCAGCCGCAGCATTCCACATTCCCAGCCGCAGTGTCCAAGGCTCCCTTTTTCTGCACACCCCCACCACCCGTATCTCCTGTCTTTTTCATGGTAGCTGTCCTAACAAGTGACCAGCTGATTTTTCTTAAATGCAGCTATCTCTAGGGGGTCCACACCTCACAGCCTTGCCACAACCCCCAGAAAGCTCGCACTGTTAGAGTTACCCCAGAGTGGCAGGGCCCCGGCGGGCAGGGTTTGGGGATAGGGCTGGAGGGGCACAGGCAGCTATGAGTAAGCGGAGGCCGCCTCTGTGTGCAGCAGGAAGGGGACACAGGACCCCAGAGTCCTCATGTGTCAAGGTCCCCAGGGGTCCCTCTGCCTGGCTTGCAGCCTTCCTGGTTTTGCACTTGAGATGGGAGAGAGTGGGAACCATTCCTGCCCTGGGAGTCCCACCTCCATGTGGAGCCAGAAGCCTCCCATCTGCAAGCTGCAACATGAGTAATGAGGCCGGGCACGCTGGAGATCGACCCTCATTTCTGTGATCAATCCACCAGATTGGACGAAGCTGATTCTGCTCTCCCAAGAGGGTCAGCCCCGTTCCCCACCCCCATTGATACCTGTCCCGCAGGCCACTCAGGGAGCAGTCTGCACTTTGACTGCACAGGGATGCCCCCCGGGAGGCCGAGGCTATGGGCATCCGTGGCTCTGGGCTGGGTGACAGGAGTGTGATAGAACGCCCGGGAGCAACCTTAACAAGGAGAGCTGCCTGCTCCCACGCCTCCTTGATGTGCGACCCTGGCAAGCCGTTCAACCCCTCTGGTCCTTATGGCTTCTCCTGAAAACCAAAAAGAGCGTAAGCCCTGCTGGCCTCCCAGGAAGCAGGTGACACATGTTCCCAAAGGTCACAGGTCACTCCCCTCCCACCTTCCTGACCCCACTTCTGACCAGAGTCACCCCTTACCCCTCCCTGGGGGGCACTGGTCCAAAGCCCCTCACCTCTCCAGGTCTGTTTCCGGCTCTCCAAAATGGGACTAAACCCGAGTGCTGCTTGTTTCCTTGTTTGTAGGATGGGAACAGCCTGGATTTACAGCGGCCGTCTCCGGGAGCCCGAGCTGGAGCAGGAAGAGGCCCGTCCGGGACTCTGCAAGGCGTGGGGTGCGGGTGGTTCTCCTTTTCTGAGGTCCCTGTTCTAGGATTGATGTGGCCTCCTGAGCTCCAGGAGATCGCAGCTGAGTGCTGGGCCCACCCTGTGGAGGGGCCTGCACTCTGTCTCTGCCTCCGGCCTCCCTGCCTGGGCCCAGGTAGCCACGGTCCGGGAGCAGCCCAGACGAGCGTTGGGGTTCCAGCCTCCCTGCTGCCGGGCAGTGTTGTGCTGTGCTGGCTGTGCTGGCCGTGCTGGCCGTGCCGGCGTGGGGAGAGGGCCGTCATGGCTCTCAGCTCCTGCAGCCCATGGCCCAGAGGCCACCCTCGCCAGGGAAGGCTCCAGGCCCTGAAGACAGCCCTCCCCCTCCAGGGCAGCCTGTGCCAGCTCTGGAAGCACCACCATCAGCTCTCTCCACCGCCTCGGGGAGGTCGTCACAAGCCTTCCTGTGCAGGTACTCACTGAGGCTGCAGGAGCACAGGGCTCCATCTGCCACAAGAGAAAGGAGGGAGCGACTTCGCCTGCCCTTCCCCTGGGGGAACATGGCTGGAGCTGTGGCTGTGGTGGCTGGAGCCATGGCTGTGGTGGCCGGAGTCATGGCTGTGGCGACTGGAGCCGTGGCTGTGGCGGCTGGAGCTGTGGCTGTGGCTGTGACTGCTGGGTGGAAGGTCCAGGTGTTCCACCCAGAGCACTGTCCTCTGCATCAAGTCCGGGCAACACAGAATAAGCATCATGCTCCACAGGAGGTAGCCTGCCTGTCCTTCAAATCCCTCTTCTGAGGCCCATCCTGCCCTGATGCTTGCCTTATCCCCAACCAGACAGTGCCACTCCGATGCCCAACACCCACCAACGTGGCCACCTAGAGTCGTTTCCCCAAGCTGCAGGCCACTGTGTTAAGGGCAAGTCAGGGCTCATTTAGACAGGAAGACATTTTACATATGACAGCTCCCAAGCTGAAAGAAAGTTGTGAAAGCTGGCCAGGTGGACACGGGTGGGAGAGAGTCCCAGAGGTGGGACTGGTTGACTTAGGCGGGAGGGGCAATCTGGGTGGACGCTGGTGGGAGGGGTGACCCAGGTGGATGAAGGTGGGAGGTGTGATCCAGGTGGACACAGGTGGCAGGTGTGATTGGGGTGGTCATGGGTGGGAGGGGTGACCCGGGTGGACGAAGGTGGGAGGTGTGATCCAGGTGGACACAGGTGGCAGGTGTGATTGGGGTGGTCATGGGTGGGAGGGGTGACCCGGGTGGACGAAGGTGGGAGGTGTGATCCAGGTGGACACGGGTGGCAGGTGTGCCGCAGGTGGAGAAAGCAGTGTGATGCCTGCAGCCCAAATGGAAGTCACGGACACCCAGGCAGGCAAGAGCCATGCCAGGCTGAGAGACGGAGATCTTATCAGGAGGGCCAGGAACATCTTGGGCTGACCCAGAGGTGGGGGTGACGCAGGCCCAGCACGGGCTGAAGGCGGGGCTGGTGAACTGCACAGGCAAGGGGAAGGCTGAATCCTGGCTAGAAGATTCCAACTCAGGTGATAATTACGCCCACTGTGGAGTCCAGATGGGCCCCTGGTGCTCTGGGATCAAGGCCTCATCTTCCCCAGTGAGGAGGAGGGTAGCCCCGAGGGGAGCGTGCAGCTCCATGGGGAGCCCAGGGCGGGGCCTGACTTCTCAGAGCCCTCTTGGCAGGCTGCAAAGGGCCTTCAGTCATCCCCCTTCCAGCCTAGCTTGAATTCCGCGAGATGGAGACTCACTGTAAGCCACCTCCATCACCACGGATGTGGATACAGGAGGGTAAGGCGGTGGTCCAGCATGGAGGCCCCCGTGTGAGAGACAGCAGGGATGGGAAGAAAAATGGCAGGAGAGTGAGAAGGCAGAACACAGAATGGGCTGCGGGAACGGGACGGCAGCAAGGCTGGGGCCACTCCGTCTGCTCATATAGACTTGTTCCAACGGATGCCGGCCCAATTCCTGTCCTGGGGCCGCCACAACCAAATCCCACAAACTGGAGCTTCAGAAAACAGACACTGCTTCTTCCCCAGTTGTGGAGGCCAGAAGCCCGAGATCCAGGTGCCGGCAGGACCATGGTGCCTCTGCAGTCCTCAGGGAGGCTCCTTCCTGCCTCTTCCAGCCTCTGCAGGCTACAGCAGGACTCTGGTCTCTGCCTCCATGGGCCCCGCACACTCCCTGCCTGTCCATGCCTCTTCCCCTCTTCTAAGGACACCAGTTGTGTGGGTTCAGGGCCCACCCTACTCGAACAGGGCCTCATTTAACTGAACCAATGACACCTGCGGTTCCCTGTTTCTGGAGAAGGTCGAATTCTGGGGTTCCAGGAGAGACATGAAATGAGGGGGACACTATCAACCCAGTACACTGGCTGGAGGCCTGAGGGCCTCCTGCGCTGGCCTCAGGGTGGGAGGGAGGCTTGGTCCCTGTGGAGGTGAGCAGCTCAGGGCCTTCAGAGCCAGGATCCACAAATGTGTGGATGATTCGATAAGGGATGTGGCCTTTACCCTCGGGGGGTGAGCCTGGCTGTGGCGATGGCCATAGCACCAGGATGCAAGGTACCAGGTGAGAGGGGCAGGGATACAGGCAGTGCCGCCCGTCCTGCCTGGGGAAGTCCAGAAGCCTCTTCGGGTTGACCTGCCAGCCAGGCCTTGGAGGCGAGGAAGCACTGCTGTGAGGACTCCACAGCCCTTGGCTGGGACATGTCCCGCCCTGTGGGCAGCTGCTGCTCCAGACACACTGGCTGTGAAGGAGCAGAGTCCAAGCCTCCTGCAACACATTCGGGAACTTTCTGCCTTGGAAAACATCGAACGTCTAACATTGTCCCTTTCCTCTGGAAAAGGCACTGGGTACAGAGATGACAAGGTGCTGGCCCCGCCTTCCAGAAGCCCCCAGCGTCATGCGGAAGACACCCAGTGACCGGCCCAGCTCATCTCTGCCTTTCTGCTGTTGGCTGCACAAGCGTGCACCTGCCGTGGGCCCTGGGAAGTCTTCTGTGCTGAAGTGGAAAGGCTTCCGGTGCCTTCACAAAGCAAATGCTGCTGAATGACAGCTGCCTATCTCAGTCCACTTGTGCCGCTACAAAGGATGCCTGAGGCTGGGTGATGCATAAAGAACAGAAGCTTACTTGCTCACGGATCTGCATGCTGCCCAGGAAGCATGGCCCTGGCATCTGCTTGGCTTCTGGGGAGGCCTCAGGAAGCTTCCACTGACCGTGGAGCGGGAGGGGCTCCGTGTGTGGAGCACACATGGCGGGAGAGGAAGTCAGAGAGGGAGCTGGGTGCCGGCTGTTTTCAGCAGCCTCTTTCTCAGCAACTCACACAGCAGAACTCACGCCCCACCGCCGGCCCAGGGCATTCATCTACGCACAGGGATCCACCCCATGAGGAAAACACCTTCCACTAGGCCCCACCTCCAACACTGGGATCAAATTGCGATCTGAGGTTTGGAGGCCCAACTGTGCCTGCCAGCACTGCTCCTGGATATCACCCAGGAACATGCGTCCCTCTCAGTCCTAGAGATAATTGCCACCCTCAGGGACTCAGCACTCTCAGTACCAAGGACAGCGGCCTAACCGCCAGATGTGCCTCCTGATAGGGTCAGTGGAGCACTTGCAGACACTCTCCAAGCATCCACTGTGTGCCACGCTCGCGCACCAAGGCCGTGCCAGTGGGTGTCGTCACGCCAGCTCTTCCCAGGCCTGGGCAGCTGAGACCTGTGCATGCCAGGCCAGAGTCTCCAGGCCCAGATGTGAACCTGGAATGCCCCAGCCTATCTCCTCCTTCTTGGGGTCCCCAGATTCGCTCCCCAAGGACCCTGAAGAGTTCACGTTCTCACCATAAGCAGGTGCTCACACCGGTGGCAAGTAGATGGACAGCAACCCCCTAGAGGCAGGGCCCAAGGGTCCGACGCACTTCACCCCTGCTATAGGACCTGGCCTGGGCCCCTGCGACCTGGGAATGCCACATCACAGAGGTTCTCTGGAAACAAGGAATGCAGACCCCACGACCACGCACCCCTGCTCCCCAGATGACCCACTGCAGCAGACCAAACACGGGCATCCGTCTCTGACTGCCCCACAGTGCAAGCAAATGACGTGTCTGGGTTTGTCTCCCCAGAGCTGACCGGAGACAGGGACCTGAGGGCTAATGTGTCCTTGGGCAGTGAAGAGAGCAGTGTCAAGGGCAGTGGGGAGGGAGGAGAGGCAGCCACTAAGTGGGAGAGACCTGCGGCTTCTCAGATGGCCTCCCTGTGGTGGCCGGGTCCTCGTGGGTCCACTCGACATCATGCCTTTAATTTCCTACAGTCGCTGACAAGGCACAATAAAGCTGGCGACCTCAGACAGAGGTTTATCCTCTCACCGTCCCGGAGGCCAGAAATGCCAGACCAAGGTGCCAGTGAGCCGTGCTCCCTCAGGAGGCCTTGGGGAAGCTCCCTCTTGCCTTGTCCAGCTTCCAGGGGCCCCAAGCGTTCCTGGGCTTGTGGCTGCATCGCTCCAATCCCTGCCTTAGTTGTCACATTCTCCCCAGGCGCCTGTGTCTTCTAACACAGACATCGGCCATTGGATGAAGCCACCCTAGATCCAGGATGACTTCGTCGTCACTTACTGACATCTGCAAAGACCCTATTTCCAAATACGGTCATATTCACAGCTGCAGCTGGTTAGGACTTGAACATGTATCTCAGGGGGACACAATTCCACCCACAGCAGTCCCCCTTTGTCCCCACCCAGCCCAGGTGAGAGCCAACTGGGAGCTGCACAGCTGAGGCCGTGGTCCCCACCCCACCTTTGGTCCCCACCTCACCTGGAAAGTTCATGTCCAGGGGCTCTGCTGTCCACGGACTCTCCTCACCTGCTGTCCACGGACTCTCCTCACCTGGTCCTCACCACAACTCCAGGCCCCTTCCCAAAAGTATGGCAGGTCTGCCTGCCCCAGAAGGCCCTGTCCCAGACATCGTTCTGCCAGCCCCGGGGAGGGCTTCCTGATGTGTCACTAGGGTCCTTCTGCCTGGTAGGCTGAAGCTGGGGCTGGCTGTCGCTGCCGCTGTCCTGGATAGCCTTGTGGGCCTCCCCTGTGGTAAGCCAGGGGCCGTCTTGCTGCCCTGTGAGCCCTGGCTGCCCTCCCCTCCATAGGCTGGGCAGGCAACTGAAAAGCAGAGCCCAGGAGCAAAAGACAGAGGCCCCAGACCCCAGCCTCAGAAACGCCTGGGGCTGCCCTGATACCACGCTGGGCAGCTTCAGGAGATACCGTGTGGTCACCTGGTGCTGGGGGACTTGCAGGCATCAGGCCCTCCACTCCTCCACAGTGTGGAAAAGGAGGCGATGCGGCCCAAGGCAAGTGACCCAGGACAGGGCTCTGCAGGAGCACCCCAGCTCCATGGGGCCATCCCATCAATCACATAGAATGCCAGCTGCGATGCGCACACACTGGGGACCCAGCAAACAAAGTGGGCCTGGACATTGGCATGGATTTCCGACACATCAGGGTACAACCACCAAATGTGGAAAGGTCACAAAACATTAAAGCAGTTGATGGAGAGAAAATATTGAAGATTTCATCAGCAGTTTATTGGCCTATTTCGATGACATTAACTTTTTAAATTGACGCTCAAGACTTTCCAACAGAGGGAAGTTTCACTTCTCAACCCAGAGGGAGCCGCATGGGACTCCTAACCTGGTGAGCTTTCTGGAGAGGCAGTGGGGGTGGCAGCAGGACTAAGGGGCCCAGGCAGGGACAGCGGGGACAGCGGGACGCTGCGGGGGCAGAGGAGCCCCAGCAAGGGTGGGGGTGGGGAGGGACGGGTGCTGTGGGGAGGGTCCCCCTTGCCCTCTGGTGACACGAACACTCTTCTGGGTGCCATCTATTCAGAGACAGGAGGAGACAGAGACACAGAGACAGGAGGAGACAGAAACACAGAGACAGGAGGAGACAGAGGCACGCAGAGACAGGAGGAGACAAAGAGACACAGAGACAGGAGGAGACAGAGAAAGGCAGAGACCGGGAGACACAGTGAGCTCCAGGGACTGACAGACACACATACTGATGCACGGAGATATAAAGACAAAGAGACAGAGATAAAGACAGAGGTGCTGAGAGAGAAACAGAAAGAGAGGGAGGGGACAAGAGCCAGAGACAGGACGCACCTGGTCATCGAGGAGCGGAGCCTGCCTGGTCCACACCGGTCCAGGGCCGCGCCACAGAGGACAGGAGGTGAGGCTGGGACACCCCGGGGGTCCCTGGAAGGAGGGTGGGCGACGGACCGGCCTCAACCACAGGAAAGTCACTGTCCCGGGGCGGCAGTTAGGACCCTGTGCAGTAGACGGGAGGGCGACTTTGGGCTCCACCGGGAGGAAGCAGCTGTGTGTCTCGAGGTAAAATCCCCACCCGGGCTCCAATGGCCCGCACCTGCCCTGGGGTGCGCCAGGGTGGGCTCTGCGGGGCATCACGCGGGTGAGCAACAGGGAGGAGCCTCGAGGAGTCCATCCCTTCGGCAGGTGGTGGGGGCCCGGATCTGGGTCTACGCCGCCCCACCTCCCTAGCGGTCACCCTGCTGAAGAGAAGGCGCCGCACCTGCGCGACCGCGGCGTCTAGAGCCTACCGCGGTGGGGCGTCCGCCCTCCTGAGTGGCAGTTTCTGTGGGCGGGACGCCTGGGTTGCCATGGAGACCGAGAGCCCAGCCCCGCGGAGCCTCAGGTGCGCACCGGGACAGGAAGCCGAACGCAGAGCGGGAGACTCGACTTGCACTTTAATCGGCCCTCCCAGGAGCCGGTGTCCAGAGGGTGCGGGGTTCGCGGGGCCGGTGGGGGCGTG
>NW_012107363.1:3874499-3880727 GCF_000951045.1 Mandrillus leucophaeus | reverse complement strand
ACAGGGCGTCGCGGGGCAAGTACGCGCCCCCACTGCCATCCAGGCCCTCGCGGCGCGGCCAGAGCACTCACAAAGGAAGCACCTACTGTGCGCCAACCCTGCGCCCGGCAGCGTGCGGGAGACTGGGGAACCCAGTACTTCCATGCCCTGGGGGATCTCGGTGGACTCGAGGTCATGTCCTGGTGAGGAATTATGGTCCCTTTTATTGATGAGGAAGCGGAGGCACAGACGGCGCGGGTTCCAAGCCGCCTAGGCCTCCGAGGTGGGCGCAGCTCCTAGCCCGGCCTTCTGTCTGGAGACTCGGAGCGCGGGCTGCGAGCCCGGGTCGGATGGCCTTAACGCAGGGTACAAGGCAGCCCGTCCTGGTGGCCCTGCCGGCTGCACGAGGGGGAAGAGCTGGCCTCCTGCCTCGTTTCCTCCGCTCTAATGGAGAAGGAGGCTGCTGACTCGGAAAGAGGCACTGCAGGGTTGGGGGAGCCCTACCCGCGGACATCTCCAAGCACCCTGCACTGCTGTCACCAACCCTGTCACCTGCCCTCCTATTGCTGTGTTTTGAAAACCTGAGCTCAGCGGGCCTGCCTTGTGGTCCCTCTGCGCAGGGGTGGGCAGAGAGACAGAGGGTGGATGAGTGGATGGGTGAGAGGAGAGTTGCAGGGAGGGCCTGCCGGGCACACGTGTCTGCAGTCTCTGGGGAGTGCCATGCCACCCTGTCCAGCCCCAGCCCCAGCCCAACACCCTCCCCTGCTGAACCAGAGCCAGAGCCAGAGCTCCACCTGGTGAGCTTGGGTGTTCCCAGGATACCCCACTATACCTACTACGTGCGGGCCCTGTCCTGTGGACACAGAGATGGGTCAGACACAGCCTGAGGCCTGGAGTAGCTGGCTCTTTGGTGGTGGTGGGACCGGGGTGGTGGGAAGACCAGAGGTTGGGGGAAGAGGGGCACCCTGAAGGATGCTGTGCACATAGTCAAAATCAGATGCATGCTTCTCACCAGGTTCCCAGCAGAGGCAAGAGATGATTGGAGGAGAGGACGCAGCCAAGGCATGAGATGATTAAAGGAGGGGACACCTCTTCCTAATTTGCAGAGTGACCCTAAAGGCTGTAGCAGCTGCCAAAGAGGCCATAGCCCAACCAAGGACTATCAGAGAGGGCTTCCTGGAAGAGGCAACAGAAAAACAAACGCTAAATCAAAGAGCAGGTAGGGCTTTGCTAGGCAGCAGATGGGGAGACCATCTGAGTTCCTGTTTCTCCACTGCCCTGCTGCTTCCCCAGGGGTTGGGAGCCCTATTGAGGGGAGTAGGGAGGGCCTGTGCCCTCTCTGGGGAATGTGCTGGAACATCCCCCATAATCTAGGCAGATAGGGGCAGCAGAATCCAAGAGCCACCCCAGAGGAGGGTCACTCTGGGACAGTCAGGGTCCCTCCCTCAGAAGGTCCCTCCCCACCAGACCATGCCCCGCCCTCTGTGTGAAGAGGGGAGGCCACTCCCCTGTATGGCTGGAGTCCCTGTCCCTGCACGCACTCCCCGCCCTTCCCCAGCCCTGGGCTTCTCTGTGTTCTGAGCCAGCCAGGCAGGGGCGGAGTCAACCACCTCCACCCCAGATCCTGCTACCTGGCAGCAGATGCATTTGGTTTAAATATTTCACTAGAGGCCAGGTCAGCATCTCCCTGTTTGAAGACATGCCAGGGAAGGAGGAAGGGCAGACTGAAGGGGACCGGTCATGGTGAGGCCCTGAGGTGCTTCCCAGAAACTGTGAACCCAGAGTATGGTGAGAAAAGGCACTGCCCAGAATGGCCATGATGTGAAGGTAGAGACCTCTACCTGTGGGCTCCGTTCTGGTGGTCTTGCTGTTGGAGTGGCCTCTGCTTTGCAGTGTGCAGCCACAGTGAGTGGAAGCATGCTGGCACCTCTACTGCGGGAACCCGGCTACTGGAGGATGGAAAGGACAGCTCTGCCACTGAGACGCAACAGATCCCACTAGATAGGGTGGGACACAAAGAGACTCAAGCCAGCTGCAGCCCTGAGCCAGCTTCTCTGCCCTATGCAGACCCTGGAATGTCCTCTGAATTCCAGGGGAACAAAACAAAACAAACGAACAAAAAAACCTTTAATCCTAAGTAAGAGCTGATGTGACCCCAGAGCTCTCAGAACCCTTCAGGGTGACCACAGCGCATGAAGCGCACTGCAGAGCTCTTGGGACCCTGTGGGGTGACCGCAGCATGTGACATGCTCTGCAGAGCTCTTGGGACCCTGTGGGGTGACCACAGCACATGAAGCACACTGCAGAGCTCTGGCCAGACAAGGGTGTGAAAGGAGGCACCCCAGGGCTGCACCTTAGAACTAACAGAGATGACCAGATCTACTCTCTACTGACTGCGTGACCTTGAGCATTTGTAAAATGGGGAACAGCAGTGCTTGCCTCACAGGTACCACCAGAGAGCTATTGACTCACTCTCTCGCTGTCTTCCTACCTTTACTCAAATGTCCTTCCTCACCCACCTTTCTCACTGCCTTCAGGTGCCTTGTCCTCAAGCAGGGATTTGTGAATGGTGTGATGGTTAATTTTACGTGTCAACTTGATTGGGCCATGGGATGCCCAGCTCACTGGTGAAACATTATTTCTGGGTTGACTGTGGAAGAGGTTAGCACAGTGACTGAGTGAACTTACTGCACTCCCCAGTGTGGGCAGGCACCGTCCTATCTGTTGAAGGTCTGCATAGAACAAAACAGCAAGGCAGAGGAAGGTTGAGTTCGCTGTTACTCTGCCTGAATGTTTGAGCTGGGCAGAAGAACCTGCTCCTGATGCTGCTGGTTCACAGGCCTGTAAACTCAGATGGGATACTACACCATTGGCTCTCAGCTCTTAGACCTTTGAACTACACCACTGGCTTTCCTTGGTCTGCAGTTTGCAGAATGCAGATTGTGGGATTTAGCCTCCATAATTGCATGAGCTACTTCCTTATAATAAATCTTATTTTATATAGGCCTATGTAATCTCCAAAGAACCCTGACTAATACAGATAACCAAGGATTGCTGCACAGTCAAGGAATGTCTACACCATGAGGAACGGAGACCAGAATAGATAAACACAGGGAGCAAAAGAGAACCTCAGAGAGAATATGTTGCCTCCACAGAACAAGAACAGTGTGCTCTGCAAAAGGAATGAGCAGAGAATACACATGAGCTGTTGAAAATGTATATCTATCAATATCTATTATATATATTTATATATTATATATAAATATCTATTATATATTAATATCTATTATATATTTATATATTATATATACTAATATCTATTCTATCTAAAGTTGAGGAGGACTTCAGAAGAAAAACAAATTTAACAGAAATAAAACATGTGGGGCTATCTTAGAACATAGGACAAAAAGAAAATCCCCAAAGTAATAGAAAATAAAAAAGATAAACATGTTAAAAATGGAGACTCCATAGAGACCAAACATACAGCTAACAGGAGTGCCTGAAAGAGAAAAAAGAAAACCAAAGTGAAAACAATTTCTACATGATTATTTCAATAAAATTTCTCAGAACTAAAGAATAGAAGTTGCCAGACTGAAGGTCCTACCAAGGCCCCAGCACTGGTATTGTGAAATTTCAAAACAGAAGGAACAAAGAAAACAGCCAAGCACCTCAGGGACAGAGAAAGGAAAGGGTCACCCTCGGAGGAGAGACTCCAAGGTCCTCAGACTTCTGGAGGGCAGCACTGGAGGCTGTGAGTCAGTGTGCAAGGCCTTGGATGGGCCAAGTGAAAAATGATTTTCAGCCCAGAATTTGATACCCAGCCAAACTATCAATCAGGTTTGAGGGATGAATCAAGACATTGTCAAAATAAGTGGAATTTACAAGTTCCATTCCATGCTCCTTTCCTTGAGAGACTTAGAGCAGGGGTGTCCAATCTTTTGGCTTCTCTGGGCCACCCTGGGAAAGAAGAATTATCTTGGGCCACACATAAAAGAACACTAATGATAGCTGGTGAGCTAAAAAAAAAAAAAAAAAAGAAAGAAAAAGAAAAAGAAATTGCAAAAAACCCTCGTGTTTTAGGGAAGTTTACACATTTGTGTTGGACTGCATTCAAAGCTGTCCTGGGCCACATGCAGTCCATGGGCCACAGCTGGACAAGCTTTCTCTAGAAGGTGTAACTCAGTCAGCGAGGGAGGGTCCTCAGAGAGGAGGCTCACAATTTGGGAGCTAGTGGCTGTCACCCAGGAATCAGTTCTTGGGGAGTGTGGTGACATACATGGCGCCCAGGCCTGGAGAGCCTGCTGCAGCCTGAGTGTGGTGTGGCATAGGGGGCCGGGGAGCATCTCAAAAGGAAAATGCATGGGACAGAGGTTTGGGAGCTATGCTTGGGCACTGGAAAAAAGCACTGCTGGGTGAGTGTCAAGTCTGTAAAGCATTTGGGGGCAGAAAAATGGGGATAGGGAGAGGATTACAAAACAGGTCAGACATTCTTCCCCTAAGGTTGCATCTTGGGGAAATGCAAAAGGGAAGATTCCTGAGTAACCAGTGCCCACCCTAGGGAACCAACACTTCAGGAGCTCCCTCGGGCCCCTCCTATCCCACGGGTGCCACCAGTTCTGACTCTTACGCACAGGTTACCTTTGTTCTACTTTGTGTAAATGGAATCAGGTCTCAGAACTTTCAACATACTGAAGTATTGGTGTGATAGCAACAAAAATATGAATATTTTGGTACCTAAAAGCAGCCCAGTATCCTGGAAATATGCATCCTGGAATACAGGGAGGCAGAAAACCCTTATTACACTCACAAATAGGTCCCCCATAGAGGAAGAAAATTAAACTATAAGGTCATACATAAGTCACAGGGAGAACAAATGATCTAAGAATGGAAACAAAGTTCACACCCTGGCTCAGAAACATATGGCATCCAGTGACCTGTGATGAAGCCTCCCAGGGAAAATGCCAGGCCAGCTGAGGGGGCAGGAGAAGCCGGGGGTGGGAGTACATAGAACATGATCCTGACACTTAAAACAGTGAGGAAGACTCTATTCAGGACTATCGCAGCAGTGGTCAGAACGACCATAAGAGGGAGAGATTGAGCTCAACGCTGAAGACTACAAGGACAAATGGGGGTCTCTAGTCAAGGAGGAGGGGGTTCATAGCCCCTGCCACAAGGAGAGTGGGGGCTGATAGCCAAGGGCCTCAGTGGATGGCAAAAGACTGAGTCGAGAAGTCAAGAGCAGGAGATTCTTGCTGAAGGCGGCCAAGGCGCCGGACCTCACAGGTGGGGGATGAGGAACCTGATCATTCATGGAGGGGAGCAGATACCAGAGGTCAGAGGTTCTCCCTAAACCAGCAGAGATGAACACAAAGCCCAGGGTGGAGGCCCGGTGGCAATGAGGTATCAGAGGAGCCCAGGAAAGTCTGGCCAGGAGGATTCCGCTAGGGCTCAGCACTGAAGTGCCAGGGAAGGAATCCAAAGAGGCTGCAACTGTATTCTGGTTCGAAAGCCGAAGTGGATCGCGTGAGAGCCAGCCCCCGCGCGAGAGCCACAGCCCCTGCGTGAGAACCACAGCTCCGGCGCGAGCAGCTCAGCAGGGCCCACTTGTTTCCTTGTTATTAATTTTTACTTTCAGCCACATCCAATTAACAGTGTATTGTTAATTTGCCAACAATAACAACAGGCTCAAATCAGCCATGACCACCCACCGGCGGGAGGGGCCTCCCTGCGTGGAGCTGGCCTCCGCCTCAAGATCTGCATCCCACACTCAGGCCTGCTGCCCTCTGGCCTCTGCCCAGGCTGTGCCCTGGACCCGGATGCTGCTCCCTCAGCTCGGTCCTTTTGGGTCTCTCTGACCTTCCTTCAAGATGCACCCAAGCAAGGCGACCCCGGTGCAGGAAGGGCCCGGCCCCTTGTGTGGGCAGGCTGCGCTCTGTTCACCACGTCGCCATGTTGAGTAGGAACCTGTGGCCACCATCCGGCTGTCTCCCACCCGTGGCAGGAGGCCCTGTCCAGAACAGGTGCACACAAAGTGTCTGCTGGGCTGCCAGGGTGCAGTGAGGATGGCGCCCAGAGGAAAGGCTGCTGCCCTGGGGCTGCCTGAGGAGGGTCCGCAGAAGTTCCCTCTCTAAGGGGAGGAGGGGATTTGCATATCCACTTAGAAGGAGGAGGCGCTGCAGGGAACCTTCCCAACCCCCAAGGGGCTCTTCTGCCCAGATGCTGAGCTAGGAGCCCTCCCTGCCCCGGCCA
>NW_012107363.1:3870269-3874404 GCF_000951045.1 Mandrillus leucophaeus | reverse complement strand
GATGTGCAAACTCACGCCGCCCAGCCCAGGCTCCGCAGCCCGGTTCTCTCGGTTTCACAGGCTGAGGCCGGCTCCCGTGCGGGAAGGCGGGGTTTGCTGCCACCTGCCGACCATTTGCCGTAAGAGGTGGGACGCACGTTCACCTGAGAGCTTGGGGAGGAGAGAGGAAGGAAGGAGAAATTGAGGGAGGAGAGGGGGAGAGGGGAGGAAAGAGGGGAGGGGAGGGGAGGGGAGGCAAGAAGAGGCAAGAAGAGGACAGGAGGAGGAGAGAGATGGGTGACGGGAGAAGGAAAGGAAGAGGGAGGGCCTTCCTGGAAGAAAGAGCTGGATAGGCCTTGGACAGACCCGGGCTTAGATTCTGGCTGTGTGAACGTGGGTGGTTAATCAATGTCTCTGGGCCTCACTTCCTTTATCTACAAAGCGGCGATGACAAAGCCTCCCCCTGAATGAGAGCAGTCTTGAAGTGTCATGATCCCTGCTGAGGAAACCCAGGCTCCCAGAGGCGGATGGTGGAGAGGTGGGGCCGCACTGCTGGCTGCCCCAGTCCTGGAGCCCCGGAGATCCTTCTGTGCAGCAAGGATCTGCCGCCATGCCCCAGGGTCGCCTTTGAGGCTAAAAGTTGTCCGTTTCTCACCCCTGGCCTTACATTGAACTAAAGATGGCACCACAGGCTCTCTGTGTCAGATAGAAAGTCGGCCCGTGCACAGGCCAGGGCTGTCCTCCTGTTCCCAGCTGATGAGACCACGTGAGTCCTTCCTATCTGCAGGGGGGAAGGAGGTGAGACGCGACTGCTCCCCGGGACAGACAGATGCTCGCCAGCTCCTCTGCCTGAGCTAGTCACAGTTGAGGATAACATGAGGGCAGAGTGGAGACCAATGTGACCCCAGGATCACCAGGAGAGTCAGAGACAGAGCAGTGACTCTGTATGTAAATAGGTTGCTGTTATTTTCTTCTGAAGTTTAAGTTGTCCAGCTTCAGTTCCCATGGCTTTACAAAAGCACAGTTTAGTTTTCAGCGACTTCATATTAGGAAACAGGAAAAAAGAAGGAAACAAAATTTAAAACACTATTTTGAAGACTTGTAACCAATAAAAATTAGAATTTGGTCCAAACTGTAGAAAATAATAAAAATTGAAAAACCTTAGGCAAAACTAGAATCTAACAACAAGTATACCATAGTTTTTGAAACATAATTCTTCTCTGTCCAGTTTCCCACTTTTACTAAAGGCAAATCATTGTAGGATTGATTTGCTTTATTATACTTGGCCTGATTATTTGTATGCAGTGCAACAAGAATAATTATTTTTTTACACAGGCTTTTAAATTGGCTTTGATGGAACTTTGTTCCGAAGAAGAAATCTTAGATAAGAGTCTTTTAAAGCTGAGTCCAGCCATGGATTTGTACCATCAAATACCTGTTGAGTTGGGAGAATTCCTCTATCACTTCCTGACAGGCCCAGGAGCCCCAAGAGTGGAGGAATTCTTTACCACAGGTCAGGAACCCTGTACAGGGACTGTGTAGACAAGGTATGAGGCCAGTTTTCCCAAGGGGCTTTTATTGGCTCCATAAGTCGAGTCTGATTCCTTAAAGGAAAGCACACCATTCCAGTCAAAGCTTTGGTAAAATAACTAGTTTCCCCAATTGTGTCTTTTTACAAATGAAAACAGATTCTTATTGCATTTATGCAAATAACTGTATTAGCATAAGCTTAGACTACTCACAGATAGTTTCCAAATTCTGGAGAAATCAGGTAGAGAGAAACAAATGTGCTCCAAGTTTTGTTGATAGGAGTATACTAAATTGGTAAAATCTGTCAATAGCACAAAGTAAAAGTTTTCTTGACTCTGAAAAACAAAACAAAGGATTGGTAATGTTTTAAGCAAAAAGTCAGAAGAATTACTTAGTTTTCTATTAGTTCAGTCCATGCAGTTAATTTCTGTTCTACTTGATATTCGTGAACATTTCAACTCTCCATGAGTCCTGAAAGTTTTTCCTCTATTCTGATGTAACAATTTCCACAGTTATCAGAAACCTGCATTTAAGAGCACCTGTTAAGAGTTTTATAGCTGATTATAAAACCATCTTCTGGCCAGGCATGATGGCTCACACCTTTAATCTCAGCACTTTGGGAGGACAAGGTAGGTGGATCACCTAAGGTCAGGAGTTTGAGACCAGCCTGGCCAACATGGTGAAACACCGTCTCTACTAAAAATACAAAAATTAGCCAGGTGATGTGGCATGTGCCTGTAATCCCAGCTACCTGGGAGGCTGAGGTAAAAGAATTGCTTGAACCCAGGAGGTGAAGGTTGCAATGAGCCAAGATCACACCACTGCATTCCAGCCTGGGTGACAGAGTGAAACTGCATCTCAAAAAACAAAACAAAATAAAACAAAAGCCACCTTCTGAAGAGGACCAAAATAAGACAACAATTGTCTGTGGATGACAAAAAGTTTTAGGGCAGCCATAGTCAAAAACACAATTGACAAAGAAATTTGCTACCTCTGTGGAATACAATAATTTTATGTAACAATTATAATTATTACTGATAATGTACACTAAGTCATGTCAGAATTATAGGAGTGTCCTATAATTTTGGAACACATACCAATAACATATTTATACAAATTCAGCCCAAAGAAAATCAAACAACATTTCATATTTGACAATACTTCCTGTATAATTTTTATACCAAATAAACCAAATTATGTCAATTTTAGAATTTAGGGAAACTAATATATTAAAGGATTAATTAGGTCAGAAAAATACATAACTTATAATTTTATTTTGGAAAGTTTTGTCAAATATCAAAAGTTTGAAACACTTGATATCACAGGTTATTGTAAAGTAAGTCATTAATTTGACCAAAGTGATAACTCAAGGATTTCAAAAAAAAGGTGAAAACCTTCATTCTTTGGGAGAGGAGACTTAATTTTCCAAACAATATAACCCAATTAAACAGCATGAAGCCAGTTAAATTTGTTTTTCAAAATTTTATATACAAACTATAAAATTTTAATCTTGACCATAAGATGTGACTTCTGTAAGTCTTTTAAAACCTATATAACCTTTATTAAGGAGTCAGTTAATGCTTCTAGAAAATCTTGCTAATCTGACACAAGGGCCCATATGCTGGTCTTGCCTCAGCTTGCCTTTGAGATTAATGATTATAGAGAAACTCAACATATTTTACCTCTCAAAATCGACCCTTACAATCTCACATGTCCACCTCTTTCATGATAGTCCCTGGGCCCTGAGGAGTTGAATAGCTTTAATTTCTTGCCCTGTGTCTCAGGAATGCAGTTTATTTTGATTGGCATCTTCTACTGCGCCTGAAGATGAGGCTTTAATTGCTGTCAGTTTTTAAGATTTAGTGGGACTTGGTGTCCTTTTTAGACCCAGGAGTCAAGGCCCTGTAATTCAATGTCACAAGGACTTTAAAAGCCTATACAGAAAGACGTACAGGTGTAATAACCTTAATTTAAAAAAATTTTTTTAATCTCAGTTTTTTTCTAAGCAAACTAAAACTTAATAATAATGGCACAGGAATTATTTTTATAAACCACAAAATCTGTTAGTTCAGTTACCAAGAGGCAAAAGAAAAGACCTGCATTGCACAGAATATTATGTTGGAAGAAAATATTTTCTTTGAACTTCAAGAAAACATTGTTAGCATCAGGCCATAACAAACAGAATTCGAGGAAGAAAGCTTACATGAGCTGAAAATGAGTTTAAGGAGAGCATTAGTACTTTGCATCCTTTAAAAGGGGAGAGAAAACTGAAAATGGCAAGACGCGATAAAAGTTGAACTTTGGGTCAAAAAAATTAAAACCTCATAATTTATTAAAAGTAAATCAATCTCTTAAGAAAATTTTATTGTTCTAACCAATTATTGAGTGTATAAGTAGTTTTTTTTTACATCAAACCCAATCTCTAGAAAAACCATTATAATTTCCCTTTAATTATAGATGATCATCTAAAGTATTTTTTAAATAAATCCTCTTGTTGTGATTTAAACAATCTATTCATGATATGCTTGGATTTTCTGGTTTGTCTTGAACATCCCTGTTTCTTAAGCAACCAGTCATTTTATTCTAGGATTAAATTTACCATAAAAGATTCTTTCTCATACAAATT
>NW_012107363.1:3867339-3869602 GCF_000951045.1 Mandrillus leucophaeus | reverse complement strand
ACCCGGGAGGCAGAGCTTGCAGTGAGCTGAGATCCAGCCACTGCACTCCAGCCTGGGCGACAGAGCGAGACTCCGTCTCAAAAAAAAAAAAAAAAGAAAGAAATATGATAACAGTCCTTGCCCAAAACAAACCTTATTGCCTGTGGACTAGACCACCTAAAGCCACTAGATTAGAAGTTATGGTAATCTTACTAAATTCAAGATGTAGCTATCTTCATCAAACCAATACCAATGTCCTAGTTACTAAAAATTACATGAGCAAAGATCATTCTGTCTTGGGCTGGGTTTAGAGTTTTGTAGCCTCTGTGCCAAATTTTGACACTTTATAGTATTTGGCAGGGATAAGTATGAAATTGCTTGATTAATAAATGCAAACAAAAATGTATGCTGGAAATTCTTAAGACATTTTTAATATTACTTTACCAATAAATTTATAGCTAGTTTATTTATTAAAGATTTTACTTAAGTTACATAAACTTGAAACAGCATTTGACAGTCTTTTCTTTTTTCCTGATAAAGTATTTGATTCAAGCACATCTATTTTCTTAAGCCAATTAACTAGAGCTCTTTTATATATTTTCAGTAGTGAAGCATTGTGTACAGAACAGATAAATAT
Organism: Mandrillus leucophaeus; assembly: GCF_000951045.1. Classification (NCBI taxonomy): domain Eukaryota; kingdom Metazoa; phylum Chordata; class Mammalia; order Primates; family Cercopithecidae; genus Mandrillus; species Mandrillus leucophaeus. The sequence goes on along the minus strand of NW_012107363.1, from coordinate 3,868,986 downwards.
ACACATGTATTAGGCATGCCGATAGAGGTACATCTTACAGATTCGTAAAGAGCGTTTTTTTCCTATCTTAGATTTTCAAATTCTTGATAACCTGTTTCACTATGCTAGGCGGTTGTCAGCTAAATAGCCTTAAATTTGTATATTAAAGGAAACAACTCAGGTGAAAATCAAATAGCGAAATTTACATCATAAGGTACAGAGAGAAAATGTCTGGTGTGCTAGAGGGAAATAAAAATGGATTTAGCTGCCAATTAAACATAAAATTATGGAAATTATAAAGATGTTTTAAATATATATATATATATACACACACACACAAAGATCCTATAGCTTTTACTTCAGAACTTTAACCATGAGATAAATACAAATTCACCAGCCTGCAAACAAAAAACCTGTTAGATCCAAATGAGTTTTATCTCAGTAAAAAAGTAACAGCAGGCAGAAAAGAAAATAGAGAAAAGAGAGAACTTTGGAACTCTAGAGTGTGAGGGTCAACCTTAGGGCCCCTTTTTCTTAGTGTAAATGTGCACAGAGACCATCTTACTTTCATTTTCCATAAACTCTGACAAGTAGAGGTGACATAAAACCTACGGAGTGGCCTGATGCAGTGGACGCGGTGACTCATGCCTGTAATCCCAGCACTTTGGGGGGCCAAAGAGGGTGGATCACCTGAGTTCGGGAGTTCCAGACCAACCTGACCAACATAGAGAAACCCATCTCTACAAAAAAATACAAAATTAGCCAGGCATGGCGGCACATGCCTGTAATCCCAGCTACTGGGGAGGCTGAGGCAGGAGAATCGCTTGAACCCAGGAGGTGGTGGTTGCAGTGAGCCGAGATTGCACCACTGCACTCCAGCCTGGGCAACAGAGCGAGACTCCATCTCAAATTCTCCTTGTTTTCTCCTCATTCTTCGATCGTTTCCCACTTTTTTTTTCTTTAAAGGAGGAGCTGAGCTGTGGCCTAGGTTCTTGCGTGGTAAATCGACGTGTGCTGCTTGTGGGCAGGACTCCACAGTGTTTCACCACCGAGTCACTTCCACCCTCTTCTGTGTCTCAGTTTGTGGTTCCAGAGGTCTGTGACCTCTAAGAGGGCTCAGAAAGCTGGGTGATCAGCCCTTACATGCGTTTCCTGGAAGAGCCTTTTTAAACATTAATTTGTATAGCTCAGACACACTCCCATGAGGCCCCTGATCACTCAGGGGTACCCTTTGGCTGCCAAAAGCAAATGCCCTTTCTCTTTGGAGCTGAGAAAACTCAGCCTCTCATCTACCTATGAAAGCAACAGTTCTCAGTTCCTCCCGCAAATGTGCACAGACAAGCTGAATCAAGATTAACTTGGGGAGAAAAGGCAAAAGAGAAGACCCTTTAGAATGCATCTCCAAACTAGAATTAAAATCCTTAAGCAACTTCCTAGGAGAAGAAAAAAATATAATAAAATAAATAACCAAGACCATTCCTGTAAACTGTGCTCAGCCACCCTTAAGTCTGTAGCCCTTGTCCACCATTACACAGGCCAAGGTCAAGTCCCCTCACAGTACAAGGTCATCTCTGGTATCCCCAAAGCCAAAGAGGTCAGGTCATGCAATACAGGAAAACAGAGCTTTAGACCTAAGAAGAATCTGCCCATGACTTTGGAAGCTTCATA
>NW_012107363.1:3865034-3866786 GCF_000951045.1 Mandrillus leucophaeus | reverse complement strand
TGTGTGTGTGTTTGTGTGTGTGTGTGTTTGTGTGTGTGTGTGTTTGTGTGTGTGTGTTTTAGAAAACAGGAAGCAAACACAGAAACCAAGCCCATGGTTTTTTGTTTTGGGCTTTTGTTTTTGTTTATTCCTCTTTTGCAGCTGCAAGGAATTTTAGCCAAATTAGAGAGGGTTTGTTACCCATAATTTGAAATTCTCGCTCAGATTTGACCAAGACCAGCCTGGCCAACATGGTGAAACCCCATCTCTACTAATACAAAAAAAAAAAAAAATTGGCCGGGTGTGGTGGTGGGTGCCTGTAATCCCAGCTACTTGAGAGGCTGAGGCAGGAGAAGCACTTGAACTGGTGAGGCAGAGGTCACAGTGAGCTGCGACCACACCCCGGGCAACAGAATGAGACTCCGTCCAAAAAAAAGAAAATTGTAAGGAGAAGTTAAGACCAGTTTGTTGTTAAACTTTAGCGAAGACAAAACTCCAATTTGGCTACTTACCTACGGATGGGTCTCAAACTGAAGACTGCTTTCTACCATCCTAAAAGCAAAAAAAAAAAAAACAAAAAAACAAAAAAATTATAAAAAAAAACAAAACAAAAAAACACCTCAAAATCATCTTCCCTACTGGGAGCGAGCTCAAACTCCATAAAGGAGTTGCCTGCCTTCTGTCATCATGGAAGCAGGAAATCTTGCCTTCCTTGTTGGAAGCAAGTAAAACTCCAAAAAAGGGGAGTTGTACAGCAAAATAAACTTTAGATCTTGACCAAATCTGGGGAGATGAGGGATTTTCTGGAGGGGTTGCTCTCGGACCTCAGCAAATTGTCCTATTTTCTTGAGGCATAAAGTGAGCTCATGCTGGCGACAAGCACCGTAGAGATTTGTCTGAAGTCAGAGGCATCTCCACTCAGAATCCCTTCATGGTTACCAAAATGTGAACCCTGAATATTTGAGACAGGTCTCAGTTAATTCAGAAAGTTTGTTTTGCCAAGGTTGAAGATGCACACCTGTGACACAGCCTCAGGAGGTCTTCATGACATGTGTCCAAGGTGGTCAGAGCACAGTTTGGTTTTACACATTTTAGGGAGACATGAGACATCCATCAACTTATGTAAGATGAACATGGATTTGGTACGCAAAGGCGACTGGAAGCAAAGGCGGGACACCTCTAAGCTGGGAGGGGGCTTCCGGGTCCTAGGTAGATAAGAGACAAATGGATGCATTCTTCTGAGTTTCTGATGAGTCTCTCCAAAGGAGGCAATCAGAGATGCACTGATCTCAGTGAGCAGAGGGGTGACTTTGAATAGAACGGGAGGCAGGTTTGCCCTAAGCAGTTCCCAGCTGGACTTCTCCCTTTAACTTAGTGATTTGGGGGCCCCAAGACTTCTTTTCCTTCCACATTCCACATAGGTTTTCCAATTTTTTGGTGTATAGTTGTTCATAGTACTCTCTAATGATTCTTTTGTGGTATCAGTTGTAATGTTTCCTTTTTTTTTTTTTGTCTCTGATTTTATTTATTTGGGTTTTCTGTCTGTTTTTCATAGTCCAGTTAAAGGTTCGTTGATTTTATTTATCTTTTCAAAAAAACCCCAACTTTTTGTTGCATTAATCTTTTGCATTTTTTTAGTCTCAATTTATTTCTCCTCTGATCTTTATTATTTATTTCCTTCGACTAATTTAGGGTTTGATTTGTTCTTGATTTTCTATTTCCATGAGGTGTATCATTAGATTGCTCATTCGAAGTCTTTTTTTTTTTTTTTTT
>NW_012107363.1:3858243-3863679 GCF_000951045.1 Mandrillus leucophaeus | reverse complement strand
CCTGATGGCACCATGTTCAGCACAAACCCCAAATCTGGGGCATCCTCTCCACTCCAGCCTTCCCACTCGGGCCCCGGCTCCACCCCTCAGGCCTGGACGCCTACAGCAGCCACGTCACGGCGTCTCCCTGACCATAAATAAGTGAGGTTGCCAAGCTCCCCGCCTGTGGCTCCTGGTGGTCTTGCTGGTGACATCTGTCTGGACGCCTCTGACTCATCTCTCCACGTTGTGTCCCCTCCCCACAGGCCATCTTGCTGTTCCTAGGATACCCAAACTCACTTCTACCCCGGATCTTGGCGCTCACTGTGCTCTTTGCCCCAGAGCTCTCCTCCCCAGCCAGGCGGACTCCCGCCTTCCTGTGCACTTCATCCCAAGGTCTCTTCTGACTCCCACAGAGAGTTGGAGCCTCTTCCCCTAAGAATCCCCAGAACCTACTCGTGAGAACCACAGAATCATCTGTCCCCAGTCCCCCTGGTCTGAAGGCTAACTCACAGGGGCTGGGACTATGCCTGCCTGGACCCTTCTTGTAGCCCTGGCACCTGGCACAGTGGGTGTTCACCAAGCCCTCTTGGAACGGCGGGAAGGGCGAGGGAGCCCACGCACCAGATGACCTCTCCCCACGTCCTTGGAGCCAGCCCAGAGCTGAGACTTGGCCCTGGGCTGCACCTGCCCTTGTGATGACCGTGGGCTCTCTGCAGCTGGGCCAGCTGCTCCTGCCGGTCTCTGCTCTTTGGGGGACTCCATAGCACACCCTCCTGGGGACAGCATTGCTGGGAAGTGCAGTGGCCCGGCCCGGGCTCGGTGGCCCAAGAGCTGCATGTCCCCCACTTCTCCTCTGTGGCTTGTTCTCCCCTGAAAGACAAGCTGTGTTCTCTGCCGACCTCGGGCAGGGCCCATCTGATATTAGAGCCAGTCTCAGCTCTGGCACCGTTCACAGTATCATCTCACTCTCCCGGCCTCCCGACTGGTACAATGTACCGGTCACCCCCAATGGTTTCTGTGCAGGGAAGGGGCAGTGTCTCAAAGCAGAGCCCTTAGAGAGTGTCTGTGTGTGTTCGAGCTGCTATAATAAAAGTAACACAGACTGCAGGGCTGAAGCAGCAGGCGTGGACCTCCTCATGGCTCTGGAGGCTGGAAGGCCCAGGTCAAGGTGCCCGCATGGTGGTGTCTGATGACGCTCTCTGCTGTCTTGCTCGGTCCATGCTGTGTCCCCATGTGATGGAAGGCAGGGAAGAGAGCACATACTCTGTTCTCTTCTTATAAAGGCACCAGTCCTTCCCTGAGGGCTTCCCTGGGATAAGCTAATCACTTCCTGCAGTCCCCTCCTGACACTGGGGATCGGGGCTTCAACATAGAAATGGGGGTGGGCAGCAGGCAGGGCACGGTGGCTCACGCCTATAGTCCCAGCACTTTGGGAGGCTGAGGCGGGGGGATCACTTGAGGTCAGGCGTTTGAGACCAGCCTGACCAACATGGAGAAACCCCGTCTCTACTAAAAACACAAAAATTAACCGGATGCGGTGGTGTGCACCTGTAATCCCAGCTACTCAGGAGGCTGAGACACGAGAATCACTTGAGTCCAGGAGGTGGATGTTGCAGTGAGCAGAGATTGTGCCATTGCACTCCAGCCTGGATGACACAGCAAGACTCCATCTTGAAAGAAGGAAAAGAAAGGAAGAAAGGAAGAAAGGAAGAAAGGAAGGAAGGAAGGAAGGAAGGAAGGAAGGAAAGGAAAGAAGGAAAAAGAGAGGGAGGGAGAGAGGGAAAGAAAGAGAGAGAGAAAGAAAAAAAAAGAAAGAAGGAAGGAAGGAAGGAAGGAAGGAAGGAATTGGGAGTCTACAAACATTCAGTGCACAGCAGGTCAGCTTCTAACTAGGAGCAAGTCAATTTGCTTCTCTGAGCCTCTGTTTCCCCATCTGCAAAGTGAAGACACAATGGTGTTACCCACCTGGGTTGTGCGTGAGGATTAAATACCTGACCACTTAGCAGGGTGCCTGCCCCAAAGGGAGCGCCACTGTCTATTTCAGTTTGCTCTAAGCCCCAGGAAATAAGCAGGAGGCAGCAGAACTGTCCCTTTATACCCCAAGGCCCAACAGCCCAATGGCATTTACCCCAAGTAAACTTTCAGTGTCCTAGAAGTCACTTGGGTCTAAGGTAAATAAGTACAGATAAAATACAGGAAGCCCAGGTAAAGATGAATTTCAGATAAACAACAAATGCCGTTTAGTGTGGGTTTGTCCTTGCAATATTTAGGACACATTCTAAAGAAATTACTCAACGTTCGTCTGAAATCTTCCTTTAGCTGGGTGTCCTGTGGAGTTTTTATTTACTAAATATTCAGGCCACAGGGTGCCTCCACCTCTCACGGGTTGCCAGCCCAGCTTTGGTCCTGGCACAGATGCGATTTGGGGATGTGGCCACTGGGTGGCACCATTGTGCCGCAGACGGGCCCTGCCTGCTTCTCTGGGCACCGCGGGTGAGTAGGCTGAGCTCCCAGGCTGGGCTTCCCTGCTGCAGGGCACCTCACCTGAGCAGGGGGCCCTCCTGGGGCAGACATCATCTCCTCCCGGGTCAGCTCAGGCTCAGTGCCAGAGTAACCCAAGCCACTGAGGAGCTAGGGGAGGGCACAGTCTCTGCCCTCCTCCCCATCCATCCCTGCCTTTCTGTGCCCCTGCTCAGCTGTCCCCAGGTCGGCCTGCCTGGGGGAGGGCGGTCCTCTCTCTCTCTCTCCCTCTCCAATCAGCCTCGGTCCACCTGGCACCTGCCCTATGGCTCCCCCAGGCTGTGACTAGAGCTGTCCTGGTCCCTCCCCATTCAAGGGAACCCAGGAGAGCGCCCAGCGGAGGGGCTGCCGATGGCTTTCTTGCGGTGACTTTGCCCAGCCCTGAGCCTGGGGGCCTGCACATAGCAATGCCCTGTCAATGTTCATCAGTGGGCCTGGGCCTGGGGCACAGGGGTCAGGAGCTGGAGTGTGGCAGGGAGACCCCTCTCTCCACCCAAAGGCCCTGCTAAAAGCACCAACCAGCATGTACCGCGTCCCAGGGGATGCTCCTCAGGCCCCCTCCGTCCTGAGAAGATCTAGGGCATCGTTGCAGCTTTGTCAGTGAGCTGTACATCTTAGGACACACGGCCATGTAGACAGCACCGGCTGCCATCTCCAGGGTCCAGCCACCAGGCATAATCAGAATGGGGACCCTGATAGCACCAGGTATGAACCCAAAAGCTGGCTCTGTGCGCCCGACGGTTCTCAGCCCTTTACCTGCATAACTCACGTCATTCTCCCCACGGATTCGAGGCAGGAGCTGTCATCTCCATTCTGCACGTGGAAACCAAGCATGTGGGAGCTGAGTTCCTAACCCCAAGACCTCAGGCCAGTAGGTGGCTGAGCTGGGCACAGATGAATGAATGAATGAATGAATGAATGAATGAATGAATGAATGATATTGTCCATATTGCTCAGCCTGGGCAGAGAGATGCCCGGATACAGATATGATCCCCACTAGCCTTGACCCTAGAGGTGATGGGCAAAAGACTGATCATGTGGCCTGAGCAAATGACCCCATGACTCAGTTTTCCTCTCTGCCCAACTGCAGTGGGCTGAGCTGTTTCCCAGGCTCGGTCACTGTGAAGTGCAGTGAACAGAAGCTGGTGAGAGGGTTTCCCAGCATCCCTCTGCAGTGTTCCCCTTGACCTTCCCTCTGCTTAGGACCCTTGAGCTCAGCCCAGGCCCAGATGGCAGAGGAGGGGGGCTCTGAGTGCACTCCAGGTGAGGGATCCCTTTGGGGCGCCCCGCAGAGGGTGCACGTCCCTCCCCGATACCCAAATGGAAGGGTCCTGCCCACCTGCACTGCCAGCCCTCCAGGGACCTCCAGGAAGCCTGTGTGGGGAGGGGGAGGGCCTGGATCACCTCCAGGCGGTCGGGCAGAGCCACTGTGGCCTTAAGTACCTGCATAAATCACTGCATTTACCACCCATTTCCTTAATAGGGTGTCAAGATTGGAGACTTCAAGAGTCAGCTTGAATAATTCTGGTCTGGGCTGTCCGTCCCCATCCAGAGGAAGCACTGCTGTGATGGAACTGGACCTGCGCAGCACAGCGAGGCTGGCACAGGGGTGGGGGCTGCTTGGATGAGTGCTCAGGGCAGTCCTGGGTTGAGAAAACTTGGCTGTCTGAGCCGAGCACAGGGTCCTGGCCCGCACCTTCAAGGACAGGCAACTCACCAGCCCAGGCAGCCCCCTTGATGACTGGACAGCGACAAGCATCATAGGAGGCTCCTGACCCTAAGAGGGCACCTGCTCCCTGCACCCTCCCACCCAGCCACAGCTCTCCAGGTCCTAGGAAGACCCCTCGGAAGCTGCTCTTCCCACGCTGATAGCCGGGCGCCTGCACCTGGTCACAGCTTGGGCAGAGACACAGGGGCTGACCAGGAAACAGCAAGGCAGCACGAAGATGGGGATGGCCAGGCCTGGGCTGGAGGGGAGGGAGTGAGCTCCACAGGCCCCCTCTGTCCTGAGATGCTCTAGGACGTCACTGCAGCCTTGTCGGCTAGCTGCAGGTCTTAGGACACAGGGCACTGTAGACAGCACAGCTGCCATCTCCAGAGTCCACTCACCAGGCATAATCCAAGTGGGGACCCTGATAGCGCCAAGTGGGCACCCGACAGCTGGCTCTGTGCACCCAACGGTTCTGCTCACCACTTCCCAGCCCAGTCCCCCTTCTCCCGTCCCCCACCCTCCGTGCCTTCCCATCCTGGGTGTCCAAATCCCACTCACCAGGCACGGTCATGAAGCCTGCTGAGCCCCCATCTTCCTTCCCCGTGGACCCTGGCCGCCTCCTCTGCCAGCCCCAGGCTGTGTGGGGGTGACCACTTGTTTCCTTGGGGCGGCTTCTGCCCAGGGCTGCATCCCTGCCCCTCCTGGGGGGGTCCTCGTCACAGCATCCCCAGCACCCCACAAGGGCCCACACTCAGCAGACACTCCCAAGTTCTCTGAACAGATGGAAGGAGCAATTGTGGGTGTCATTCTGGTGTCTCTCTCGTCTCTCGAGTCAGTGTCCCGTAACAGCAAATGGCCGTGAGATTCTGCGACAGAGGAAGACTGTACGGCAACGACAGTAGCCCCCAGCCCGCCCTGTCCCTGTCCAGCCCCTGAGCTGACGCCGCTGCAGTCCCTCCTCTGGCCCTGACACCCTCCGGGGCAGCAAGGAGGGCACCATGGTTTTGCCCGTGGGGGTGGTGAGTGCCGGGAACCCTGACTCTCTACCCCTCACGTGATCTCCCCAAGTCCTGTGCTTGGTGAGACTGGCACGATTGTCCTCGTGTTACAGATGCAGGAAGCTGAGGCCCAGAGCGCTGGGTGCCTTGCCCGAGGTCACAGGGCCAGGAAGTGGCCGGGCAGAGATTTGGACCCTAGCCTAACCCTGGATGCATCGGCACTGA
>NW_012107363.1:3853935-3858193 GCF_000951045.1 Mandrillus leucophaeus | reverse complement strand
CAGTGGCGCAATCTTGGCTCACTGCAACCTCTGCCTCCCAGGTTCAAGCGATTCTCCTGCCTCAGCCTCCTGAGTAGCCAGGACTACAGGTGCCTGCCACCATGCCCAGGCTAATTTTTTTTTTTTTTGTAGTTTTAATAGAGACGGGGTTTCACCACGTTACCCAGGCTGGTCTTGAATGCCTGACCTCATGATCCATCTGCCTCGGCCTCCCAAAGTCCTGGGATTACAGGCATGAGCCACTGTGACTGGCCTCTGTTATTTTTAGTGCAGGTGTTTATTACTATAAACCTCCCTCTTGGTACTGCTTTTGCTGTAGCCCATAGGTTCTGGCATGTTGCATTTTCATTTGTTTTAAGAAATTTTAAATTTTTCTTCTTAATTTCTTTATTGACCCATTGGTCATTCAAGAGCATGCTCATTTCCATCTATTCGTACAATTTCTAAAGTTCCTCTTGTTATTGTTTCCTAGTTTTGTTCTGTTGTGGTCAGAAAAAATACTTAATATGATGTCAACATTTTTGAATTTGTTGAGACTTGTTCTGTGGCCTAATATATGGTCTATCCTGGGGAATGGTCCATGTATTGATGAGAAAAATGTGTATTTCTCTCGGTTGGATGAAATGTTCTGCAAATGTCCATTAGGCCCTTTTGGTCCAGAGTATAGTTTAACTCCAATGTTTCTTTGTTTATTTTCCACCTGGATGATCCACCTGTTGCCAAAAGTGGGATGTTGAAGTCCCCTACTATTATATTCTGTGCTGTTTCTCCCCTTAGATCTATTAATATTCACTTTATAAATTTTGGTGCTCTGGTGTTGGTGCAGATATATTTACTATTGTTACATCGTCTTACTGAATTTACCCCTTTATTATTATATAATGACCCTCTTTGTCTCTTTTGACAATATTTTTGGCTTAAAGTCTATTTTATCTGATAAAACTATAGCTATTCTTGCTCTTTTTAATTTTCAGTTGCATGAAATATATTTTTCTAGCCTTTCATTTTCAGTGTATGTGTGTCTTTATACATGAAGTGAGTTTTCTGTCGGCAGCATATAGTTGGGTCTTGTTTTTAAATCCATTCGGCCACTCTATGTCTTTTAATTGGAGAATTTAGTCCATTACTTTCAACATTATGGTTGATAGGTAGGGTCTGCACTCTTAAAATAACCCTCCCAGTCCTGGGCTCCACTGGAGTTTCACAAGCTCCTACTTGAATCCCAAGGTTCTCAAAGAGAAACTTTTGACTGGTTGGATGCAGAATCGTTTTTTTGCAGGGGATATGAGCAGGTTATCTTATGTTCCACCATCTTAATGATGTCACCTGTAATATGCAAGCATTTCCTAATTCCAGGCAGTGATCAGTGCTAAGGGGAAAACCAGGCAAGGGAGAGGATAACAGGGATGGGGTGACTTAGCCAGAGGCCTTTCAGAGAAGGTGATGTCTGAGCACGGAGACTTGCATGGGGGAAGAGAGCCTGGGGAAGTTCAGGGAAAAGAGCACTGCAGGGGAAGGGTGCAGCTGGTGCAACGGCCCTGACTTGGTCTGAGCTTGGAGACTGTGGTCAGCAGAATAAAGGTCCCCAGAGAGCAGGAGTCCTGATCCTGAAGCTGTGAATAGCTTAGGCTGCAAGGCAAAGGGGAATTCAGGCTGCAGTGGAATTCAGGCTGAGAATCAGCCATTCTTACAATTGGGAGGTTATTCTGCACTTGCAGGTGGCCCAGTGTCATCACAGGGTCCTTCACTGTGAAAGAGGGAGGCAGGAGCAGAGGCCAGAGTGACGTGATGTGAAGACTCAACCCACTGGTGCTGACTTTGAGGATGGACGAAGGGCCATGAACCAAGGAAGGCAGGTGGCCTCTGGGAGCTGGACAAGGCAGGGAAACAGCTTCTCTGCTCAGGAGCCTCCAGAAGGGATGTGGGCCTGCTGACGGCTTGACTTTAGCATAGTGAGAATCTTGTCGGAATTCTGACCTCCAGAATGTGAGAAAACGCGTCTGTGTTGTTTTATGCCACTAAGTTTGTGGTGGTTTGTTAGGGCAGCCAGAGAAGCTAATACACTGTTCTAGAGAACCAGAAAGAACTCTGTCCTTCAGGCATCTCCCTTAGCCTCCTGGGGCTCAATGTTCCCATCTGTATGGAGAGAGAAGGGGGCCTGCTCAATTAAAGGCTGATTTTCCTTTGGCTTTCCCTTTGTTCTCCTGGGAGTCACCAGCGAGCAGGATGCTGTCAGGGGTGGTGGACATCACTTGGCTCAACAGGTCTGCCTTGGCTGCCAGGACAACTGTCTCCAGACCTCGGTGGGGTGGTGACACTCGCAGGTACTTGCGACTGCAGGTGGGGCCGGGCCTCTGCAGTGAGCAGGACCTCCCCAGAGAAGGTCACCCAGGCTCACTTCCAGGCTGCCGACTCCCAAGTTCATGCCTCCAGCCCAGACCTCCGTCCTATGCACCTGGAGCATCCGCCTGATCACGTGTCCATGGGATCCCTGCCACCTCCACTGAGGTGTCCCATTCAGGATGCACGGAGCCCACCAGGGCTTCTGCGTCTCCCCCGTCCAGAGCCTTCCAGTCGTCCTCGTGGCTCAGTTTCTCTTGTGCCCCACATCAATCCCTCAGAAAATCCTGATGGCACCATGTTCAGCACAAACCCCAAATCTGGGGCATCCTCTCCACTCCAGCCTTCCCACTCGGGCCCCGGCTCCACCCCTCAGGCCTGGACGCCTACAGCAGCCACGTCACGGCGTCTCCCTGACCATAAATAAGTGAGGTTGCCAAGCTCCCCGCCTGTGGCTCCTGGTGGTCTTGCTGGTGACATCTGTCTGGACGCCTCTGACTCATCTCTCCACGTTGTGTCCCCTCCCCACAGGCCATCTTGCTGTTCCTAGGATACCCAAACTCACTTCTACCCCGGATCTTGGCGCTCACTGTGCTCTTTGCCCCAGAGCTCTCCTCCCCAGCCAGGCGGACTCCCGCCTTCCTGTGCACTTCATCCCAAGGTCTCTTCTGACTCCCACAGAGAGTTGGAGCCTCTTCCCCTAAGAATCCCCAGAACCTACTCGTGAGAACCACAGAATCATCTGTCCCCAGTCCCCCTGGTCTGAAGGCTAACTCACAGGGGCTGGGACTATGCCTGCCTGGACCCTTCTTGTAGCCCTGGCACCTGGCACAGTGGGTGTTCACCAAGCCCTCTTGGAACGGCGGGAAGGGCGAGGGAGCCCACGCACCAGATGACCTCTCCCCACGTCCTTGGAGCCAGCCCAGAGCTGAGACTTGGCCCTGGGCTGCACCTGCCCTTGTGATGACCGTGGGCTCTCTGCAGCTGGGCCAGCTGCTCCTGCCGGTCTCTGCTCTTTGGGGGACTCCATAGCACACCCTCCTGGGGACAGCATTGCTGGGAAGTGCAGTGGCCCGGCCCGGGCTCGGTGGCCCAAGAGCTGCATGTCCCCCACTTCTCCTCTGTGGCTTGTTCTCCCCTGAAAGACAAGCTGTGTTCTCTGCCGACCTCGGGCAGGGCCCATCTGATATTAGAGCCAGTCTCAGCTCTGGCACCGTTCACAGTATCATCTCACTCTCCCGGCCTCCCGACTGGTACAATGTACCGGTCACCCCCAATGGTTTCTGTGCAGGGAAGGGGCAGTGTCTCAAAGCAGAGCCCTTAGAGAGTGTCTGTGTGTGTTCGAGCTGCTATAATAAAAGTAACACAGACTGCAGGGCTGAAGCAGCAGGCGTGGACCTCCTCATGGCTCTGGAGGCTGGAAGGCCCAGGTCAAGGTGCCCGCATGGTGGTGTCTGATGACGCTCTCTGCTGTCTTGCTCGGTCCATGCTGTGTCCCCATGTGATGGAAGGCAGGGAAGAGAGCACATACTCTGTTCTCTTCTTATAAAGGCACCAGTCCTTCCCTGAGGGCTTCCCTGGGATAAGCTAATCACTTCCTGCAGTCCCCTCCTGACACTGGGGATCGGGGCTTCAACATAGAAATGGGGGTGGGCAGCAGGCAGGGCACGGTGGCTCACGCCTATAGTCCCAGCACTTTGGGAGGCTGAGGCGGGGGGATCACTTGAGGTCAGGCGTTTGAGACCAGCCTGACCAACATGGAGAAACCCCGTCTCTACTAAAAACACAAAAATTAACCGGATGCGGTGGTGTGCACCTGTAATCCCAGCTACTCAGGAGGCTGAGACACGAGAATCACTTGAGTCCAGGAGGTGGATGTTGCAGTGAGCAGAGATTGTGCCATTGCACTCCAGCCTGG
>NW_012107363.1:3831597-3853605 GCF_000951045.1 Mandrillus leucophaeus | reverse complement strand
CCACAGCCCATAGCACACCGGCCTCCCACAGCAGAGCCCCCTGAAGCTGCACCTGAGGAAACCCAGGACTCTCAGAACATAAACGAGGGTGAGGGTGAAGAAGGTGGAGGGGCTCTGGAGCCCACTGGGGGCCTGGTCACCCACTGGGGGCCACACACACACCTTGAAACCGACCTCAGAGGCCTCGGCAGGCGGTGGCCGGGGCACAGGCGAGGGGTCGAGGACCCTGGCCCTTGGGGAGTCAAGAAGCAAATGAGGTTAGGGTCCGGTGAGCCTGTGCGAGGTGGAATCAGGAGCTGCCCTGCGGCTGCCCCAGCCCTGTCCCCGCCCCTGTCCCGCCCCCAGCGGTTCCCGTCAGTCCTGGGGACAAGGCTGGGGCCTGCCCCAGGGGGACTCTGGCTTCCTAAAGAAGCGGTGGGTGGAGAGCGACATCTGGGGCTGGTTTTCTGTGCGACGATCTTCAGCACATTTCACTCCTGTTGTCTAAGGAGTCTCCGGGTGAGGCTGGGTCCCCTGCCCACAGCGCACATGCCGCCTTCACACCTTTCCCCTGTCGCAGCAGCACATGCCTTCATGGGTTCTAAGGTGATCGTCGGTAACCGCCATTGAGTCTCCCCATACTAGTCTCCCTGGTGGACGCTCTGGAATGTAAACTTTCATCAGACAGCTCCGTTTTCCAGACATTTGTTGGCCAGCATTTGTTGGATGAGTGGGTGTGCTGGATTCCCAGGGCTGCCATGACCAGCCCCACAGGCTGGGGTGTGGAGCAGCAGACACGAGGAATCGCTCTGAAGGCTGGAAGTCTGAAACCGAGGTGTTGGCAGAGCCAGGCGACTCCCCTGCAGGCACAAGGGCAAGGTCTGTTCCAGGCCTCTCTCCGGGCCCTGGTAGTCCCTTGGCTTGGGGGAGCATGACTATAACCTTCCCACAACATTCTCTCTGTGGATGTGGCTGGGTCCAAACATCCACCTTTTATGGGGACACCAGTCGTGTTGGATTAAGGGCCTGCCTGACTCTGATTGACCTCATCTGAACTAATTACCCCTGCAATGACCCTACTTCCAAGTCAGGTCACATTCTAAGGTCTTGGGGATTAGGACTTCAGTGTACGAATTATAGGGGGAAGCAGTGCCTCCTGTAAGTGACAGGTCCACACACACCTGGCATCCTTGGGGCACTCCTGGACCTGGAGCTGTCCAAGCAAAGCCCGTGGGTTTTCCTGGAGACTACTGCCAGCGGTAGGGAGGGCCCCCGAGATGCACCAGTGCGTGAGGAGAAAGGGTCTTAGCGGGAAGCTTGGTAAATGGTGCGGTGAGCAATGGATTTCTTTTTGGGGGAAAACACAAAAGAGAGAGATAAAGAATCGATGTAGAGTGAACGTGTGGCTTTTTAAGTTCTGTTCTTCGCACAGTGCAAGTTCAGCAAACCACTTAAAATTCCCATTAAGCTGACAAGTGTGCTCAGAAATAGAAAAAATGATTTTCATGGCGTTTCCTGCTCAGGCCCGCCCACTCGACTGAGATGACGACACCCCACCAAGAATGCAGTTCCATCCTGGGCTCCCCACGGCATTTTGTCATGTCGAGAATGACACCCAGGACAGGCCACTGCCTGGCCCATAGTAGGACTCTGAACAACATTTGTTGCATGAATGAATGAATGAATGAAGCTGTGAGGTGTAGACAGGCTCGGCCCCCACCCGGTTCGTTCTGGGAGCCAGAGGGTTCTGGAACACTAGACAACAGCGGCGTGGGGGAGGGTGGAGGACCGGCATAGGGGAGGGTGGGGGTTGACGTCGGGGAGGGTGGAGGACCCGCATGGGGGAGGGTGGGAGCCAATGTGGGGGGGGTGGGGGCTTGCTGCACCTTTGCACTAGCACCACGGGAAGTGTTGGACCCCGTGTTCTGCCGTTGCCAGCAACATCTTCTATGGGACCAGAGCACAGCCAGAGGGAGGTGATAGTAAAGAGGCCCAAATGCCCATCACCAGAGGGATGGGAGAAAGAAGGTCTGGGGGCCAAGCTGCTGCCTGCACAAAGCTGAAGGGCAGCCATGTGGGGATGGGGACCCTGGGACATCACCTGTGGCTCTCTCTCAGGACACAGCCAGGACTGGTGCATGGATGTCCTGGGAAGGCAGACAACAGTCAGAGTCGTGCAGATATGGAAGAGAGTCCTCAGGAGGTAGTGAGCCCTCCATCCCCAGAGGCGTGTAAGCTCAGTCTGATCAGCCAACAACTAGGAATTTGTGTAAAGCACCAATGGGAGCAAAGTTGGATTCGGGACCATGTAAAGTCACAGCCAAATGGTACAAGGCTGAGGGCGGCGGCTGCTTGGAGTCAGTTGCTCTGAGCCCCCGCGGGGAAGCTCAGCCCTCTGACCACACTGCTCCCTTCGTTCCCCCACTGGAAGTTCACAGCCACGTGCCCCAGCCTGGCAGGCATCCCTTCTCCTGCTTCGTGGAAGAGAAAGCTGCGTTCCCGGGAGCACTGGGCAAAGGCCCCGTTGGGACACCCAGCACCCTGTCCACTCCTGCCTTCTGTCTCCCCAGTCAGAGAGCCTGGGCAGGAACCCAGAGGCCAGAGATGCCCGCGTGGCCTCCCCAGCCAGGCCTGTGGCCAGCCCAGCCGTGGGACGCCCAGGTCTGTGGGAGGCCAGGTGTAAAAATCCCGGGAATGATGATTGCTTCAGTCTGTCTGGACTGCAAAGCCTGACTGCGCTCCCGCCTGCTCTGCTCCTCCCAGTGCCATGGGGCGGATGGGCCTGGGCTGCTGATTGGCTGCCGGCCTCCACCCTCCCAGCAGCGGTGAGATCATGAGGCTCATCCATACGTCCTGTCAGCTCCCCAAATATGATGGGGAACAGATGGTCCCCAGGGGCCCAAGTGGGAGAGCATGTGGCTGCAGCCGCCCAGTTCAGCTGCCCACGGGCACTTGTGGGTGAACATGGATCCTTACGCAAGACGATTCTGCCAGCTACTAGAAGCTTCCATGTGCCAACTCCCTGCAGGGCCTCCACAGAAGCCTAGCAAGGGGAATGACATCTCCATTGCAGACCAGCGACCGGGCTTTTGGAGAGGCCAGGCAGTTGGCCAGTATGCAGACGCTAGGAGAGAGGGCACCATCACGCTCGCGTCCAGGGTGTGTAAGGCCAGTACGCACTGCTCTCGTGGCCCTTAGACACTTTCCACCTGGTGACACGTGCTGGCTCAGACCTGACACCCTGACTCGGTGACGCAGCTCCTGAAACACAAGGCCTGGCCCTGCCCCATCCTGGCTAGATCAGAGGAGCTGATGCCCAGCCGGGGTTCCCAGGCATCCGGTGGCAGCTTCCTTTCTCCTTTCTCCCTGTCACAGCGGCATTCCCTGTCGCGGGTCTGAATAGATATCACAGCACCAGAGATGCAGACCTAGGGTGGGTCTTCTTGGAGCGAGGAACCCACTTCCCAAGTCAGTGCATCTCACCAGCATTGACTGTGTGCCAGGCGCCCTGTGCCAGGCGAGGCAGGGAGCACAGCAGGCCACCGTGAGGAATGAGCCGGCGGTGTGGGACAGAGGCAGGAGAAAATCGCTAGGGAGAAGATGGGGGTGGGTGTGGTGGGCGATCAAGGTAGGGGACATCGGGACAAAGGCCTAAGTGAGAGGTGGACCCCACTGTGGGGGCTGAGCCAAGAGTCTTGGGCAGAGGGCACAGCTGATGCCAAGGCCCTGCCACAGGAGACCTGGGATGTGTTTGAGGAACAGCAGGCAATAGGTTCCCTCCCCGACTGGGAGCCCAGGCAGCTGGGGGTGTATTGGTTTCCCGTGGGTACCGTGACAGCCCTATTCCTGGATGGCTTCAAACGACAGAAATGTGTCCTCCCACCGTTCTCGAGCCCGAGGTCTGATGTAGGCATCACTGGGCTGAAACCTCTGGGCTACGCCCCCTCCGGAGGCTCCGGTGGAAAAATCCCCTGGTGGCCCCAGGTGTTCCTTGGCTCATGGCCGCATCACTCATCTCTGCCTCTGTGGTCACACAGCTTTCTCTCCTGCAGGAGTCCCTCTTCCTCTGCCTCCCTCTCACAGGCACACTGGAGATTGCATTTTTGGGCCCATCTGGATAATCCAGGATAATCTCCCCAACTCAACAGACTTCACTTAATCACAAAGCGTCTCTCTCCACACCAGGCAGTATTTGCAAGTTCCAGGGATTCTGCTGAGGATATCTTTAGGGCAACCATTTTTCAGATGACAAGCCCCCTGGGGGGAGGGGCTGTCTCCCCAGTGCCGAGTCCCAACACGGCCACAGCAGGTGCCCAGTAAGCTCTGGAGAGGAGAAGGGTGAAGGGATGAGCACGACACAGCCAGCTTATGGCCAGCACGGAAGAGTTCAGAGCCCTGGTCTCCATACAGCTCTCCCTGGCCCCTGCCACTGCCTATGTTGGTAGGCTGCTCACTCTCGGGCAGGGGATCACCATGCACGGCCCGGGGCCCACCGTGCTGTGTGGCCCACGAGGGCCATTTGTCCTCTCTGCGACCCTTTCTTCGTCTCTACAAGACACTAAGATGGCAGTGTCGTTGGCCAAGTCCCTTGGAGCGAGCCAGACGGTCCCAGGCAGCAGAGCACTCCCAGCCAGGCTGCGGCGGGACTCGATGCCAAGGGCAGAAGGAGTCAGGTCCCATTGCCTGGGGCCGTATCGCAAGCGTGAGGAAAGCAACCATCATGGGAGGCAGTGGATGCCTCGCATGGGCATCTCAGCCACGCTTCCCATGGGTCCTTTCCATTCCACCCCCCGCCCATGGGCATCTCAGCCACGCTTCCCAGGGGTCCTTTCCATTCCACCCCCTCTCTCATGGGCATCTCAGCCACGCTTCCCAGGGGCCCTTTCCATTCCACTCCCCCTCTCATGGGCATCTCAGCCACGCTTCCCAGGGGTCCTTTCTATTCCGCCCCCACCAACACCAACACCCAAAGTGCAGACAGGCTGGCGGGGCATCGTGCAGACTGACTCAGATATCATTCGGGGCACTCTTTAAGAAAACAATGCAAAATTATGAGTGCAGAATTGAGAACAAAGGTGAACATTTACTTACAAGTAGAAAGAATCACAAAATGTCACACATTTATAAAAATCAACAGTGTGGATATGGAAAATGCGACGTGCTGCTTCTTACCTGCCTGGCAGGTGGTAAAGCAGGTGTCTCAGTGCTCTGCCCTGTGTGCCTCTGTCTGCCCTCACGAGACAGTGCTGTGACATCATTCTCTGTGTAAAGACTGGAAAGATATTATTAGTTTCAGCTTCCCTTACTGTGAGGCTGAAACCTGTTGGTTTTTTTTTTGACTCTTGATGGTTTTTTAAAGATGTTTTCTTTTCGTTTTGACTTCACAACTCATTACCAATAATGCCACGAAAACTGTTCTGTTTTCCAGTGTATTCGCTCGGTTCATCCTGTCTACTAATTGCTTCCTTCCATAAGCCAGGAGCTGTTCTTCACTGCTGTTCAAAACCTGTCCCCTGGGCCTGGAGCGGTGACTCACGCCTGTCTTCCCAGCACTTTGGGAGGCCAAAGTGGGCAGATCGCCTGAGGTCAGGAGTTCGAGACCAGCCTGGCCAACATGGTGAAACCCCATCTCTACTAAAAATGCAAGAAGTAGCCAGATGTGGTGGTGGGCGCCTATAATCCCAGCTACCCGGGAGGCTGAGGCAGGAGAATTGCTTGAACCCAGGAGGCAGAGGTTGCAGTGAGCCAAGATCGCGCCACCTCACTCCAACCTGGGCGACAGAGTGAAACTCCATCTTAAAAAAACGAAAACAGAAACAAAGCAAAACAGAACCATCCACGGAAGAACGGCTGCGCCAGGTGCCATCTGAGCGCATTCTTTCCGTGACCGTTCCCTTCTCTGAGTGGGAACGGCTTCTTTTAGCTTCCTCGATCACCTTTTCTTGCCTTTCTTGTGCATTCTTGCCATTTTATCTGACTTTTTTCTTGGCTCCTTAAGAGATAAATTTAAAGCTGACAATGGAGCCCCTTTGATGTGAACTGAAGCCGTGGGTCTGTGATTCCTCACCTGATTCACTGAAACGCTCCAAACTGTCTGGGAGAATGGGAGTGCAGAGAGCTCGCTGGCGCTCTACCTGCTATGTGAAGCCTCTTGCCTCATCGTGTCCGTCCGTCTGTGGCTCCCAGGTGTCGGAGCACCTACCGAGGAACTGTGGTACGTGCAGCATCACGGCCTGAGCAGCTGTGGGGAGTGCAGCGTCCCATCCCATCTATCAAGTCGTCTGGAAGAACCCGAGTTGGCCAAGTGCTCCACCCTGTGGGAGAGCAGGTCTGCAGGAGCGGGGTCCAGGCCCCCGCCCAGCACAGGGCCTGGTCCAGAGCGGCTGGCAGCCTCCCCAGGGCCCGGCTCCTCTCCTCGCTGCAGCGGCTTCTTGGGAGGGTGCAGCCTCGGTCCTCACCTCTGTCCACAGCCACCTGCCCGACCTCAACAGCTTCGCTTTGCTGAATAAATCTCATGGTTTTCATTGGCAGGGCATGGACACTCATACCTTCTGCAGGACAGAGGCACACAGTAACCATCACTGCCCCGTCCATGTCAGTCCCACCTAGGTGACAAGGTCTGCCAGGGATCCGGCAGGGGTCTGATCCCCTTCCCAGGAGGAACAACTGGGGTTCGTGGGCACCCTGCTCCCTGGGTGGAGGGACTGGCGGCTACATTTCTGCCACGGGAAGGGATCTCAAGCAGGGGACCCCGTCCTGGAGGAACACCTTGGGGGCAGGGCACATGCTGAACTGGGGATCTCTAAGGAAGAAGGAGGGAGACATCCCCGGCATAATGAAAGAATATGGGCATGAGGAAAACAGGCGTGGGTGCTAATCCCAGCTGTACTGCCGCCCAGCCTGGTCACCTCAGGCAACTCCCGTCGCCTCTCTGTTCTTACCGTCCTCCGGTGTGAAATGCAGCTCAGAGCATGAGCTCGGCAAGGTGCAGCCGGGTAAGGAGGCAGGTCCAGTAAGGCTGGTGCTCCTACAGGCTTGGCTGCAAACCGGAGGCTGCTGTTTTGGGTCCCAGAATCCTAGCACAGATCACAGAGCACTGGCTGGTTCCTTGCCTTCCACCCAAATGGTGCAGCCTGCCCTCCAGCCCAGGTCTGGGGGCCACATGAGGCAGCTGCTGTCTTGGCAGCCTGGCGGGGCTGGGACCAGCAGCTCCATTCCTTGCCCGTAAGTGCGTGAAGATGCCACAATCCACAGCTCTGCTGGGCTTCTCGGGAGCACCGAGGCATGGGACCAATACCTGGGGTGAGTCCACCATGTGCCCCTGGCCTCCCTTGGCTTGGCTGTTCCCTGGATGCAAAGGGGAAGGCAGGGCAGGGCTGGACACAACCCCACCTTCATGGCCCGAGGGCCAGGCCTGCCACCCTGGGGAGAATCCAGTAGCCTCAAGACATCTGGTTGCAGATCATCTACCGGTTGGAAATTTAAGCCTGTGGAGGCCATAGCTGGAAGATAATCGCTGTCTGTCTCCCAGCCCTGTCCGCGAGGAGGGTTCCTTGGCAGCCCCAGGCGGAAAGCCAGGCTCCAGAATGGGAAGACGAGAAGGCGGGAGAAAACAGGCCCCAAATGTCGCCTTTCATCCCTCATTCGCTCAACTACTTGTCTACTCATGCGGCCGCGGTAGGCTCCGTAAAGCCGTCCCGGCAATGACGTCCGTGTCCTAATCCCTGGAACCTGGTGCCTCCCGTGGCAAAAGGAACTTTGCGCAGCGAATTCGGACATGAGGTGAGGACATGGTCCTGGGTTATCCAGACAGCCCAGCAATCACCAGGTTCTGTGCCCTCACCCCTCCCCAGCCACTGGGATGTGAAGCTGCATCAGGACAAGTGCTCTCGGGGCTAGGAGAAGGGTGCAGAAAGGCTTCCTGGAGGCGGTGACCCCTAAGCAGAAGTCAGAAGGATTGTAGGACTAAGGTGAGAAGAGCCATGGGGGGAATATTCCACAGGGAAGCCCACCACAGATGTGCGGGGCGGAGGCAGGGCCAGGTGCCTGTGTTTCGTTATGAGCCTTAATACCAATATTGAACCAGGCACTTGCAGTCCTTTGATACAGATACAGTGTTTAAAGCAAAACAGGAAGGAAGGAAGGAAGAGAGGAAGGGAGGGAGAGAGGGAGGGAAGAAGGAAGGGGGATGGGAGAGAGGAAAGCGGGTGTGTTGCACATTTCGGGGGGGATGGACAGCATGGAGGCTGCGGTGAATTTGCGTGACCATGGCGGGGAGCAGAGGCACGGGGCCTGAGGGTGCCTGGCCAGCATCTGTCCAGGGTGAGGGGAGAGACTGCTGCCAAGTGTGGACCTGTCCAGTTCTAGAAGGTTCCTTTCGAACCCCTGTGGGCTGGGCTTTTGGAGCCTCTGACTTGGAATGCAGGGATGTGGGAATGATTAGCGGTTGGCCCTCAGGTGTCCACCGTGAGTCAGGCGGCCCCGGCCCCTCACCCCAAACTCCTCTCAGCATCAAAGAACAAACACAGCCCACCAGAGACACACCGCAGAACCCCAGGTGCTTCAGAGAGCGTCGGCCCGGGCCATGACCCGCCCGAGGATAGAGGCCTTCAAAGACGCAGGTGCGCCCTGAGGGCGGCCAGGCGCAGATTGGCACAAGATGGGCCCACCTGTCTGAGGAGCTGCAGGATCCTGGAAGGTCCTGGAAGGGTGGGCAGAGGGAGAGGCTGGGCTGGAGACAACAGAGGGTGGGTCAGAGCACAAAGCTGTGTTGGGGGGCTGCAACTATGAGGGGCCTGACCTCCGGACCACCTGAGCCTTGCTTCCTTGGCCTCTCTGGTCCCCAGAGTTCCAGACAGTGACCCAACGGCAAATCCCCCCTACCTGTCTCCAAAGCTTGCACCAGACCACAAGTCCTGGCAAGGCGGGGCTCTCAGAGATGCAAGGAGGGAGAGCCGGTGGGAGATGTGGTGGTTGAGGTGCTTGATGCTCTTTCTGCAAGGAAGGTGTGACCACTGCCTTCGACAGGACAAGTGGGTACTGCGTTGCGGGGGGTCTCGGATGCCTGTGGCCAGGGGCAGCTGTGCAAAACCCCACTCTGCAGTTCTCCCTCTGCTCGGTGACGAGCACGGTGGTCCTGAGCACGAGCTTCGCAGCCAGACTGCCTGGCTTTCATTCAACCTGGGCCTCTTGCTGGCTGTGTGGCCTTGGGCAAGCGACTTGCCCTCTCTGTGCCTCAGTTTCCTTGTCTATACAGTGGGAATCATGACAGCATCCACCCCCGGGGGGTTGCCATAAGAATTAAACAAATCCCTGTAGAATCTTAAGCGCGTATGAAGCGTCCACCCCACAGTGGGAGTCAGCACCATTGCTGTGAATGGCTGATTTGCTGACAGCTTCCTCTACACAAACCCTCTTCATTTTGTTCCATCCTCCCAGCCACCCACTGCCGTGGGCGTTACCACCTCTGTAATTCTTGTGCAGAAGCCAAAGCTCAAAGGCTATGTGGCAGGGACCAGAACAAATATTTGTTACGTACCTGACAGGGTCAGGTGTCATCCTGCCAGCACCATACACGCTGCATCCAGACACCTACCCCAACCACCGCTGCGCGGAGGAGGTGACTGAAGCAACACACTTAGTGTCACGCAGCGTCACCCAGCGCCATGAGCCGTCTCCACCCTGGAATTAATTGGGAATTGAAACAGTCATCCAGGTTTGTCTGAGGAAGCTCCTTTCTCCGGCCTTCCCGTTGTTCTGGGAAACGTGCTCTGGTGTTCTTTTGCAGTCTGTTTCCCCACAACACAGCTGGGGCATCTGGAAGTCTAGGAGTGGGGTTGGGGAGTGGGGAGCAGAATAGGAGTTCAGCTGGAAGAGGTAGAGTACGGACCTTCCCAGGGAGACTGCAGTTCCACCCAGGAAGACCCTAGGGCCAGGAAAGCCTTGGGATACAGGGAGGTGGGATCTGAACTCCACAGATGGCAGCTTGACCTCTCCTTGGGGGTGCACAGAGGCTGATACAGCCATGGCCTCACAGCATCTGTCCGGGCTGAGAGAAGAAGGAGTGTGTCCATTATACAGGAGAGAAAACCGAGACCCAGCAACATGAAGGGCTCACCCAGCTCCCTTGACGCTAATGTCTCACTTCGCCACCAGGTTTCTGCTGCCCCAGTCCCAGACTGGACCTCTGCTGGCCCTGGCCCTATGTGGGAGGGGCCCAGACTGGGAAACAGGGAGGAGAAGTTTAAGGATGTGTTAGTACCGTGGGGATGCCACAGCAAATTATCACAAGCCAGGGGACTTTCAACAAGAACTTGATTCTCACAGTTCTGGTGGCCAGAAATCTAAAATCCAGGGGTGGCAAGGCTGTGCTCCCTCCTGAGGCTCCTTCCTGCTGGTTCCAAATAAGTAAATACATTGAGGACAATGAAAGCCAGGTTTCCTGCTGGAAAGGAAGTTACAGACACAGAGAGAGGGAGAAAACAAGAACCACCCCTGCAGTGCGGAGAAAACAAGAACCACCCCTGCAGTGCGGAGAAAACAAGAACCACCCTGCAGTGTGGAGAAAACAAGAACCACCCTGCAGTGCGGAGAAAACAAGAACCACCCTGCAGTGTGGAGGAAACAAGAACCACCCTGCAGTGCGGAGAAAACAAGAACCACCCTGCAGTGTGGAGGAAACAAGAACCACCCTGCAGTGCGGAGAAAACAAGAACCACCCTGCAGTGCGGAGAAAACAAGAACCACCCTGCAGTGCGGAGAAAACAAGAACCACCCTGCAGTGCGGAGAAAGCAAGAACCACCCCCGCAGTGTGGAGAAAACAAGAACCACCCTGCAGTGTTGGATTTGAATAGGGTCCTAGGTGTGAAGTCACGATTGTAATACAGATAGACGCTGAAACACACAGAGATGCATGTGCACACAAATGCATGTATATGTGTACTTGTCCTTATGTAAGTAAACACATGTACGTTTCCTACCTCTGCTCAGGGAGAGGCCTTGGAGCAGCAACACCCCAACAGCCATGAGCATGTTTAGCCCCCAGATCTTGGTTTCTAATCACTGCCCTCCCTTAAAAAGAACCAGGAGCCTTGGAGAAATGTCTGGTCCTGACACTGGGCCAGGGATAGGGCAAAGGTAAATTGGACATGCCCTGCTGTGTTAGAAAGTAAAGATGCAGGCCCAGCGAGGCGGCTCATGCCTGTGATCCTGGCACTTTGGGAGGTCAAGGCAGGCAGATCCCTTGGGCCTATGAGTTTGAGACCAGCCTGGGCAACATAACAAAACCATGACTCCACAAAAAAATAGAAAAATTAGCTAGGCATGATGGTGTTCACCTGTGATCCCAACTACTCAGGAGGCTGAGATGGGAGGATCACTTGAACCCGGGATGTAGAAACTGCAGTGAGCAGAGATTGCACCACTGCACTCCAGCCTGGGAGACAGAGGGAGACCCTGTCTCAACAATAACAATAAAGGTAATAAAGACAGACCGGGTGCGGTGGCTCACGCCTGTAATCCCAGCACATTGGGAGGCCAAGGCAGGCGGATCACCTGAGGTCGAGAGTTGGAGACCAACCTGACCAACATGGAGAAACCCCGTCTCTACTAGAAATACAAAATGAGCCGGGTGTGGTGGCACATGCCTGTAGTCCCAGCTACTTGGGAGGCTGAGGCAGGAGAATCAGTTGAACCTGGGAGGCGGAGGCTACAGTGAGCCGAGATTGTTCCAATGCAGTACAGCCTGGGTGACAAGTGCAAAACTCCATCTCAAAAGAAAAAAAAAAAAAAAAGAGATAATAAAGACATGCTCAAGGAATGAGAGGAATGTGCCACGTGTGACACAGAGGCCACCATGAAGTGGTTCCTGCTGACCCGATGGAGGACAACTTAAGCAGGAAAAAGATACTGGTGATGGATTAGCACTGATGGGTGAAATAGGAATCCAGGGGACCCTACTTTCCTAAATTAACGAATGGTTAATTGTAAGTAGGATGAGGAATGGGACATTCACATAGTCCCAGTCCACCTCCCTACAAGTTACTTGTAAATTACAAAAAGGACAAAGAGTATAGTGGGGATGGCTGGCAGACTCTACCTTAATTAATCTAGCGATCAAAGTTAATATCCCCAGTAATGGGACACAGCCAGTGGTGAGCCACATGGTCAGGTGCAATGAAAACAACACAGCATCCTGCCTGTGATGTTCCTGCCAATGATGTGAAAACCTGAATCTACTCAGGAGGATGTGTCGATCATTCACAATGCTGGAACTCAGACAAATAATCCTGTCACGAGTAGCCTTGCACAGAAATTGCTTTGTGACCTTGCCAGTGTGTCTTTGGAGTACATTTCTAGAAGTGGCATTGCTGAGTGAAAGGGTGAGTGTATGTACACTTTTGCTAGAAACTCAGCAATGCATTTAAAAGCGTATCTACTGTGATTCACCTACCATTGGGAACTCTGCAATGACTGTCCTCTGAATAGCTCCTCTGTGAATCTGCTGGAGTGGAAACCTCTCTCACACTCTTGTTTAAAAACCGTTTCTTCAATAGTTGGAACTCCCAACAGGCAAACCAATAATCCAGGTCTTTATTTGTCCTCAATCACTGTAATTTTCCTGTATTAGCCTTCTATGGCTGCCATAACAAATACCACAGAGTAGGTGGCTCCAAGAACAGAATCTGATTGTCTCATAGTTCTGGATGCCAGAAGTCAGAAACCTTGCAGCAATAAATTACTGCCTAACCTGATAGATTTACCTCTTGGAACTTGTTCTGCAGTGGGCAACTTATGCAAATCTACCCCAAAATCCGAGAAAGCAGAGCGGGTGACATACCCAGTTTCTCAGAAAGGAACATTTAACAGAGACTTATCAACAGAAGCCACATCTGTGTCTCAGTGGGGGCCGCAAGACAAGATGGTGGCTCCCTGAACCGTGACCTCAGACCAGGGGTTATATGCCACAGGGAGAGGGTAGACATGCTCCACAAGGGATGTGTAGGACAATTGCTCTAAGGGCAAGATTTATGGTAAGTACAAGGAACAATAGATAAACTGGAAATCTTAGAGCCCTTCCTGGAACTACAGTGAGTCAGAAGTCAACAGGGCACGTTAGCATCTAAGACGGAGTTCCTTCAGCCTCCACAGCACCGAAGACTGGGGAAGGTTTTCCCTCTGGGGGAGGTTTTCCCACTTACTCTGTGTACTGAGCGGGAAGTGTTGTGGGTTGCATTTTGTCTCTCCAAAATTCATATGCTGACATCCTAACCCCCAGGACCTCAGAATGGGACCTTATTTGGAAACAGGGTCGCTGTTGTCGATGTAGTTAAAATGGGGTCACGTTGGCACAGGTGGGTCCTAATCCAGCATGACCGGTGTCTTCCTGAAAAGGGGGAAGTCTGGTTACAGACACTCACAGGAGATGCCAGGTGAAGATGAAGGTGGAAGCTGGGGTGATGCTTCCTCAAGCCAAGGAACGTGGGGGACCACGAGCCACCCCAGGAGCTGGAGCGAGGCTGGGGACAGATTCTCCCTCGCAGCCTCGGAAGGAGCCAGCAGGGGCTGCATACCTTTCACTATGGCATCTAAGCACTGGGTCAGGGGGATCATGGTGTAGGGAGCCACCGTCTTGCCTCACCACCACCCGACACAGACGTGGCTTCTGTCCCTAAGTCCCTGTTAAATATTCCTTTCTGAGAAATGGGATATGTCAGCCTCTCATCTTCCCCAGACTTTTGGGGGTAGGTTTGCATAGACCTGCCCACTGCAGAACAAGTTCCAAGAGGTAAATCTATTGGGTCATAGCAGTAATTTATAGCTGCAGGAAAAACGACCTTTCACTTAGTGGGCTCTGCACTTAGTAGGCAGTGCTAGGGGGAGCTAGCCTGTCACCCATCTGCACTTAGTAGGCAGTGCTAGGGGGAGCTAGCCTGTCACCCATCTGCACTTAGTAGGCAGTGCTAGGGGGAGCTAGCCTGTCACCCATCTGCACTAGGTAGGCAGTGCTAGGGGGAGCTAGCCTGTCACCCATCTGCACTTAGTAGGCAGTGCTAGAGGGAGCTAACCTGGCACACATATCACCACGGCAATGCTCTTCACTGCAGCAGGGAAAATTCCTTCCTCTTTCTGTTTGTGGTTTCCCTACACTCACTGGGCCAACCTCCTGGCCCTTCAGAAACAGGCATAGCCCACAGGCCATCGGTCACTGGGGGCCCAGCTCCACCCGTCCCTGCTCTGAGCTGCCGAGTTGGAGTAATTCCCTCTGCTTCCCCGCGTTTCCCCAGCCCTGGGGTGGCAGCTGCTTCCCAAGGTTGCTACTCCATGGCATCTCAGAGTCCCCCTGCCTTTCCATCCCTCAATACCAAGCTACCCCTTCTCTACACGGGACTCTCTGCTAGAACCACAGGTGGTTTCTGTCTGCTGAGTGAACCCTGGCCCAGAAAAGTGATGGGGAAAGGGGTCTGAGTCCCGTGAGTTGAGAACACGCCAGGCTGGGCTCGCTGCAGGGAAGGCCGTCTCTGCAGGAGGTCAGGGAGGTTCGCTCGCTTAGGGTTGGCACAGATCTCTAGTGGTGCAGGTGGGTCCAGTGTACGGCATCTCCCAGGTTTCAGCGGCC
The DNA here is from genome assembly GCF_000951045.1 of Mandrillus leucophaeus. Taxonomy (NCBI): domain Eukaryota; kingdom Metazoa; phylum Chordata; class Mammalia; order Primates; family Cercopithecidae; genus Mandrillus; species Mandrillus leucophaeus. The sequence continues at coordinate 3,839,008 of NW_012107363.1, read as the reverse complement.
ACAGGATCCTTCTTTCTGAGAAGGCTTGCAGGAATGATGTTCCAGAGAACATCTTGGAACTCAGATCATCAAGAAGAGATGGGTTAGATCAGCACCAAATACTCAGCTTTGAATCCATTCAGTGTTTTCTGCTCCAGTGGTGAGGCCCCGAGGATCTGTGAGCCAGGGAAGCTTTCAAAGCCCTTTCTCTCCGAAGTGAGGAAGCCTGTATCTGGGGCCACGAGGACGCCATAGGGCTGAATGACTGAACCCACGCTGCGGTCAGCAGCATCACCGATGTTTGTTGTGACTCTCGGCCACTTTGAGGCTCCGTTTGACAGCTATACAAGCCTCGGGCCAGCACGGAGGGCTGCCTCGAGACGAGATGCAAACAGGGAAAGGGATGGAGTCCAAGCTCGGTTCCCAGCCCAGGCTGCCCTCTGGGGTGAAGCAGGGAAGGACAAGATCTGGTTATGGCCGGATGGCCTCCGCTCCCCACTTCTCTGGAGGAGAGTGGACAGGTTGAGATTTCCAAGAGAAAATGCTTTCAGCAAGAGGCAATTGCTTCCCTATCAACCCTGGGTTTTCAGGAAACCTGCACCCGCCAACACCTTTTGCTGTGGCTGATTTCACTGAAGATGAGACCCCCAGCTCTGGATCTGGTGTTTGTTAGCGCAGCCGGCCCTGGACAACTGCCGAGCAGAGCCGGGCCCCCTTCCAGGGGCAGCAGAAAATGCTCGAGGCTGCTTACAAAAGCAAACTCAGGCCAGGCGCGGTGGCTCATGCCTGTAATCCCAGCACTTTGGGAGGCTGAGGCAGGCAGATCACCTTAGGTCAGGAGTTCGAGAGCAGCCTGGCCAACATGGTGAAACCTGTCTCTACTAAAAATACAAAAATTAGCCAGGTTAGTAGTGTGTGTGCGCCTGTAATCTCAGCTACTCAGGAGACTGAGGCAGGAGAGTCGCTTGAACTCAGGAGACAGAGGTTGCAGTGAGCCGAGATCATGCCATTGTACTCCAGCCTGGGTGACGGAGCAAGACTCTGTCCCAAAATAAAGTAAAATCAAGGTGAGCTGTGACCCACCCGAGTCCCCGCCAGGGCTATGTAACCCTGGGTCTGCAGGTCACTCTGCCTCAGGCTCAGTCTTCACGACTGTAAAATGGGCTGAATAATTCCTCGCCTGTTAGAGAGCAAAGAGCTAAGCCACCGACCACCCGAGAAGGACACCCGCAGCCTTCAGGTGTGGCCCCTATGTCCTCATGATCCAACAGCCCTGGGGGCGGGAAGCACGTATTTTAAAGATATTTCAAAGAAATGATGATAAATTACCCAGATGTCTCCCTCTGGTTCCTCCAAGAAAACACATGACAGTAAAATTGCTCTAAGCAAACTGCATCTTCGCATCTTCGTGCAGGGAGCCAGCTTTCTCTCTATCGGAAGACACTTTCTCCTAAATATTAAGATCATTCCCACGTTTCCAGACAGGAAGAATTTACTGTTATTAGCTTTAGACAAATATTATGCTAATTTCAAATCTAGAGCCAAAACCACGCTCCAGCCACGACGTGGACGTCATATTCTTCTTAGTCTCCCCCCATGTCTGATCAGCAGATGCAAAGGCAAGTGCTTCACTCCTAAGGGTGCTACGGAGTGCCAGGACGTAATCAAAACCACAGGCTACACATGGTGTGGACCGGGAGGAATCCCGCTCTTCTGGGCAAACTCTGGGTTTGGCTCCTCCTGCCTCGATTTCCTCCTTCCTCTGCCTGTGACCTTTCCTGCCTCAGGGGATCCTCCGCTAACTTCCCGGTATTCTCTTCTCTCGAGACCCTCGATGTCCTTCCACTCGTATCACCTCCGTCTTTCACAATACAGCAGAGATGCCTCCTCTCCCTTGTCATTCCTTTCCCAGCCCTTCTGGCTTGAAATGCTTTTACTTCCCTGGGCCCATCTAGAAAGACAGCAGCTGCACGTGCCTGGCTCTGTGCTCTGGGGGCTGGGGCCCAGCACGAATTAGGTCAGCCTTCAAGCTAGTGTGGGTGAGTGGGGCCGGTGAGTGGGGGTGGGAGCCAGGGACTGGTGATGGAGGGCGACTCGTGCCAAAGACCATGATGGGACAGAGCAGGGGTGGCTGATTTTGCCCAAGGAGGCCAGAGAATCTCCACATGAGATGTACACGCTGCCCACAATGTTTAAGACATCATTTAACAAAGAATCAGTGCCCTAGGGTGCAGGCAAGTCTCAGCGTGGCAGGGAGGAGGCACCGAGGCTTGGGGGTGTCAGCCAGCCCAGACTAGCTGCAGGCCACAAAGCAGGTAGGGAGCGGCAGGCAGGAAGAGGTGGAGAGCAGGGGAGGCCTGAGGCGGAGGGGCTGCTGCCAGGTTCAGGAACCCATTTGCTGGGCCATCTTGGGCAAATCACTCCACCTCTCTGGGACTGTGTCTGCACTTCTAACTGAAGGCAGCAGGGTGGCCTCACAGGCCAGTTGAAGAACACGAGTGAGGTCACGGCCACGCATGCCACATGGGAAGCGCCCTGGCTGTCTGCTCCCTGCCCCGTTCCAGAGACCAGCCTGATGACTGGCCAGTAGAAGGAAGAGAGGGAGGAAGGAGGAGGAGGGAGAAAAGGAAGGAAGGCAGACAGGAGAGAAGGAGGAGGGGAGGGCGAGAAGGAGAGAAGGACAGAGGGAGGAAATATGTGTTGTTCTTTTGCCGAGACTACAGAGCTGCTTAGACCACGTGAGATACAAAACCCAGGCCACGCTTCTCGGTAAGCTCTTCCAACAAGTGTTCATTTGAAAAAAGAAAACGACTTGTTAGGGGAAAAGTCCTTGCAGGTTTCCATGGTAACCCTCAGTTCCAGCCAGGATAAGTGAACTCATGGAGGATCCAGCAACTTTAGAGACATCTTCCAAGCCTGAGACCCTGGGGAGCATGATGATCTTCCAAAGCTGAGACCCCGGGGAGCACGGTGATCTTCCAAAGCTGAGACCCCGGGGAGCACGGTGATCTTCCAAGGCTGAGACCCCGGGGAGCACGGTGATCTTCCAAAGCTGAGACCCCGGGGAGCACCGTGATCTTCCAAGGCTGAGACCCCGGGGAGCACGGTGATCTTCCAAGGCTGAGACCCCGGGGAGCACGGTGATCTTCCAAGGCTGAGACCCCGGGGAGCACGGTGATCTTCCAAGGCTAGAGACCCCATAAAACAAGGTGATCTTCCAACGCTGAGACCCCTGGGAGCACAGTGATCTTCCAAAGCTGAGATCCCTGGGAGCACGGTGATCTTCCAAGGCTGAGAACCCCTGGGAGCACGGTGATCTTCCAAGGCTGAGACCCCATAAAACAAGGTGATCTTCCAAGGCTGAGACCCCTGGGAGCACAGTGATCTTCCAAGGCTGAGATCCCTGGGAGCACGGTGATCTTCCCAGCCTGAGAACCCCTGGGAGCACGGTGATCTTTCACGGCTGAGACCCCTGGGAGCACGGTGATCTTCCAAGGCTGAGACCCCTGGGAGCACGGTGAGCAGGCTCTCCAGCTGTCTCTACAATGGCCCTGTCATTCCTTGAGTAACTCAAGGCGATGTGCTTTTCCAGTGAATTGAACCTGGCGCTGTGTTGATTTGTTTTTCCCGAACTCATTTCCATTTAAATCAGCTGACCTTCAGACCCTGCATAATGCAGGCATTCTTGAAGAGAAATCAATCAACACTTGAAGGAAATGGATTTGTGTTCACGTCTTCTCAGGTGAACCTTGTGCCCTGCATGCCCGGGATCTAAATCTGTGTTTCAATCACTGATTGTACACGCGTGCATGTGTGAGCATGTGTGCATGTATGCATGCACTTGTGTGTGCAGAGGCTAGGTGGCAGAGGGCAGCCATGTTCCAAATTCAAATCTACCTCTTCCTGCTGCTGTGTGGCCTTAAGTGAGTTCCCTAACCTCTCTGGGCCTCTGTTTCCTTTTCAGTGAACTGAGGTTGGCCTGTTATTTCACCTGGTTGTTGAGGGAATCACCAGGAAGCCGAGAGGTCTGTCTCCCAACAGCGCCTCTTCTCGGCACTCCCCACCTGCTCAATCTCCAGAGTGGGGAAAGAACCGTTGATCTTGGGCACTGCCACACCCTGCAGGTTCCCAGGACTCCGTCCCTGGAACACGCCACTGTCAAAGTCCTAGTGTGCTTCCCGGAGCCCCTGAGAGCCCAGGGCTCTCTTCAGTGCCCACGTGCTTGTCATACATCAGCTGCGTATAAGGGAGCGGCACCCAAGTCAGGGCATGGGGTGTAGAGGCCCAAGAGCGCTTGCCTGGCCACCGTTCCCAGGAGGGGCTGGGGAATTACCTCCAGGTCGGCTTCATCTTGTGGCTCTACCTGCCTGTCTGCCCCTACCCAGACCCCACCCACTCCTTACAGCTAGGTAAACTGAGGCCCATAGGGGCCAGCGCCTTGCCCAAGTTTCTCCCACAGGGCTTGGGTTTCTTCCAGAGCCTAATCCTCAGAACCCAGAAGCGTTCTCTGGGGCCAGAGCAGTGAGAGGTCTTGGGGCCGCGCCAGGGCCTCCTTGGGCAGCTGTCACAGGCCATTTGCTCAGCTTTTGGGGCAGGTTTGTCACTGGGAGAGCTCCGAGACCCAGGGCTGGGCCAAGGGTGGTATAGGCCATTAGCCCCATCAGTGCCCCTAGAGTCCCTGAGCTTCTTGATCTCTGCCTGGGCTTGGTAAGGGCGCCTGACTGTGGGACTGCGGAGGGCAGAGGCTCCCATCCACTGCCAAGCCTGTGGCCCAGAATCTGCTCTCCCTGGCCTGAACGCACCAGCACCCACCCTGTGCTGCTGTGGACCTGGGGCCTGTGGGCTGCGTGACTCTGGACCCCTTACCCAGCTGCCCTGGGCCTCCTTGTCTTTGTCCTCCAGATGGGGGTGACGGGAAAACCCACCCGAGGTGCGAGGTGATGATCTCGCCCCTCCCTGCCCCTTCCCTGCCCCTCTCCGCCCCTCCCCTACCCCACACTGGGAGGGGGAGTTATTGTCCCCACCATCCAGGAGGCACAACTAGCACCTGAGAAACGCACCCAGAATGTGGCCCCGAGATCCGGCCCTTGGCAGACCCAGCTCCAGAAACCTGGGCCCTGACTCCTCTAAGTTACAGTCATCATTATCCTCCCAGTCCTCTTCCTGCCCTGCCCTCCTCCCACCCCTACCTGTTACCCCCTGAGAGTAGCTAGGTCAGATCTCCAGGGTAGACCTTGGACATCCCTGCAGAGGGCTGGGCCAAGAGTGATGCTGCACCATTAGCCCCATCAGTGCCCCTAGACTCCCCAGCACAGGGGGAGAGGACAGCCCACAGGCAGCTGCCTTGGGGGCAGTAGGACAAGGGTGGCCCTGACTTGCAGGGATCTGCCTGAGCCCCTCTGAGACCAGCCCCACCTTGCCCAGGGCCCAGGACTGAGCACTCAGGGTGCACAAGGGAAGAAAGGCCTGAGGCTGGTGCGGGTGGGGGCTCTTCGTGGGGGTCTTAGTCCAGAAGTCAGGGTTAGCTCCCTGGGCTCGGGGAACCTGCACATTCGCACAGGCCCCGGTTCAGAAGGGACCCTCCTCTGTGTTTGCTGCCTTGAAAGTCACAATATTTCTTGAGTTTTTGAACAAGGGCCGTCTTTCATTTTGCACTGGGCCACACGGATTATGTAGGGGCACCTGCCTAGAGCAGGACCTCCCCTGGGGACGGGGCGTTCTGTCCCCAGATGTCAAAGTCCAGGGAGGTTAAGACGCTGCTTAAGGTCGCCCAGGGCCTCTGGCACAACCAGGGCTGGGACACTTCCCACGCTGGGCAGAACAGGAAGCCAGAGGAAGGTCTCTGCCGCTCGGGGGACTCCCAACCGCCGCCGGACCCCTGAGGCGCCTCCTGCCCCCACCTGACCCCATGGCAGCGCCTGGCGGGGCGCAGGGTCACCGCCGGCGGGAAGGTTAAGCAAGCAGAAGCAGAGCGGGGGGGCGGGGGGACAGTCGGGGGAGTTCCAGCGCCTCTCGGCTTTGGGGGAGAGTCGGTGCTCCCCGCAGGGGTCTGGTTAGGGAGGGGAGATAATCCGCCCCCGCAGAAGCGCCTCCGGGAGGCTCCGGGGCTGCCACGGCCCCTTGGCCCTGGAAGAGGACAGCAGTGGAGAAACACGGCTGCGGAGCGGCGGGAGCGCAGGGCCGGGGCCGCCCGCGGTAAGACAAGGACAACCCAGGCTGGGCCCGGGCGGTCACAGAGGCCGGGCTGGGGACGGGCACTCCCTAGGGTGAAGGCACTCGAGGTCCCAATGCGCGCCAAGCGCTGCCTGCCCTCTCCGTGCAGGCGCCGCTGGCAGTGGCTTCGTTCCGGTAATTTAAAACCGTGGGGAGAAGCGGGGCTGTTGAGCGCTGAGACGCAGCCCTGACCCAAGGTCAAAAGCCGCGCCTAGAGCAGTTACCTCGGACTTTGCTCTTGCTGGTAACGCACTGGGCCACACTACAGGGGGTATCTCGCCACCTGGTCCTTGGCCGAGGGGGAGCGCCAGCTCAGTGGGGTAGCGTGGTCCCCAGTGGCGCAGCCCGTCTGCCCCAAGCCCAGATTCCGGGGCAGTTGGGCAGAGGCCGGATCCCCAGCAACCCGGTCTTCGTGCCACCTCTGCCGCGCTCGAGTTCTGCCCAGGAGTCTAGGCTGTGTTTGGCCGGAAGGGGCCCTGGGCCCATTTTGAGAACGGCGTTACTACCGAAGGGGTGGGTGGCGGAACTAAGGAGGGAGCCGGGCTGCGACCTCACTCCCACAGCCTCCCGTTACCTCGAGAGCCTCAGCTGCGTCGTCTGGGTAATCGAGGCTCAGGGCTGCCCCGAGCAGAGGTGCAAGGGGGACCCAGGTAGGCCACGGTGCAGGAGGGGATGTCGCTCCTGCCGCGGCCCTGCGCCCCGGGAAAGGTCCGAGGCACAGGAGGGCACCATTCTTGGGACCGGAACCCACGGGTAGGGCCGCAAGGCCAAGCGTCAGAGACCGCGTCCCAAAACCCAGCGCAAGCCGGCGACCGCCAGGGCTTGGCTGCGGCAGGTCATTCTGGGGAACCCGGTGCTCCGAGGCCGGCCCTAAGACGAGAAGAAAGCGGGACGGGCGACAGAAGCGGCCCAGGGTGCCCGGGAAGGGGGCAGTGGTGGGAAACGAGAGCGCGCCAGGCCCCGTGTGGTTTCCCCCGTGCTTTTTTTCCCTAAACTCTTAAGACCAATCGTGCGCACCTGGCACTCGGCCATGTCCAAATCTGCTCGCTCTGTCGCGGTGTGGACTTTCCCCAACTTTGAAACGGGGAGGCGGGTGGGGCGGGGGCTTTGGGCCGACAGACAGTAGTTCCTGCCTGGGAGGGTGGCCTCGGGACAGGCGATGGGTCCTCGGGAACGGTGCCGCGGCAGTCACTCGCCAGCTGTCGGCGCCCACGTCCCC
>NW_012107363.1:3820109-3831067 GCF_000951045.1 Mandrillus leucophaeus | reverse complement strand
TCGGGGGAGGGAGGGGATGGCGTGGCTGGGGAGGCAGATGGGGGCCGTGCTGAGCTGGCTGCCTGCGCTCTTTCGCCGCCAGGACTTCTCGGCGAACCCGGCCTGCGTCCGAGGAGGGCGTATTTACGCAGTTAGGCCAGCGAGGACGCGGAAACCCAGTGGAGGAGCTGCAGTGAATGTGGTTCCTCCAGACTGTTCGGCTCGCGATAGCGTCTTCCGTAGGCGCCTGTGTTTGCGGGGTAACCGCGGGTCCCATGCACCCCAAAGCCTCAGTCTTCCTCCATAAAATGGGGCTAACAGGACGCCTAGGGATGAGCCGTGTGGCCCGCGGTGCGCCTGGGCTCTCTGAGTTTCTCGAGGAGTCGCCCGCAGCTCCAGGAGGGCCCGAGACAACTCGCAGCTTCGCGGTGGCAGACGCCTGGGTTAGCACACGCGGTCAGACCGGGCGCGGCGGAAACAGCGCTCAGGGGACGCAACTTGGCGCTCCAGTTGCGCGCAGCCCAGCGCGGCTGCAAACGCGGAGCTGGGGAGGAGGAGATAGGGCAGGACGCAGCCGGGAAGACTGCCTGGAGGAGGTCAGGTCAGAGCTCTGCTCTGAAGGGTGTGAGTCGGGCGTGTTGAGTGTCCTCTACCGTCATCCCACCGTCTTTTCCCAACCCACACAGGGCAAGGATCCCGCCCCCAAACCCCGACTTTCCCTGGGGTTTCAGGACCGGCTCACAGTGGCCTTGCGGGATTCAAACGTGCAGCCGCGGGCTCGGGTTCGTTTCTCAGTCCGCGGATGGGATGGAGGGTCTGTGAGCCGCGGGTTTTCGGTTTTAGGCGAAGCAGTGAAGCAAACAGTGGCTCTCCCAGGGAGCTTTTGGGGTGGGGTGGCCTAAAGCGCAAAGTGAACGCTCCCGTGCGGTCTGAGGTCAGGGAAGGGGACTGGGCATCTGAGCTGGGTGTGAGCGACACGAAAGCCACTTCCCAGGTGCTGGGAACAGTGGAGATGCCTGCGCTTTAAGGCAGCGCCTGGAGTTTGGCAGACGGAGTCTAGGAGCTGAGTTTGGGGTTAGAGCTCCTAGGAGGAGACGAGGAGAGAGCGGTCCCTGCGGCCCCAGCGACGGGACAGCATTGGGACTTGGTGCACATGGGATCAGTGTTGGGAGGGGAGCCGAGGCCTGGAATGGGCAGTGCAGGCGCTTCAGGGCCAGTGAGGCATCCTCAGGCCTGCTCTCCCTACTCCCCGTTGGCGGAGGAGTTCAGAGATGCCTGCGGGGCTGAGTCTGTGCCTGGGCCAGCCACGCCTTGCGGGCAACCACCACGACCTGGGATGGGTGGGGAGGATAGTGTTGGTCCCAGCTGCAGCGCTGAGGTGGATAGAGCTCTTTAGTAATTTTTTTTTTTTTTTTTTAAGATGGGGCCTCGCTCTGTCACCCAGACTGGACTGCAGCGGTTCCATCACAGATCCGTGCAGCCTCGACCCCTGGGCTCAAGCGATCCTCCAGCCTCAGCCTCCTGAGTAGCTGGGACTACAGGTGCACACCACCAGAGGCGGCTAGGGATCATCATATTATACCCATTCTCCAGAAGAGGAACCTGAGGCTCAGGTCACTCAGCAAAATCCACTAAACACAGTGAAGCGGGTGCACTTCACTCGGAGGCCAGTCAGCCATTTGGGATGCACCTCCCAGTCCAGGGAATAGCTGGACAGTGGGGAAATGGAACGCCTCCTGGAGCCAGGACTGGCTCAAAGAGCGGTGGGTCATATTCGAGGCTGAACAAGCTTGAGGGCCAGCGTGGGGAGCACCGGGTTCCCCGGAGGGAACAAGTCTCTGCACAGCCAGGCAGAGACTGGGGAGGAGGAGGAAGTGCAGCAATGCCCCCACCTTTGCTGCAGGTCCAGTCCCAAAGAACAACCTGGTTGGGGGGATGGTGCCAGGGCTGGGAAGAGGAAGACCAAGTCTCCCCACACCTCCTCCACTCTCCAGGGAGCACTGTCTGGCCGACTTCCATTCGTGAAAATGCCAGATCAGGTCCTGGGGAGTGGAGCTTGCAGGGTCACCTGGGAGAGCCTCTGCCCGGCTGGAGCAGTTGTCAGATTTGCTTGGTTTGCTGCTGCAAGCGATTAGATACAGAATTGGCTCACTAAGTATGGGTCCAAGCAGCCCCACCCGGCGACACGAAGACAGTTTAAGTCCCCTGGAGTACTGATAATCTGCTGTCTCTGGACTCCCTGGCTCTGCCTGGGCTGCTTCTATAAAATGGGCAGCCACGCTTGGGAAAAGCAAGGCAGGGTGTCGTGTCTGAGAGTGCTCAGACAGCACCAGGCAGGGCTGAGTGTCACCCATTTTGGAAGATAATTGGCTTGGGGTCACCCATTTTGACCCAAAATGACCCAAAACGAGTGTCACCTATTTTGGAAGATAATTGGCTTGGGGACGCCTCTGTCCTCTTGGCCTCAACCCTTCCTTCCCCCGGGGATGACCCTGGATATTTAAATTTCAGGGGAGTGAACAGGAATTTCTGGCCCTGGGAGCTGTTAGGATGGTTTGAGCCCCCTAAGGTAAATCCAGCCTCTGCCTCCTCTGGTTGGTGGCCCTGGGTGAATGCCACCACCTCCCAGGAGGACCTCTGCTTTCTCCTGGCAAAGCCTGGGTGTGAGCCTGGCTCCAGGGTTACCTGTCACGATAGATCGTAATCTTGCACGTTGCTTCACTCGTTCGTATCACGTACACAAACTGTTCTGACTTGTTCACAGCTACAGCCTCACTCATCAAACTTTGCCCAGCACAGACAGATTAGGAATGAAGCAACAAATGAATGAGTGCGGGAGGGGCCCCACCATTTACTAGACCCAACGGAGGATTTCAAGGGAAGCCAAGTTCAGCAAGGGTGCACATCACCGCTGGATGCTGGAGGTTCTGGGCCCTGCAGGGCAGGCACTGCACCCGCCATTTCCCTCCCTGCGCCAACCTTGTGCGGCAGTGGCTCAGGACCGAGTCTTGTCGGGGTCTGTGGGGCCCTGGAGCAGCAGCGAAACGTCCTTCTGAGAAGCTGGGGGAGGGTCTTTGAGATCCCAGAGAGGCAAGGGGCGGAGATAATTCGTAGCAATTTAACAAAAGGCAGCTACTTCCGTGGGGTGGGATAGCATGTGGTCGGGGCGCAGTTACTGGGTGGCCCCTGAGCGTGGCAGTCCAGGGCCCCTGCTGGCCTCGCCTTTCTGGTTTATTTTTCCTTTTCTCAACCGCGTTTACTCCTGTGCAGCACAGCACATCCTCCGGGGATCTAAACGAAATCCCCTACAGGAAAGGCGGACTCCACGCACGGCCCTCAGGCACCTGCCCAGTCCCCTTCTTGCAGGTGCCGATCTCCCTGCGCAAGGGAAGAGGCCGGGTTTGCAGCTGGGAGGTCCCGCCCAGCTCGGCCTCAGCACTGGGAAATCGGGCCAACTCCTTCCTTTCTGGGGCTCAGTTTTCCTCCACAGTGGAGTCGGTGGAAGGCTCTAAGGGACCATGAAGGCCGTGTGCTGGGTAACCGGGAGTTGACTGGCTCCCATCCATCCTTCAGTGCCAGCTCTCCACCTGCTTTCAGGAGGTTTTTGGTTTCAATCCTTTTGCAACAGCTTGGCCAAGAAAAGGCCCTGGAAGCAGTTGGGGTCGCCAAGCATCCAGCCCGGTGGTGCAGGGAGACCATTTGGCCCGGCACCCGGCACTCAGCACAACACGCACCCAGTACCCAGCACCTGGCACCCAGCAGCCGGCACCCAGCACCTGGCACCCAGTACCTGGCACAGCACACATCTGGAGCATTCAGTTCCTCCTGGGCTGGGTGCAGCAAGGCTGGGTGCGCTCTCTGCGTTGGGAGGGCCAGGCCACCCCAGACTTCTCCCTTTGGTGTTGGGGAAGGGGCAGCCTCCTCTCACTGGAAACGTGTCAGTTGCTGCAGCACAGCCTCAAGGGCTGGGGGTGAGCTGTGGGGTGCGGAGGTGGAAGGACCTGAGTAGCATGGACAGTCTGGGACCACTGGCCTGTGCACCAACGCTGCAGGGGAGGGAAAGGCTCTGTCATCGTCTTGGTTCCTGTCACTCTCACTACAGCGTGACTATGTCTATTTTTCCGTTGAGAAAACTGAGGATCAGAGAGACAATGGACCTCGGAGGTTGGCTTGGCATTTACCAATCTGGGGGTGGGGGTGGCACCAAGGCCTGAGACCTGCACCCAGTCTGGGGAGCCAGGAGCAAGCTGTAGGTGGCTGTTGGCAGACTTACGGCATCAGTATCTCCCAGCAACCATACATCTGCCTCCTGGTAAAGGCGGGAGGCTGGGGTTGTTTTTGGAGACTTTGAGTTAGAATTGTGATGATGGGCAGGGCTGAGGCCTCTCCCCAGGTATTAAATGAATAAGAGGCAGGCAAAATCTCTCCCTGCCCCTCCTGAAGAAGCTCCCTGCCTGGTGGAAGTCCTGCCTCTGTGTACCAGAGAAGCCTGCTCCCCCGAAGTGATGCTGCCATCAAGGGCCCATCACAGCCTCATCTTGTAATTACACTTTAAAGCTGTATTCAGTCAGAGCATCTATGTGAACTCTACAGGTGCTGACCAGGGAGTGGGTTCTTCCCTGCTTGGGCTGCCCCTCAGAGGGCACTGAGATCATCCTCTGCCCTTCGTGGACCCCAGTTTCCCCCTCCTGTAGAGGGACCCTGTTGGACTGAAGTCTCAGCAATCCCTCAATCTCCATTTGCTGATTGTTAGCCTCCTCCAGTCTTTGCCTCCTCAATTGCCATTTCATTAAGTGGTGCTCCCTTTGCATATGTGGAGAAGAGTGAAGTTCAGGAAGCTGGTGCTCCAGAGACCCTGCAAATGATTCCTAATTAGGTTAGTTCTCTAAACTTCACATCAGCTTATTGCTTTTAGATGACGATTAAATGGAAGTGAGCTATTTTCCACTTCAGATGTCCCCATGGGACAGCCAGGCTAGTCGCTGCCCCCTGTTGGCTTTCTGCACTAATTGCAGGCAAAGAAACAACAGAGGACAAGCAGCGTTGCAGCTACTGAAATTTTGCGGCTGCTTGACTTGAACACAGAAGTGGCAATAATAAAATCTTTGATGGATTCTAAAGGGGGTCAGGGACCCTGCTCCTTCCCTGCTGTGTAGAACCACAAAGCATGAGCCAGAAGGAGACTTGGGGCCCAAGTCTGCTCCTATGCCCTGCACTCCTGTCATTTGTGTGTGATTGGATCCTAAAGAGTGCCTGGCCTGTCTTCCCATGTGGGCAAGGACAGGGCTGTGCTCCTTCTGGGATCTCTCTTGGGGCCAGAACAGGGCCTCACCTGTTGACTGCATTACATCAGTAGTTGTCAGACAAATGACTGAGCAAATAAATGAAGTGACTTCATTCCTCCAGGTCTGAATTTGTAGTCTATGAAGTGAGGACAGAAGAGGCACTGCTTCCGTGGGGATGATACATTCCTGGCTGGGAGGACTATGTGAACACCACAGGACCCTGTGCTGTATTGCCCACCCCACCCCCCACACCCCCAACCTCACCTGCTGGCCGGGCCTGCCAGGAGCCCTGGGTCATTGCTGTCAGATTCAGGTTGCATATTTGAGGGCAGGAAAGGGGGCGGCTGTGCATGTAGGATTCCCCTCAAGATGGTCTGATTAGCATTTTAGGAACGAGGAAGAAGTATTTTTAAAGCTCACTTCAGTTCCTCTCCTTCGTAGGCCCATCGGAAACGTTAAGATATCATGTGTGTCATAGAAACGGTGTGGGTGTGGAGGTGCAGGGAGTTTTGTTTTGTTGTTTTGAGACGGAGTCTCGCTCTGTCGCCCAAGCTGGAGTGCAGTGGTGCGATCTCAGCTCACTGCAACCTCCACCTCCCAGGTTCGAGCGATTCTCCTGCCTCAGCCTCCCGAGTAGCTGGGACTATAGGCACCCACCACCACACCCGGCTAATTTTTGTATTTTTAGTAGAGATGGGGTTTCACCATGTTGATCAGACTAGTCTTGATTGATTTGACCATGTGATCTGCCCGCCTCGACCTCCCAAAGTGCTGGGATTACAGGCACAGGGGAGTTTTAAGAGGGAAAATGCACATCTCCGCATCTCTGTCCAAGGAGGGTGTTGTTATTTCAAGTCAGTTCCACAAACTTCCTGGAGGTGGCGGCCTTGGGACAGGACGTTCATCCCGGAGCAGCTCTACTTTGCCTTTTTAAGCCTTCAGAATAAATTAACCTTAGATGAATACTTCCACTGTGCTAAAGAAGCGAGAGAATTCCAGCAAAATCTGGTTCATTGACAGATGGTTGGCCTGGACAATTCAGGTCCAAGGAGCTGTGTTGTTTTAGCACGTCCTCGCCTGGTCCTGAGAATGTAATGTAGGGTGATTTGGACACTAAGGTTTGTGGGTAAATTTATTTGGGGTTATTTTAAAGCTGGTGTCTGTCCCCATCTTCATCTTGGTGCTGTGAGTCCTCTGGGGGCACCGTGGACTGAAAACCAGGCCCCACCTTGCAAATGTCCCATGCGGTGGTTGCCCTTCCCACCCCAGCCCGGTCCAAATGATCCCTTTTGGGATGCTCAGAATAGACTGGTGGGGACAAAATGAAACTTCGTCGGTTGCTAAGAATCACAAACACAGGGGTTCATGCGGGGCCGTGTAGAGCTGAGGGCAGTCAGAGACCGCAGTGCAACAGACTCGTTCCCCTAAAGGTGGCGCAGGTCTCCAGGCTTGTCGTAGGGGCTGCGTCTGTCTAGAGGAATCTAACGGGGGTCCCGGCTGGACTGGGGCCCACTCCTTCTCCTTCTCGGGCCTGGGGTGTTCAGAGAGCTGCTGCCACCCTGTCCTTTCTGGCAGCACAGGCTTTGGGTCTTCTGTGGAGTTGGGTGATGAGTATGTCAGATTTGATGGGAGCCCAGTCATCCATCCAGCTGTCGCCCCCACTAAGGGGTCCCCCTTCCTGCCTGCCTCCTGCCAATGCGAGCAGTTGTCCCCAAGGAGGGCTGTAGCCAGCCCCAAGTGGGCTTACCACCAAGAGGGGACACAGGGAGAAGAGGCCAAGGAAGTCGAGATGTGGGAGACGTGATTATCCCCCACCCCAGATACCTCCACAGGGGCTCGGGCTAGGCTCCCAGCCTACAGGGAGACTGAAGTTCAGGGTTAGAGGACACTCAGACCACCTCCTTCCCATCCCCTGAGCCCACCCCTCCCTGTTGGCTTCTGAGAAACCCAGCCATGCTGCCACACTGCGGCTTCTCCGATGCACTGAAGATGGCGGGAGGAGGTTGTCTTGTCAAAGGAAGGGACCCCAATGCACAGCTTGAGACCCCATTAGATGCATCACGTCTCTTCCCAAGGCTCTCTGCTGGCCCTTGTCATGGAAGATCCCCACTCACCTTCTTGTCCTTATAATTGGTCAGCCTGGGTCCAGCCGGCGTCAGCCCGAAGGGTGGGCACTAGCCTGGAACTTGCCTCTTCCTTACAGCCAGTCAGCTCTCACATGTTCTCGAACAGCCGGCCTCTACACTCCTGGGGTCCCTTTCTAGCATCTCAGAAGCACTGTCTTTCTGCACGTCGTTACAGGCTTACGTCAAGCAGGTAGTAGGAGCAAAAAACATGAGTAACCTTGTATAGTAGTGAGTTCCCTCTCAGGACAGGTATGTGAGCGGCAGCAAAATGATCCCTGTTAGGAGTTTTCTACATTGGGCCATTGTTTGGGAACCTCCCTTTGAACTAGTTTTCCAGGCTGATTCCTAGATGAGTCAACATTTCTGTTCTCTGGCTCAAAACTGCACTTTCTGCAGTCCCTGGGGTAGTGTCACCCAGGCCAAAGAAGCAAACAGCTGCTACGCTACATAACTTTGGAGGGGCCCTGGCCCAAGCTACTGCACTGGAGGCTAATGAGCATTTAGGGCTGAATACTGTCTGCTGTCATCCCTTTTTGCTTCTATAGCGAAATAGACTGGGTAATTGATAAAGAACAGAAATGTATTTCTCATAGTTCTGGAGGCTGGGAAGTCCAAGATCAAGGTGCCAGCAAATCCGGTGTCTAACGGGGGCTTGCTCTCTGCTTCTAATATGGCATCTTCTTGCAACATCCTCACATGGCAGAAGGACCAAAAAAAAAAAAAGTGAACTCGCCCCCTTAAGCCCTTTTATAAGGGCACTTCTTACCTCCCCAAGGCCCTAGCTTGTCATATCCTTGCACTAGGAATTAAGTTTCAACATGAATTTGGGAGGGACACAAACATTCAAACCATAGTAATATTTCCTGAAGATATCAGGTGCTAATACCTAGAACCTGTACATGTTACCTTTTGCAGGAAAGGGTGTTTGCTAATGCGATTAGGTAAGGATTTTGAGATTAACAGGGAGCATCCAGGTAGGCCCTAAAAGGAATCACGTATATACTTATGAGTGGGAGGCAGGGAGACCTGGCCACAGACACACAGAGGAGAAGGCCACATGAAGGCAGAGACAGAGTTTGGAGCCATGTGGCCACAAGCCAAGGAACGCCCAGAGCCACCAGGGACTGGAAGGGGTAAGAAGGAGTCCCCCTGAGGGCCTCCCGTGGGGCACAGCCCTGCTGACTCCTCATTTCAACCTGGTATTACTGACTTTGGACTTGTGGCCTCCAGACTGGGAGAGAATACCTTTCTGTTTTTTATGCCACCAAGTGTGTGGAACTCTACGAGTTCAGGTGGACTAAGGCCAGGTGCATGTGGATTGGTCTTTGGTGTTTCACAGACAAAACTCAGCGTCGTAGCTAGCCCGGAGCCCAGGCTGCAGCTGCAGAGCCACCCAGCAGGACTTGCTGTCTGAGGTCTGAGGGGCCTCCACTCTCTGTCTGAAGTCTCAGGGGCCTCTGCTCTCTGCCTGAGGTCTGGGGGCCTCCACTCTCTGCCTGAGGTCTGAGGGACCCTCTCCACCCTCTGCCTGAGGTCTGGGGGCCTCCATTCTCCGCCTGAGGTCTGGGGGCCTCCACTCTCTGCCTGAAGTCTGAGGGATGCTTTCCACTCTCCGCCTGAGGTCTGAGGGGCCTCCATTCTCCGCCTGAGGTCTGAGGGGCCTCCATTCTCCGCCTGAGGCCTGGGGAGCCTCCACTCTCTGCCTGAGGTCTAGGGGGCCTCCATTCTCCACCTGAGGTCTGGGGAGCCTCCACTCTCTGCCTGAGGTCTAGGGGGCCTCCATTCTCCGCCTGAGGTCTGGGCCTCCACTCTCTGCCTGAGGTCTAGGGGGCCCTCCATCAGGAATGTTGGTGGGGAGGGTGCTTCTCCTCCCACCCTGTCTACACACAGCCATAAGAGAGTTTGAGTGGGGCAGGGAGAGAAAGTTTGATTCTTGCCTTGTCTCCTTCAAAATCCTTCTCACACTTCAGTTATCAAACTTGTCCTGCAGACGCCAGAGCAGATGCGCTGTGCAGGGCCCTGGAATGAGAAATGGCTCCGTGGGAGGGTGCTGTAGCATGCAGACGATTCCATTTCCGGTCTTCCCCAGGCCAAGCCTCTGCGTTCCAGCAGCTCTGGAGGAGCAGAGATTCCCGTAGATGATGATAGATGGGTGGGCGATGATGTGGCCTGAGTTCACCCCTCCAGCCGGCAAATATTTCACCCCTCTGGGACCTGCTGAAAAGCTCACTGGTTTGGGACGACCAGCTCTTGGCAGTGAGGAGGTAACGGTCTCCGCAGGCCACTGGCAGGAGACGGGGCCGACTGCCTCTGCCCACTCAAATGCCAGCACCTACTGTGCGCAGAGCCCTGAGCTGGGGTGCAGACAGATGTCATCTCTGTCCTCCGTCTGATGACAATCTCGGCAGCCAGCAGGGGGTGCGGCAGATGGTGTGGTGCTTAGAGGAGCCTGGGGGTAGGGAGTAGTGGATAGGCAGGAGGAGGAGTCCAGTTTGACTCTCAGCAGTGCCCTCCCCCCCCTCCCTGCCACACCCACTGCAGATGCAGGGCTCCCTTCCCATCCTGAGTTGCCCACCCACCCACACCGGGCTCCAGAAGGGCGGGTGCCAGTGACATATTCACTGCAAGTCACCAGTCCCTGACTTTGAGTAAAGACCAATTTACACCCCAGAGAGTGGCCACTGCTTACACTCCTCAGTCTGGCAAAGCCTCAAGAAGGAGCTGTGCTACCTATAGGCAGAGGAGGGGGGAGACGTGTCCTCTACGGCGCTGGTGGAAGGCCCAGGAGGGTCAGTCTTTTGGAAAAGCAATCTGGAAAATTGGAGTAACATCAGTGACTGCACACACCCAGCCCATTAGGCCCATCAGTAGTACACCCAGGAATCTCTCCCATAGAAACAGCAGCACCAGCGCCTAAGGAGGCAGCAGCAGGTTTCTTCCCAGGCCCATGCGGCTGCAGGGCTCGGCCCTCACCAGCACTGAAGACAGGGTGAATCCCATGAATGGGGAGATGCAGAAATGCACTCCCCACCACCACGGAAATGAGTGCAGCCACTAAACAGGGAGTGGAGGCTGAACCAGAAGACAGAGGGGGGTTTCCAGGGCCCACTGGGTGGGAAAGAAACAGGCAGAAGAATGTGTGTCATGGATAGAATGCACGGAGAACAGTGAGCCCGAAACCCAACTGCCTGTACGTTGCAGCCACGCATGCCTGCGTTGCTCTGCGTCTCTGCAGGATTCGCTGAGCATGGAGAGGAAGAGCGATGCGTAAAGACATCGGGCTGGCGATGCGGGTTTTGGAGGGGGATGGGATGGGAGTGCGTGTGTTCCTGATGGACCACATAGAGCCTGTGACCCCATGGGTGGGAGTGGGACCTGGTGTCCATCTGGGTGGCATGGCAAGATGTATGGCTGTGGGGGCATGTCAAGGGGGTAGGGCTGTGTGGGCATCTATGTGGACCTATGGTGTGTGTGTGTTTGGGGGGATTTGTGAGGGGTTTATGGGGTGAGGTGTGTATACGGGGACGTGTGTCGGTGTAGATGGGGGAGTGTGTGAGGGGTTTATGGG
>NW_012107363.1:3810893-3820059 GCF_000951045.1 Mandrillus leucophaeus | reverse complement strand
TACGGGGACGTGTGTCGGTGTAGATGGGGGAGTGTGTGAGGGGTTTATGGGGAGAGGTATGCATAAGGGGTTGTGTCGGTGTGGACAGGCATGTGTTTTCATATGTGTGTGTGTTAAGGCAAGGGTGTGGGTCTGTGTGTATAGGTTTGTAGATTGTGTTTGTGTGCTTGGGCATGTGTGGACGTGGATGGGTGTGTGTGGGTATGTTGATGTGTGGACGGGGGTGTGGGTGTGTGTGCAGATGGGGCTGTGTGGGTGCAGGTGTGGATGGTGTATGTGACTGTGTGGGGGTGTGGAGGGATGGGTCTGTGGGTGTCGGTGAGTGTGGGGTGTGTGTGTGTTTAGGCCTTTGTCTGCCTAAAGAGACGCTGGGAGAGACCATCCCAGAAT
The DNA here is from genome assembly GCF_000951045.1 of Mandrillus leucophaeus. Classification (NCBI taxonomy): domain Eukaryota; kingdom Metazoa; phylum Chordata; class Mammalia; order Primates; family Cercopithecidae; genus Mandrillus; species Mandrillus leucophaeus. Next base: position 3,819,669 of record NW_012107363.1, on the reverse strand, counting down.
GCTGACGGGGGTCTCAGAGCGGTGCTTTCCAGATGGCCTGTTATCTGCGCATCGTGGAGGATCTGTCCAGTTGTCTGTGTTGAGCATGTATTTATATACTATAAAAAGCCATTTTTGTTGTGGAAAAAGAAGGTTGAGGTGAAGGCAGAGACCCTGACGGCCCACAGGGGCAGCCTGGGCACCATGAGGCATGGGCCAGGTTCACACACGTTGGGTTCGGGGGGCTGTGCCAGTAACCTGTGCCCCACCTCAGCTTGTGGGGACACGGGGGGGTGCCCAAGGCAAGGTGCTGCATGAACTGTCTTTTTTGCTGGTGTGGGTGCGTGTTCATTCCTTTGTCAGAGGAAGAAATTGAGGCTCAGAGAGGTCAAGTGGAGGCTCAGGGTGGCAGAGCAGACTTGGTGGGTCTGGTGGGCCTGGTGCAGAGCCCACCGTTCCTGCCTCCTCCAGTAGGTAAGGGGGTTACCCCGGGGCCTCCATGGCCACGCCCTGACTCTCCTTCAGTTTCACATCGGTGGGTCCATGGGATGTGAAACTGCTGCCCTGCTCCGACCCCACGCACCTGCACATGTGAACCTGGAGGGCCCTCCCAGTCTTTCAGGACCCCCACTCCTCTCTTCCACATCATCTACTCTCCTTCCACAACTGGGCAGCCTCCTCGTACCCCAAGCCTCTGTGAGCTTCTACTAAGGGCCAGACACCCCTGATCACCTCCAAGTTATCTCTTTGGTGACTTTTTAGTATTTCCATTCCATTTTTTTTTTCAAGAAGAGCAGCATTTTAAAAAATTAATACTTGCACTTGGTACAAAACTCAAACCGTGAAGTTCTGAACAGTGCAGAGAGGCAGAGGTCGTCCCACCTCTGTTTCCAGCACCTGGTTCTGCGGCAGGGAGGTTCTGTCATCCCTGCCCACAGATAACCATGGCCGGGGGCTGCAGGAGCCAAGGAATGCCAGGTGCTTTAGAGCCACAGAACTGTATTCTCTCATGGTTCTGGAAGCCAAAATCAAGCTGTGAGCAGAGCCAGGCTCTCTCTGAGGCTCTAGGGAAAGATGAGGCCCAGGCCTCTCTGCAGCCTCTGGTGGGTCCCTGGCTGTGGCAGCACTGTCCCCACCTCCACCTCCGTCTTCCCACGGCATCTCCCTGGGTGCGTGTCTGTGTCCACATTTTCCCTTGTTGTAAGGACACCAGTCATGTTGGATCAGAGCCCACCCATCTCCAGCATGACCTCATCTGAACTAATTACATCTGCAGCCACCCTATTTCCAAATAAGGTCGCCTTCTGAGGTCCTGGGGCTTAGGACTTCAACATGTGAATTTTAGGACACAGTTCAACCCAGGATAGATATACACATCATCAACCGTAAATGCACATGTCGACACATGGTTCTGATGTTGATGGAGGTGCCAATGGACGTTAGCCCCCACCCCTTACTCACCTCCTGTCCTCTACTTGTCTGATTACCTCAATGGGTCCTCGGGGCGGCCCCATAGCAAGTGCACACCATTGTTTCTCCCAGCTGCATAACACGCCAGTGTGATGATGAACGCCTGTGTGCGTCACAGCTGCCGATCCGCATGAAGGCTCTTTCCATTGTTTGAGATTACAAATCCTGCTGCAGGGAATAAGCTGGGGTGGGGGTGGGGGGTGGTGAGGGGGGACATCTTCAGGCCCAAGTGCTTGTGGGGTTTTGTGAGCATTCACGAGGAGTCCAGCATGGGGTCTACAGCCAGGCTCACGTGGAAAGTGGTTGCCAAACCTGTTGAAGCTTCTGACTTCCGTCCACCTCCAATGTGGGGGTGGGGGGCTTGTTCCCTGCCCACCTCTTGCAGCCCTCCCAAGCCCCCTCCTACGGAAAGGATTGCTAAGCCTGGAATTTTCCTCCAGACTTAACCAGAGATGCCTGTACCAAACATTTCCCCAGCACCCGGAGCACGTGCTGCCCCGCTGCAAGGAAGTGCCGTTAGGTCACGGCGTCCATTCCAAGACCAACAGGGCCAAGCGTCTAGACTGGTGGGGCTCCTGTGCTGGCCGGCTGTGGTTTCCAGAAACTTCCCTCCGGGTCCTTGGGAAAAGGCTCCCTCCACCGTGGCTGCCCCAACCCTGTGTTCCAACCTTGTTCCTCCAACCCCAAGTCACTTCTAATCAAGGTCACAGGCAGCCCGAGCTGGCTGCAGGTCCCCTGTGATTTGGGGAACTCAGAGCACAAATCTGTGCTCCATTGTGGAAACCAAAACCTACCCACCTCGAGGTGCTCTCGATATTAAAACCAGATATTCCCACACCCGGAGCCTTAAAGTGACCACAGCTTCACGTATCTTCACAGAGACCAGGAGAGGCTGGCGTCCAGCGGGCTGTGCAAGACCCGTCTACCTCCAGTGCCTGATTTTGGCATAACACCTCTGAAAGTCATCACCAGAGCATCCATCCTCCGGGCGGTTTCCTGGGGACAGAGGTCCCTCTGGCAGAGTGAGTTGGGTGTGCACTGTCACTGTCTCCCCCAGCCACCACAGCCACTCCCAGGGGGCCTCGTTATTACGTCGATTTCCAGAGGAAGTGGTGCTCAGGGCGGTGAATAGCGTTGTCCTCCTGCTGCTCCCATGGCAGAGCTGGGACCCAAACTCACGGATTTCTCCCTTTGTATGGGGGTCTGAGAAGAGAGGTTCTCCAAAGCCAGTCTACCTGCAGGTGTGCTGGGGCCTGCCACGCACTATGAAATTGGGGTGGGGGTGAGCAATGGGGTCCTGGGTGAGGGGGCTGGACAGTGTTCTCTGCCCAGTTCTTTTCATTGTTGCCCGTGTTTAAAAGTTTTCAAAATCGAAAGAAAGTTAAGAGGGAAATCCTGCACTGAATGGAGGGCAAGGGAGCCCAGCTCGGTGGCCCTAGCACAGGGCAGGTGTTGGGGCCAGTCCCTGGGGTTGGGGGAGGAGCAGCCCGTGGGCACGGCGTCCCCTCCTAGGGTGGCTTTGTTGGAGCTGCTGTCCCCGCTGAGGGGCCAGACGTTGGCGCGTCTGCCTCCCAGGCCGGCTATGGGCAGGTGGAGGGGACCCTTCCCAGGGACTCCAGCGGCGGAGGCGGCTTCTCAGCTCGCCCTAGTGGTTCCAGGCTCCAGGGGAGTCACCAGCCTGCAGGGAGCCAGGCGTGGGGGACACGCACATGAGGCTGCATCCCGGGTGGGCTCTCCCTGGGAGAATGGTGCCCATGGCCACCACAGCTCCCCGGGACAATGAGTGAGCCCAGGCAGGGAGAGGCTGAACCCCGTCGCTGCAAGACCTGTGCGACCAGGAACGCCGAGGTTGACATCTTTCCCCTCCCCCTCCTTCCATCCCTCCCCTCCTCCTTTCCATACCTCCCCTCCCCTTCTCCATGCTTCCCCTCCCCTTCTCCCCATCCCTCCCACACACTTCCCCTTCCCTCTCTCCCTCCATCTTCCTCCCCTTCTTCCTACCTCCTCTTCTTTTCTCCTTCTTCTTCCTCCTCTCTTCTTCCCCCTCCATTTCTCCCACTCCTTCCCTTCCATCCCCTCTTCCTTCCTCCTCCCATCTCTTCCTTCTCAGACCCAGTCCTTCCCTCTCTTTTCACCTCCTTCTCCCCCTTTCTTCTTCCCCTCCCCTCCCCTCTCCCCTCCTCTCCCAGCTCCGCCCCTCCCCCCGCAGCCTTTGGGTGTGGTGCTTGATGAAAATTCTCCTTCTCTTTCCAGGTTCTAAAGAGAGTCTTTCACAAGGAGGAATGGCCAGAGCCCCAGAAGGCAGCCACAGTAGGTTTTGAACATTTTGATCTTTTTCAAAGCATTTGGTCTCTTTCAGCATATGCGGAAGGCTTGTGTGTGCGGTGATCTGCACTCCCCACATCCCAGCCCAGGGGTGGGCATTCCTGCTGTTCCCGCTCGACAGTGGGGTACACCAAGATCCCTCAAGGGCAGTGACTTGCTCACTCCTTAGTGGGCCAGAGGCTGAGCTGGAGTGAGGCGCCCTAGTTCCCAGCCACATCTCCACAGCTGCAAGGACATTTTCTGCTGGCGACGACGTGGGGATCAGACTAAGACAACAAGAACGTCTCGAGACTGTTCTGCTCCCCAGGCCTGAGCGTGAGGGGCTAAAGGGAGAAAATAAGACACAGCCAGGTTCAACAGCCAAGGGTTGCCTGGGGCCCCCTCCCTCCACACCCACTGACACCAGATCTGGCCCCACAGACAGCAGAGATGGGCCTCCGCTTGCCCCTGCCTCCAGGGGGCGTTATTGCTCATCCCTGGACCATGTCAAGAATCTCCGCTTGCACCTCTTCATCTCCTGTCCACCCTGCATATGTATGGTGTTCAGATGACTCTTCCTAGGGCCCAGCTTTAACCCTCCCTCCCCAGCTCAACAACCTTCAGTGGCTCCCCATTGCTTTGCAAATTAAGAACCGAACCGTATTCTTCAGCTTGGCATGCAGGGATCTTCATAACAAGACCCCAATTCATCATTTTCCCCTCCTTCCCAGCAGCTGTCTCATATAAACCCAATCCTCCAGCTTCCTAACATGCTCAGCTCTGCACCCTCTCAGCAAGCAGAGACCCATCACCCCAAACAGCCAGGTGTCCCTTCATACCCGTCACAGCGTCACGCGTATAAAAGTCAGATGAGACCGAGTGCTGGCGAAGATGTGAGGAAACAGAAGGAGTTACAGCTCTTGTGGAGAATGATTCTGAAGTGCTTCGCGAAGATTGGTCTGTATAGATCTATCACTCCAGGATTCCCATTCTCGGGCATTCATCCTCAGAAAAACTCAGGCTCTTACAGGAAGATGGACCGGTCGGTTCATTCCAATGTTATTTGCAAAAGCGGAGAGTCAGAAGCAGCCTACAGATAGATCTCCCAACGGGGAAATAAGCTGCCCTGTGGCACCTGAGCTGAATGACCGCAACAGTATTTCTCATTGTTCAATCTGACAATGTGACTTCCACATTCTTCCTTCTGAGAGCTGGGTCCATGTCCCTTCCCTTGAATCTTGATGGGAGCTGTGACTGCTCCAATCAGTAAGTATGGCCGAGGGTTCTCTTCTCTTCTCTCTCTCTTTCTCTCTCCCTTGGTCTCCGACCTCCTCTACTTGTCCTGGGAACCCGTGCTGTGAGGAGGCCCAGGTCACATAGGGAAGCCCCAAGCAAGGGTCCCTGAGTGCACAGCCAGCATCAGCTTTTGGATAAATGATCAAATGGGCTTTGAGAAGAGTCCACCATCCCAACCTCTGGCTTTGAGTCTTCCAGGGGAGACCCAGATTTCAGGAATTGGAGAGAAGCCATCCCTGACCCCGAGCGAGCATGGAATCCATGGCTGTTCCACACCCCGAAGGTTTGGGGAAACACGTGATAGAAATGGAACCGTGGCACATGCGAGTGCTGGGCTGTGCAGAGAGCGTAAAGAGGAAATAAGCACTGCTGCATGGGCCGGCGCGCCATTGACCTCAAACATATACTTTCAAAATGAGAAGTAGTGGAGGTGTGAAATGTGACACTGTTTCTATAAATTAAGACACCAGAGCAGGTACGGGGGGCATCACAGGTGAGGTCAGGACAGGTAAGACTGGGATGAGGGATGAAAGAAGCAAGAAAATAGGAGAAAACTTGAACTTAAAATGGACATTCTCTAAAACTTCCAAAAGAAAATTTGATTAAAAGGAAACCAAACCTGTGCCAGTGGCTGTGGTTTGCCTCCCAGATCTACACTCTGTGGATTATTCCCACTCACTCATCTGGCTGCCAGCCCCCAGGGAGGCACTGGGGACGCCGGTGAGGAAGGCTTAGGCCCTGTCAGGCAGCTCCCTGTCCAGTTGAGAAGGGCACTGGGTTCCCTGGAGGGCGTTTGCTGGAAGTTACCAGGTGGGTCAGGATACAAGAGAGAGGAGGCACGCAGGTGCAGGAGGGGAGGGAGGCCTAGTGACAAAAGTGGAGTGGGAGACGGTGGGCTTGGTGGCGCACTGCCTGCATGGAAGGATGGCCGTGTGTTGGGATGTGTGTGTGTCGAGGGTGCCCTCACAGAGATGGGGAGACAGGAAGGCGACAACTCATTCACTTTGAGGCATTTTGCTTTTTCTGCATGGGGGAGTCCTTCAGTCCCAGAATTCGGACGTGCCCGACAGTGACCAGAAATCTTTAACCGTGGTCCCAAGAGGGTGAGAAACCCCGAATGAAGGCGGCGACTTTGCGCGGTCAGCCCCCGAGCGCTAGGAGCGCGCATCCCGACCTCCCCCTGCCCTGCCCGAGACCGTTCTTGGGCTGTGAACTGCGAGCCGCTCTGACCTGCCGCGCATCGAAATGCATCGAAATCGCGAAGGCAGCGATTCCCGTTTGCGTCTCTGCCGGCAATTCTGTCTCCAAACTGGGCCTCACCACTCACCTGGACGCAGGATTTCCCTCCTGGCCGGCCCGGCCACCAGCACCGAGCACAGACAGAGGCAGCGGCCTGGGCCAGCACCAGTTCGGCCAGTTCGCGCATCCCGGTCCGACCCTGCGTCTTAGCGTCAACGATCTGCCCAATTGCTCACACCCATGCCTCGTGGACCAGGCTTCGTCGCTGCAGTTGTCGGGAAGGTAGCTGGGACCCAGTGTGGGAGACTCAGAGTGTGGACGCGCCAGCCTCTGCCCAGCGCCTGGCGCCCGCTCTCTCCGCAAACCCCAGATAGCGGGCGCCCAGATGAAAAGGGCGCATGGTCCTCGCTTCAGATCCACCGCCCCGCTTCGTTCCCACTCCAGGCCCCACGCCGCAGCGGGTGGAAGCGCCGCTCTCACGCGCGCCCCCCAGAGGCAGTGGGAAGACACCCGCGAGCGCTACGCGCTCAGAGCCACCACCCGCCTGGACGTGCCCAGCCTCTACTCCCAACAGCCTGGCACCGGTAGGGACGTTTATCGTCCGCAGTTACAGGATCAGAGACGCAAGGTGCCTCCTTCAGGGCCATACAACCCCAGAGCGGAGGGAATTAGAATTCAGACTCAGAGGAAGCCCGCCAGGCCTGAGGGAGAGAAGTGGAAATGCCACCAACCTGGGCAGGCAACGCTGGACGGGGCAGGAGTGTCCAAGCGCCGCTCACAGACCCAGGGAAGCCTGCGTGAATTGGATGGCTATCAGAAAAATGGCTATCAGATAGCCATTGTCTTTTTATCTGGACCCTCTCTGGCCCCAGTTTCCTTATCTGTCAAAAGCGCCCTAGTGTAGACGGTGTTTGCTCCAAGGCTAGCGTTCCAAACGAATCGAATCGGGCGCTCTGTCCCAATTTCCTTGGCCCAGTCCCCTCTGGCTGGGGTACCTCTGCTCCTTGGAGTCTCTCTGACCCTGGACATCCCAGGGAGCAGGGCTTGGGAGACCTCAGCTCCTCCCTAAGATCCCAACTCGCTCCACTTTGGCTTAGTGGCCTCGTCAACAAAATGGAGGGAGGAACCCCCATCTGTGTGGCTGCCTCCAGGCTAAGCAACCCGGGGAGTCCCTGTCATTGATTATTTTTGCCCCTCTTGGGCTAGGATGCCGGGGAAGAGGAGATGGGCTGAGCATTTTGTCTTGGAGCCCCCGGAAAAGCCCTCCCACTCGAGATCGCGGCAGCCACGGAGCACTAGAGGTCCTTCCTGGCAGCTCCCAGAAAGTGCACCCAGGACGCGCTCCCAAGAGGCGCACCATTTTGTCTCTGCGAACCCAGGCCGGGAGGGCCCTGCTGGTTAGGCCTCCGCTGCTCCTGGAGCCCCACCGCCCCGCCAAGCAGCCGGACTCCAGGGCATCGGTGCGGGGCGGGCCGGGAAGGAAGGAATTCCAGGCTTGCCGAGGCCACCTACCCTTTGGGAGAGTCTCTTCTCTCTTCCCCCGACAGTTTTTTCCGCTGAAAAATGGGGGCGATGCTCCCTCCACCGTGCTTATTTGGCAGAATTAAGCAAAGCGGAAGCTCCAGGCCTGCGGTCACCTCCGGGAACGTGGGCGGTACTCGGGTGGACAGGGGCCCGGGGCTGGCCCTGGGAGGATGGATGTTATCTCTCCGAAATAACCCGCATCGGGTGAAGCCGGCTTAACCCGTGCTTCCTCGCTGTGACCTAATGTAGGTAAGTCCGAAGTTTACCCCAGATCGGAGACAGCTCTAGGGTGCGTTCTGTTCCCGAACTTCCCGCTGCAGAAACGGGAGGAACACCCCACCCCTTCAGAGCGAAGAAACGGAGGCACAACGAGGGATGGGGCTTGCCCCCAAGACCTCCGCCCAGGGCAGAGGCTGGGCCAGAAGCTCCCACCCTCTTCTAAGGCCCTGGCTTCCCCAGGATCGGGCGGTGGGGGTGCCGGCTCGGTGAGGACCTGCGTAACATCGAGCGGGCTGCCAGCGGAGCCCCGTCGTTGCACTTCCTTACGTACTGGTACTGAGCCCGGGAACTGGAGAGTTCTACCGAACTACAGTTGGCATTGAAAGCATCTTTCATTAAGTGCAAATATTAAGATATGCCGCATTTCGCAGTCCTGTTTTGGCAGTGTTCCCATTTTTAAATTACATGCAAGGTCTTTAATAAAAATATGCGGCTCAGCCTCTTGCAGTTTCTTGGGAGCTCCGGGGTCTCCACGCCGCCCTCCACACATACACAGCCATTCAAACGCACACTCGAGCACACACCACGCGCGCGCACACACAGTTACTCACGCTCGGTCCAACACCCTCCTCGCAGCGGGGTAATTACAGCTCTGGCCGGAAGGTGATTGGCCAGCCAGTTCCTCATCTGGGCCCCACAGCCAATGGGTGGCCGCTCAGCCCAGGCCCCGCCCCCCCGGAGCGGG
>NW_012107363.1:3806974-3809987 GCF_000951045.1 Mandrillus leucophaeus | reverse complement strand
TCGCTCTGGGCTGCGGAGGCGCAGCGCGCTGGTACCCACGGGCGCACGGTGGCTACGGAGGCGGCCTCAGTCCTGACAGTGAGTGAGGGCGCGAGGAGGGGTGGGCCAGGCGGCGGGGCCCGACTTCCTCCCTGAGCATTTGCTCGGGGACTTCGGGCTTGCCGCCGCCCGTTCTGGGCCATTCTCGCCCTTCTGTGGAACGGCGTCTGGGCCGTGTGGGGCCCCCACGGAGCCCTGGTTGGGCTGGTTTGGAGGCCCACCCTCTGGGGCAGGAGCTCCGCTAACGAGGAGGTTTTGCAGGCCATAGCTTCACCCATTGCCGGGCTCCTCCGGTCCCAGGGAGGCTGGGCACAGTGGACAACAGGCGGCCAAAGAAAAGAGAAAGGAGAGTGAAAGAGGACAGGGAAAGATATAGGAGAAGGTGAAAAAGGCTGAAAAAGAAAATGGGAGGATGGAGGAAGAAAGGAATGTGCTTCGAGAGAGAGAGAGTGGGGTGGGGGGAAGGGAAGATGCAGGAAAAAGAACCCCAAGGGTGATCTGAGAGATAAAAGAGAAGGAAGAGATGGAGGGAAAGGGAGACAAAGTAGCGTCAGATGTGGAAAAATAAACGGGGGCATTGAGCAGAGGGCGCAATGTTGTGGGGGTGGGGCTGGGGAGGGGAGCCTTTTAACACAGCAGCTGTGCCCCCGCAGACTCCCATTTCCCCTGTGCCCGCTGCAGACAGCCTGGGGCAGGGGCCTGGGCCTCCCTCTTAGTCCTTGAGGGGCGCGGGCTGTGCCAGGCAGGAAGGGAGCCTGTTCTGAAGCCCCCAGTCCAACCCCTCTCTCTTCTTTTTCTGCCCCTCCCCCTCCCTGCCTTTGTTCCCTGCTGAGGGCTCGAGACTGGGGCTGGGGACCTCTCAACCCCAAAACCCCTCTGCTCCCTTGCTTGGGTATCTGACCCGTTAGTTCTGCTTCCCCTCCCCAGGGTTCCAGGGTCACTGCCTCCCTTTTGGACCTGCCCTTTAGGAAGACCCCTGGGAGGAAGGCCAGGCAAGCCAGTCCAACCTCCCAAGCCCTGGCTTAGCCAGCCCCCCACCCCTAACACAGCCTTCGGACCTTGAGGCCAGCTGAGGACGTGGTCCCTCTGCAGGCTCCGGCTCTGGGATCCATGCTGTCCTCTGTGTGAATATCAGTGTGTGCTGGGGAGTAAGTGGCCTATGACCCCCACTCACTCGTTAGACAACCCTTTCCATGTCATGGAGTGTCCCCTTGCAAAAGGACCCACATCGCAACACTCACACTCAGGAAGTCCAGGCCCCCACCCCCTTCACGGGGACTAGAGCAGGGCCTCCGTGGTTTCCCAGAAATCAAGCGACTCTGTCTAGTGCCCTTCTGGGGGAGATTCTGGAAAGGGCTTCTCAGGGTAAAATTTGTTATCTGCTCATCCCTGGAGGGCATCCCCTCCTGCAGCCCAGGTGGCACCCCTGCACCTCTGCAGAGGTGGCTCCCGCTTATTTCGTGCCATGCGGGTTAGGGTCCCGCTTCCTCACCAGAGCTGACAAGTCAGCCTAGTGCCTTGTGACAGCACATGGCCTCTGTGAGTTTGGGGTACTGCGGGTAGGCAGGGACTCCCCAGATCTAGTAGCAGGCACAACCTGCTACCTGACTCCTCTGTGGGCGCCGTGAGGGCACACAGCATGGGGACTGGCCACGGGCATGAGTGGGATGCGCACACTCCTTGGGCACAAGGCACAGAGCTGGAACCACGCACAGAAGCCCACCAGTGTGTGCTCCCCGTGCATGAGCGTGCAAATGCTGCAAATACACTGCAAGCACACGCCCGGCAGAGTGCACAGCGTTCCAAGGGCCCAGGGCTAGGCCAAACTCTGCCTCCACCTCTAACCTGTCAACCAGGGCCTGCCCTTTGCACGGGAGGCTCCAGACCAAGGCAGAAAAGGAGCGGGTCCGAGTCAGCCTCCTCTGGAGCCCTGCAGTGGGAGGTGGCTGCCTTCTTCAGTCTGGGCAAGCACTTCTGGGTCCCAGCTGGCATCTGTAACCTGACATCATCCCTTGCCAGCCCTGTGGGTCTCTTCTTGTTTCTGGGAGATGAGTAGGGGAGCTTGGTACTTGGAACATGAACTCAGACACCCCCTGTGAGCTTCTCTACCCCCAAACCCATGAGGCTGAACCTCCAGTCTAGAAGGTGTTTGGGGCAGGGCTCAGCTGCTGCATGTTGCTTGGAGTGGCATGTGCCCGTGTTCCCTTTGAGCATGATTGTGGCTGGTGTGGACTTGCCTTGTGGGCACTGGGTCAGGGCTACAGGAATATGCGGTGTGGGGGTGATGGCCTCACCTGATTGGAGTTCTCTTTTGGGGATCCTTTGCATTGTTTTGTCCTCCTACTATGAAATGTTTCTGTGCAAGCGGGCAGAGGGCGCGGGAAGAGGCCTGCGAGCTCTTCTTTCCTCTGTCTGGGGGCCTTGGCGTGGGTCTGGGTGCCAGGTGGCAGGGGGTGTCCGTGCTTGTTTTTCGGTGTGTACATTTCTCGGAAGGACATCTTTCCTCTTGTCCAGGGGCTTCTGCGGGAGATTTGTGTGTTTTTCCAGGCCACCCGTGGTGCAGCTGGGGGTGGGAAGTGCTCACTGGGGTCAGCCTGCTTTTCGTGTGTAGTATTTTTGTTTCTTTTCTTTGCTTTGCATCCTTCGTTGTCCTCTGGCATGGGTGTGCGTTTGTGTTTGTGTGTGTGTTGTGGGGTGTTGGTTTGGAGCTGCTCCCTGGTCTCTGGGCTGCCTCCTATGGTTCTGCCTCTGTGTGCATCCCCAGAGCTGCTGGGTGCCCAGCCCTGTGCTGGAAAGTCTCCCTGCTTGTGACTGTAGCGACCTCAAGGTGGGGACGGCTGGCCTCGGTGACTGAGTCTGGTAATCAATGCCCTAGAACCAACGGTGGTGCCCCTCTCTCCCCTGCAGCCAGCGACCGGGACTCACCGGAGACGGGCGAGGAGATGGGCCGTGCTGAGGGCGCCTGGTCGCGAGG
>NW_012107363.1:3800840-3806354 GCF_000951045.1 Mandrillus leucophaeus | reverse complement strand
CGGGGCGCAGGGGGCGTTAAGGGGAGGGATGGCCGCTCCTGCGGCCTTCTAGACACCTCGAGAGCGCAGGCCGAGGCCGGGCGGGCCTCAGCCCCTGTGGGGAGCGCCTCTAGAATGTAATGGGACGCCCCACCCAGTTGCCAGGCTGGATCCCCACTCAAACAGGGGGCAATGCAGACTGGGCTGCGCAGCCACGGCCACCCCCGGCCTCAGCAAGGAGCGGTCGGCCACGGCCACCCGGGGCAGCTGCCCTGAGGCCAAGCCCAGCACAGCAAAGGAAAACTCGGAACCGGCTGTCCAAGGCTGCGCGGTGACTGTCCCCACAGACTGCCCCCAACACTAAACGTCCTTTTCCTGGGACCCAGACAGCAGGCGGGCGGAGGGCTGCGCTGCCCCTCCCGCGGGTGCTGGTGGAGAAAGGACCTGGACCTGTGGGCCCATCTTCCCTTCCAGGAGCAGGCAGACTGGGGCGCTCTGCAAACGTGGCGGCCTCTGGGTGGTTTTTTTAAATGAATCTACTTATTTGCGTATGGAATAAAAAGGGACATTTTCTGGACAGTTTCACTGCTTTGTGATCACGAGGGCAGGGACAGCTGAAGCTGCGGTAGGTGTCGTCCCTCCTGGGAGCACCTTTCAGTGCTGACTGGGGACACCTGGAGCCCAGGGCTGGGCCAGGTGCAGGTGGGTCAGACAGACCCTAGCCAGAGGTGGTGGGCGCTGTGCCCCTCTTCTATGACACACCACAGGGAAGGACCAGCAGCCGGGAGTAGGGAGAAGGAAGTGACAGTGGTGTGTCCGAAGTTCTAGAGCCTTGACTGAAACCGAAAGGCAGGAGCAGGTGAAGGCAGAGGCCGACCCAAGGCCGCTGGCATTTGTCACAGCGGCTCCGCTGTGTGGCGCCCCGTATGCACAGCCCTTTCCTATCTCGTATGGAATTTTTCTTTGGGCCAAAACAAAGCCATGGCACTCAAGGTCAGGCCACTGTGCTCTTGCCTCGGGCCTTCCTCCTGGCCTGCAGTCTCTGGTCGGCTGGAGGACTCACGCGGTGGGCAAAGCTGTTCACGGCTGATGGTGATGGGCTGTGGAGGAGAGCTTGTTCCCTGTTCTGGGCCACTGGGGCCACCCCACCTCTGTCAGCCCCAAGCTGGCTGCTTTTGGGCCCTGCCTTGGGTGGGGGAGGGACACTGGTGTATGTTTGAGCTTAGGAGAAAGACATTGTTCGGGTCTGAAAAGGTCACTTCCATGGCAGCATTGAGCCCCTAAGAAAACCCGTCTCCCTCCCATGCTTCACTTGGGTGCGGACACTCCCCAGGTGAGATGGGCAGCAGCCAGGCCATACGCTGGGCCTGGGGCAATCAAGGTAGTGCCAGATGGCCGAGGAGACAGTGTGGTGGGTCTGGGGTCCGAGCATCTGTGTGTCTCTACCATCCAGCTCCTGATCCAGAATCATGTCCTCCAAGTCCCCGCCCCGACCCTGGCCCATCAGTTGGTTCCTTACTGTAAGGCCAGGGTTCCGGCAAGCCCAAGGGGCCTCCTTCAGCCTCTGGGCCCTCAGGTCCACACCTGTGGGTTCCAGGCCCTGCGTCATGACGGGGTGGGCATTTTGAGAGATTCTTAGAGGGGGCGGCCACCCTTGGCCTCGAAGCAGCCCTCCCCCAAAACCCAGTCCCCATCCTGCAGGCTTGTTGCTGCTTGGGCCGCCTCCAGCCCTTCCCAGAATTGTGTCTGGCCTCCCTCCCTGCTTTGGGGTTGCCCCCCAGCTGCTTGCCTGGCTAAAGCAGGAAGTCCATTCTCACTCGCTTTCATCTGGGAGGGACTCAGGTGAGGCCTCAATGAAATGAAATGAAAGCTCCTGGCTGCGGCCGTGAGGGGCGAGGGGTGTTACAAGAGGCCCCCCGTGGCTCCTCAGGCAAAGTCCAAACCCCCTGCCCCTTCCGACTCCCCTCCCCACTGGGCCCTCTAGGCCTCGTACCCCTGACTCAGGCTTCTGGGACCCTCACCTTCTGGGCTTCTGTCGCTTTTGTGCTGGCCTCACCCAGTCATCGGACACATCACTGAGTCCAGGAAAGGGGCCAAGGCACAGCCGGCGACACCGCAGAGCCTCGGAGCCCCACACAGGCCTGGCAAGCAGAAGCAGCAGCAGCAGCCTCTCCCTTTGAAGTCCAGGAACTGTACGCCCGTGGCACCACCTCGGCCTTCCCAACGGCAATGCTGCTCAGGACTGGCAAGGTCTCGGGCACTTGCACCATGAGGTTGCCTGCCTCCTCCCCCTATTTGAAGGGGGTCATTGGAGCTCAGGCTAAAGAGGTTATCGCTGTGATGCAACTGTTTTATCTGACTGCTTCTGACCGACGTGGGTGTGGTCCCAAGGTCGCATGGCAACTGCAGGGCACCACTGAGCGCAGTGGTGGTGCCAAGGTCTGCGGGCAGATCCCCTTACAGGTGGATCAGTCAGCACTGGAGCCCTTCACAGGTGGCCGTAACCACTCCGGGAGCTACCTGACTCTGGGCCACCAGGAAGCTGGAAGGGTGAGGGCCCTATGGGTGCCGGTTTTTGATCGACCACTCTGGCTACTGGGGAACCATGGAACCGGTCACCAAGCTTAGTCTTGGCAGCCAGCATCAGAGGGTGCAAGGTCTACACAGTTCAAATGCAGGGCAGATTCGGAGAGAGTGGATGTGTCTTTCAATAGAATTAGTTAAAAATCGGGTTGGAGAGAGTCTTATGGGCCGCGGCTCAGGGCTCACCCTGGTGGGAAGGAGAGAGCCATGAGGGAGCCGGCGTGGGAGGAGGCCACCGTTCCGAGCTCAGGGAAGGGCTGGGGCCTGGAACACTGTAAGAGAGAACAAAGCTGGATTAGGCCAACTGGGCTCAGGGAACCTGGCTCTGCCCTGTTATCCGTGGGGCTCTGGCGTCTTGGGGCTGGCACCGAAGGCAGAACAAACCAGAGAGAAGCAGTGTAGGACTCGGAGCCCACGGAGCCCTGGAGGGTGCACAGGACCAGACTGGGGGTAAGCCTGGCCCCTCTGAGTCCTAAGCTCCAGGGCCATCGATCGCGGGTGCACCTCGGGCGTGCGCGTTGGCTCCACCGCTGGCAGAAGATGAATGGCTTCGATCTGTCTCCACCACATGCGCCATGCGCCCTCCCGCCTCGCGGGTTCCACCCACCACCTCACCCTCTCTGCACCAGAGGCTGGATTCCAGCCACCCTGAGCTGCTCAGGGCTTCCAGTTGCATAGCCCCGAGCACCACTGAGTGCAGCGGGCTCTGGACATCCTGGACACACCCCTTTGCTGGACCCAATCCGACTTCCCCATGACTGTAGTCTCTTCTCTTCCCCAGGCCTTGGTTTTCCCACTGCACGCCTATGGTGAGGACTGGGGTCTGTAATTTGTAAATGCCGGGCCTTCTGTGATTTGAGTGAGGCCAGCAGGACATCCCTCCCCAGCTCCTAGGGCCCACGCTGTAGTGGGACTGGAGGGTGACCCACCTCCTCTGGGCCTCTCAGTGCTCTAGGACTACAAAAGCTGAATCCCCACTGGAGCTGGCCTGAGAGGTAGGAAGTCAGCTCCCCGTCCCCCACCAGTGTTGGGCATCTGGGACCTCCGAAGGCAAAGTCCATGCCTGGAGCACCAGGAAAGGCCACTACGGTGGTGTTTGGGCATGGGGGATGTGCTGTCTGGGCTTAAGGGCCCTGTCCTTGGGAACTGACTATTGAGCAGAGATTCCTAGCCTAGCTCAAATTCCACAGGGATCGGAGCTGCTGGAATCCTGGAGGCCGAACTGGGCCTGCCCCATTTCCCCCAGGTGGTGGCACCGCCCTTGGCCACTCCAGGCCCTTGACCGAGAGCGCAGGCAGCAACCGGGGCTCTGTCCTCCCGGCTTCCTCCAAAGCCACAATGAGAGACAGTTACCCAGGCACTGCCCTTGGAGGTGTCGATTCCCCCTGCGCTCCACCCAGCTTGACCTTTGCACTCCGAGCCCTCATGGGACTCCGCTGCCCATCGACTCCCATTCAGCCAGGAGCATCCTGAGAAGATCCTCCTCATCAGGTGCAGGGGAGGGGTGCCCAGTGCCCTTACCCATCCGCGTGCAGGGAGGCTTCCCAGATCCTTGGCTCTGAGCCCACTCCGAAGGCAACCCAGCTGGGCGGAGGCAGAAGGCGCTGGACCCTGGCGGGGTGAGCAGCACGAGGGGGGTGGGAGAGGCCGGGTGGGTTTCGTTCCCTTTCTGTCAGTGCGTCTCCCCCAAGAGTCTTTCGTGGCCTTCCGCCCCACCTTGCAACTGGTTGGAAAGGGAAACCGGGGTTCTACGACGGGCAGGAATTCTGGGGCAGGGTGGCACTGAGGCTCCCCGGCGCCCTCCTCCACCCGCCTGCGCCGTGCGGTGCTGCTGCTGTTCCTCCCCGCCTGTGCACTCATATGCTTCATACCCTTTGGCCCCCCTGCCCCTCTGGTAGCCAGAGTGGGCATGCCTATCCAGGGTCCCGCTAGGAAGTGGGGTCGCAGCCGCCGGAAATTCGTTCGCCGGAAGTGTCTACTGGACCCGCCGATCCCCAGGTCCCCAGGGCGGAGCACCCAATGAATGGCTGCCCTGCAGGGAAACGGAGAGGTGGACACCCCTTCACAGGTGGGCCGAGAGGGGACAGCCCTGTTCTCACAGAGCTAAGCTCTGCGTGTCATGCACGGAAGGACACACAGGACCAGGCGCCAAGAGGGCCCCGAGAACAGCGAAGTGGTGGAGGAGCCAGCCTCACCGCCTGGGGAGCAAACGGCCCTCGCCAGCTTCGGGAGCCGTGGGGCTGAGATTTTATTTCTTATTACAAAAGTAATAGTGCTTTTTATTATCTGGACATTGCAGCAAAGTTCAAATGGAAATCTGTCTGCACGTCCAACATCAAAAGCCAACTGCTTTTGAGTGTGGATTTACTGAGAATTGTGACTTAAGCCGTATTGTTATTTTTAAGAAAGTTATTATCAGTGAAAATGCATTTATGTATTCCCCAGTGAAAATGTGTCTGTGTTTGCTTTATAATAAGGCAACAAAAATAAGTTAATAAAAATAAAAAGAGGCCAACAGAGGGAACTAGATTGGTCAGGGGTTAAGAACTGTAGGATAGGGGTGGGTACATGGGAATTCACTTGAAGGCTCCCTCGATTTTGTTTTATATTTGAAAATTTCCATAATAAAATGTTTCAAAAAGTGACTACCAAGAAACATTAGGGGTATGTGCTCCGAGCGGCTGAATCTCTGCCTGGGGGCTGTTTTGGTTGCAGGTTTATTTCCGCCCAATCGGGGTCTCACTTTGGTCCAGCTTGCACTCTGCTTTTAAAATTGTTTTTCTGCTTAGCTAGAATGTTCGCATTTAAACCCATTAATGTGCTATCTGTAGAACGATTTCAGTCTTAACCCTTCCTCTTTTCCACGCAGCTTTCCCGGCCTCTGCCTCTTCTCCACTGGTCCTGGTGCCACTCTGGGTTCCCCCACCCAGGGCACCTGGCGCCGGGGCGTCT
>NW_012107363.1:3798128-3799654 GCF_000951045.1 Mandrillus leucophaeus | reverse complement strand
CTTCTCGCTCCCCTCCCCTACCCGGTCCCTTCCCCCCTCGGGCTCTGCAAAGCGGATCTGTCCGGTCTTCCCACCGCCACCCCGAGAAGGGCGTTGAGCTCAAGCTGCGGGCAGGGCCTGGGGCTGTGGAGAAGGGAGGCGTCTGACCCGCCCGGGCCCCGTTAGGCTTCTAGAAGGAAGCGGTGTTAACCCGAAGGCTAGAGCGGAGCGAAGTTCGAGGCGCGCAGGTGGAGACAAGGCGGGCCGCCTTGCGTCTTAGCCCGTGGCGGGGGACGCGTGTCTCTCTGCCGCCTGGCCCCTTCGGGTCGAGACCTTCCCTCCCCACTTTTCGTCGGGAAGGGTTAGATTCCTGGACGGTGCAGTGCCTACACTGGCCCGGTGTGGCTTTGGGAAAGTCACTTCACCTCTCTGAGCTCGTCTTGCCCATCTGGAGAGTGGTCATCGTAGCAGGGGTGAAGGCGGCGCGATGTAATGACGGGAGCGAGGGTTCGTGGCTTGCTGCTGTGTACATAGCCTTCCGTGTTCCCACTCAGCACCCACCAAGACCCGCAGCACCTCCGAGGCGCTCAACGCAAGGGTCGGTCCCCTCAGCCTGTACCCGGACCCCTGCATTATATCGGTCCCAGCTGTCTTGGCCCCGGGCATAGGAAAGGTCAGGGGACGCCCCCACTTCCGTTCGGCGCGCAGTCATGCTCTCACTGGGGCACCAGGGCAGCCACGCCGCGCGCACCCAGGGGTGTCCAGGCACCAGGGCCCTGCTGGCCCGCGGACTTAGCTAGAATGTTCGCATTTAAACCCATTAATGTGCTATCTGTAGAACGATTTCAGTCTTAACCCTTCCTCTTTTCCACGCAGCTTTCCCGGCCTCTGCCTCTTCTCCACTGGTCCTGGTGCCACTCTGGGTTCCCCCACCCAGGGCACCTGGCGCCGGGGCGTCTCCTCCGATGGGGGGCCTCAGACCGCGCCAAGGACAGACCAGAGAGGACGCAGAAGGGCTGACGGATCCTTGGCGCCGCCTCCCGGCCCGAGTCACCCACGCGGACGCGGTTCCGACTTCGCTGCAGGGTTTGGGAGGTTGCGCGCAGCTGCCTCCTCTTGGTCCCGGGTGCGTGTCTTTGGTTTCCGGGCACTTCCTTGACGCACTTGGCGTGCCTGGTCTGCAGCGCCCCATCCACGCGAAAGGTGCGTCCCGCTTGGCAAGAGGTTGGGGCCCTGGATCCCGGGGCTCTAAGGGTCCAGAGAGCCGCCAGGGAGCGGCGCAGAGGTCCCTGGAACAACGGCGCCCCAGGCCAGAGCTGTGGGCCTCCTCGGGTTTCGCCAACCGCCAGGGAGGGCGCCTGGCGGACAGTCCTGAAGTGCAGCCTCGGCCGTGTCCACGGGGCTCCGCCTGCGCCTGTCTCTTATACACATCTAGATGTGTATAAGAGACAGGTTCTCACAGAGCTAAGCTCTGCGTGTCATGCACGGAAGGACACACAGGACCAGGCGCCAAGAGGGCCCCGAGAACAGCGAAGTGGTGGAGGAGC
>NW_012107363.1:3792150-3794018 GCF_000951045.1 Mandrillus leucophaeus | reverse complement strand
CGGGCAGTTGTGCCTCCTTGCTCCCAACCACACGGTTGGTCGCGGGAACTGGGTATCCAGAGATGGACACAGACCCAGGCCCAGAGCCGTGGGCCACTGCCCGCGCCTGCTCTGGAATGACTAATGGCCCTTCCGCCTCCCCTGGAAGCTTTCTTCGGGCCGGGAGCTGATCAGCCCGTCTTGTTCCATGGTATTTCCACGATGACAAAGGGGCGAGGGTATGTCCCCATTCGGTCCCAGTGCGACTCCACGTCACACAGACCACGCACGTGTGTAGAAAAGGCAGAGGCTCTGTCCCGATTTCTCCATGGGGGCAATGACAGGGCGAGGAGGTGAGGATGCTGAGCCCAGCTCAGCCCCTGGTCTGGGTGAGTGGGGGAGGGTGTCAGCCCCGGAGGTCCCGCACCCTCCCCACTTCCTCAAGCCTCCTCTCCCTCTTCCAGCGGGCTCTCTACATGGGGGTCTCAGAGATGGTACCCTTGTGCCCCCAGGCTGCATCTCAGAGGGCCCCATACTGTGGAGTGCCTTTTATTTTTTGGAATTTTCTAAGTCCCGCAGGCCTTTTCTGGGACTGGGGTGGAAGCGCCAAGCCAGCTTAGACGTGTAAGGCCCAGGTTTCAGGAGGGCTGTCAGTCGGGACTGGAGAGATCGCGCTAACGGGATGGTGCTGACATGCTGAATTTGGGGTGACTAAAACTGTTTATATAGACAGGAGTCCCCCATATTTGCCTAGGGTTTCTCACATCCTGGAGGGTGGCACTGTCAAGAGGTGTGGGATGGGGGGAGTGCCAGCCTTGGAGTGAACCCGCCTCCCCAGCAGACCCTTAGCCTGCTAAAAGAGACCTTGGCCAACCCCATCTCACCTGTGCCCATTTTACAGATAAGCCCAATGTGGCCCCAGGAGAGGCAGAGGTGGGCTACTCAGAAGCCAAAGCCACCGGCCTCCTTCCTCCCCACTGCTCCTGCACCCAGCAAGGGGTGGGTCCAGCCAGGAGGGCGCACCCCACCACAACGGGTGCCCCAGGAACCACAGGGATTATTCCCTCCCCGCCCTGCTCCACGTGACGAAGAGAGGAGGGAATGGGAGGGCCCAGTGGAAACCGAGTCTTTGAGGAAGCTCGCCCACCCCAGTGTCCCCCCACGACCTCCCAGTGGCGATCCTCCGAGAGTTTCATTCTCGGCGGGGCCCAGCGGAGGAATGCACCCAGGACCGACTTCAGGACCTTCGCTTTTCCTTGCCTGGAGCTCAGCGTCCCTAGCGGGCCCGGGGCATTGGTGTATGTGTGCGTGTCATGGTGCCAACCTCTCCCGGCCGCCAGAAGCAAGGCCCCGGACGCCCGGGGCCCTGCGCTCAGGGGGCACTCCCCGCCTGACGTCCCGGCGAGGGGACTGGTCAAGGTAGGGGTCGGGGCCTCTCCGTCCTGCATGGACTTAGGTCTCCTGCCGGTCTCAAAGGAGCTCAAATAGACGCCCGGGTCTTGGGGTCCTGGGAGTTCTTGGGAGTCTTGCTGCCCCTGGCCCAGAAGCGCATCCTCAGCCGCGCCGTCCTCTTTTCTTCTGCGAAAATTTCCTGAGGCTGCTTCCTTTTGCCCCCTAACCCCTCGGTGTGTCCGTCTTGCTCTTTCTCTGCCTGTTGGCATCTCTTTCTGCTTCTCCAGACCTCTCCGCTTCAGTTTCTCAACCCCTCTCGTGGTCGCCGCTGCGCCCTTCCCAGAGCGCTTTCGGGGCTCCAGCTCCGCGGGCGTAACCGCAGCGTCAGCACATCCGGGCCTCGCTCATTTGATTTGGGTTTGTTTCTTAAATCGCGAAAATCCATTTCCCCCAAATGGGCGGGGGCCCCGCCCGGCTGGGGGGCGGTCGGCCTGCTG
>NW_012107363.1:3788942-3790204 GCF_000951045.1 Mandrillus leucophaeus | reverse complement strand
GTACTGAGGGAGAAAAGTGCAAATATAAGAGTGCAATCGGAGGAATTTTGATAAGTGTACACACCTGTGTAGCCACCACCCGAATCCCCCATTTTTTAAGAAAGAAAAATGCCTACATAGACGCCTAAACTATTTAAATCCAGGGACCTAGTGCCCCCTTCTTCCTGCCCTTCCCCTGCCCCGCCTCTTCTCCTCCTCCTGGTCTTTATTTGTACCAGAGCTCCTCAGCACACAATTTAAAGTGTCCTCCACTTCTACAAAGAGCATAAACCACTCCCAGAAGAGAATCTTCCTTCCGCCCCCACCAGAGGACACAGCTGTCAACCCTGCCAGCTCTTTCTGTTCCTACCTGCCTCTGTATTTCTAAATAGGACGCTTCTGCCATGATTGTTTGACACATTTTTTCGGTTCTTTCTTTCTTTTTTAAAAGGAATCTATCAACTGCCTATGGCCTGTCTGGAAGGTAGGAAGTTCACTTGGTCACATGCCACTCAAAAGCACTCAGGGCCCTTCCCTCCCTCTCTCCCTTGGACTGAGCTGAGACGGGTCCTGGTGCTCACGGTGGCTTCCCATGAACAGCCTGCACAGCTGGGCGTGCACTGCGAGCACATGTTTGTTCTCTACTAGTGGCCTTTTCCCCTTGGTTTTCTATGGTCCTGTCATTCATCTGTCCCCAAGCTCCCTTCCAGCATGCTGCTGTCGGCTGGAGGGAGTAGATCCCCAGGACCCCACCACATTGAGTGGGGAGGTGAAGGGCAGGCCGGCCCCCTACAGGAACCTCCTATTTCCAGCTTCCTCTGGATCCCGCTTTCAGAGACCAAGTTCAGAGGCTTCTGCGGATCAGCAGGCAGTTTGGCTCTCACTCCCAGCCTCTCACACTCCCCAGGCCCTTCCCGCCCCAACGTGAACCTCCTCAGCTGCGGTGGGTGACATTCCCAAAGATACTTGAGCCTTTCTTTGTGACTTCTGGGTCACATTTCGTTCCCAGTTCACACCTGCGAGGGCAGATGCATTCCCAAGCACAGGCTGAGAGTCTCCAAGGGTCCTGGCCACATCACCGGGCTGCAGAGTGTCCTGGAGGGAGAATCCTTGACCAGCCTCCAGGAGGCTCTCACTGAATGAAGCCCTGCTAAGTGCGAGGTGAGAGAACCTTCCGGACCTCCGCCAGGACTCCTGCACTTGGTGGCTCATCCGGCAGCTGGCCATCCGCCCAGGGCACTCACCCCAACCCCCAGGCTCTGCTAGGAGACCCCCGCCCCCCC
>NW_012107363.1:3785206-3786318 GCF_000951045.1 Mandrillus leucophaeus | reverse complement strand
CCCCGAGGCCCGGCATTGATCCCCGTCTTACAGTACATCGCATTAGCCCTAATGGCTTAGCTGATGCTTCAACTTCTTTTTCGTTAAAAGCCACCCCTCGGCTTCACCCCTCCTCCGCCGCCTCTCCCCGAGCGCCCGAAGCCCTGTTCTCTCAGGACCCACTGGCCTGTAGAGACGCGGCTTCTGGAAGTGGGGCCCGGGGCTCGGCACTGCGCCTGTGGATGACCCTGGAGGAGCGCACTTCCCTGGGCAGGGGCAGGGCCAAGGAGAGGGGGAGGGAGGGGCTGCGGCAGTTTGGGATCCTCAAAGACCTCGAGTCCCCTGCCGCGCAAAATGCACGATTTAGACACAGTCCAACCAGAAAAGTCCAAAGATGTTTCTCGAACCTCCAGACTCAGACCCAGGGCAGAACCACGGGACGATCCGGAAGCTGGGAGACCCCTGCGTGCTAGCGAAGAGGCTTCTGGGCTGTGGGTTCCACAGGTCGAGGGGGGCCTGAAGCCGCGCCCCGCCGGGTGCGGAAACTCGGGGTGAGACCTGGGAGGCCCGGTGCAGCAGGGAAGCCGCGGGGGAAGGTGGAAGGAAGAAGGGGAGGCAGTCCCGGACCCCGCCTCCTGCCTCCTACCTGGGTAGGGGGTCCCACTGGCAAAAAGAATGCCACTCCCGGCGAAGGCCTCCGCCGCCCGACCCTCCAGGACTGAGGCTCCGACTGGGCGAGGCTGGCGGCCTGGAGGCGGCTGCAGGGGAGGAAGTGGGGACGGCGTCCAACCCCATCTGCCCCCGACGCCTCCTCGGCGGCTGCACTGCTTTTAAAGGAGGAGTTCTCTTCGCAAGGAGACTGTTCGTTATTTTAAAAATTCAGAAAATACAAGCACTGAAAACAAAAGGCATCCCAAGTTCGACTACCTGGAGAAGCCAGAGTTTCAGTTTGTTTTTGAGACAGGGTCTGCTGTGTAGCCCAGGCTGGAGTGCAGTGGCGCGATCAGGGCTCACTGCAGCCTCCATTTCCTGGGCTCGAGTGATCCTCCCATCTCAGTCTCCGAGCAGCTGGGACTTCAGGCGCGGTCACCACGCCCGGCTAGTTTTTATTTTTTGTAGAGAAGGGGTGCTCT
>NW_012107363.1:3770996-3780026 GCF_000951045.1 Mandrillus leucophaeus | reverse complement strand
GTCATGGCTGTTTGTCGTCTGACTTTCTTGTGAGACTGTGAGCTCCTCGGGGACAAGATTCAGGCTGTGCCATCCCAGCAAACTACTCAGGGCTGCAGAGGTAGGCATCATCACCGATAAACGGGTGAATGAGACAGCGGCTTCATCCTCACCGCCGCCGCTCAGTGGAGGTCAGCCTTGCGTGGCCAGTTAGCTGAGGCTTGAATCCAGGTCTGTAAATTGAATCTAACAGTGCGGGTCTTCCTGGTCTGTGATGAGGCTGGAGCAGGAACCTGACAGGCTCACCTGCATGGAGTCCACCGGGAGAGGGCCTCCAGGCACTGGGGGAAGCGGAGGTGGGGCATGGGCGTCACTCCTGTTCTTGGCTAAGGGATGGTTGACTGCTGGTGTCTGCTGTGTGGGGACTCACTGTACTTATAAGGACACCTGTGTTTCGTGCATAAGAAGGATGTGAGGGAAGAAAGAAGTTGAGTGCTTCTCATGTGCTAGGATTCCCATTGGTCACTGAAATTGTTTTGCACACTTCTGTATTTGCAGATTTAATTTAGGATGTAGAATGTATCCCTCTCTGTGATTATAGCTACAAAGTAGTTTGAAGTGTGCTGGATGATGTTGAACTTACTACTGTTACTTTAGACTTCATGTTTTGAATGTTTTTCTTTATATTGTACTTAGGAAATAGGGTTCTCCAAAGAAAGAGAATCAATAGAATAGTCAGACAGACAGACAGACACAGACAGGGAGTGCGTATGCAACTTAAAGAAATTGGCCCACATGATCGTGTGGCCTGGCAAGCCCAAAATTTGTAGTGCAGGTTGGCAGGCTGGAAGTTCAGGCAAGAGCTGATGTGGCAGTGTTGAGGACAGATTCCACAGGGAGCAGGCTGGCAGCCCAGGCAGTGTTTGTGTTACAGCCTGGAAGGGAATTTCTGCTGCTTCTGGGAACCTCAGTGTTTGTGCTTCAGGCCTTCAATTGATTAGGTGAGGCCCACCATCCAATGACCAGTCATCCACTTTCCCCAGAGTACATCGATATTAATCCCACCTCAGAAATACCTCCATAGCGACATCTAGACTGGAGTTTGACAAACAGCTGGGCACACAGTCCAGCTAAGTCGGCACACAGCATAACCACTGCAGGTGTCCAGGCCTCAGTGTGAAATTTAACACCCCTCCTTGATGTAAACACACAGGAATGTCCCAGCAGTGATATTTTCACTGGCATTATGGCAAATGTGTGCCTTGATTTGAGCAGTCTCTGTGAGTGTCAGGCTCTTCATCCCATTCAGGTTTCCCCTAGCACCAGCCTGTGTGGGGCCCGGGCCCTGTTGGTGGATAGAGCCCAGCCTGGGCACAGCTGTTACCCTCCAGGGCTGGCCGACAGCCCCTGAGCCTTTCCGTGGAGGTGTAGCAGGATCTGCCAAACCCCCGCTGCCAGGCTGCAAGCTGCTGGAGGGCAGGGACATGTGCCCTTCACATCAGGCCTCCAGGACCCACTCGAGGGGGGGTAAGACAGGGAGAAGTGGTGGGCGGGGAAGGACAGCTGTTTCTCCCACACCATGAAGGGATCAGCAGGGTAGGGCCATGGGTTGGCTCAGGGCACACACTTCCTCTCAGGCTGGTTCAAGATGTAAAGGCAAAATCAAAAAGCTTTATAAAAAGATTAAAAATACTCATACATTTTTATCTGATCTCAGGGTGAGGAAAGGGGAGATCCATTCTTCCCCCCTCTTTTTTTTTGAGATGGAGTTTCACTCTTGTGGCCCAGGCTGGAGTGCAATGGTGTGATCTTGGCTCACTGCAACCTCCATCTCCAGGGTTCAAACAATTCTGTCTCAGCCTCCCAAGTAGCTGAGATTACAGGTGCCTGCCACCATACCCAGCTAATTTCTGTATTTTTAGTAGAGACGGGGTTTCATTATATTGGTCAGGCTGGTCTTGAACTCCTGACCTCAGGTGATGCACCCGCCTCGGCCTCCCAAAGTGCTGGGATTATAGGCGTGAGCCACCATGCCTAGCCATATTCTCCCCTTTTGCCTTTTACTAATTGAACCCTTCTGCATTTCAGTTGGACACTTAGCTAAAGACTACATTTCCCAGACTCCCTTGCAGCTCAGCCTGGTCACATGATGAGGTTCTGACCAGTGGGCATGAGATGTGCAGCCGCCAACATTTGGATAGATCTTTGTCTTCTCAGGAAGTTGGGTGACCCTCAGACTCTCCTTCCTGGCTGCCTGGAATGGGACTGTGATAGTCAGGTGAGGACACTTCACTTAGAGCAAAGCAGAGCCTTGCATAGAAGGAGCCAGGTCCCTGGTGACCTGGGGCAGAGCTGTCCTACCCGCTGGACGGTTTACCAGCTTCACTCATTTGTTTGTGAGAAACAAAAAACACTTTCTGTCTTGGGTGAGCTACCATGACTTGGCTTCCATTTAAGAAATAGGGTCAGTACCCTAATACAGGAGGCCTTTGTAAACTGGGTCAGTCAGAGTCTGTGTTTGGCTGCTGACAGAGCACTGGCCACAGCAGGAGGTGGGCAGCCCTGGGCTAGTGTGGCCAGGAACCCAGGGACTCCTTCTATCTTGCTTTTTTTTTTTTTTTTTTGCCATCCTTAGTGGATAGGTTTCATCCTCCAGGTCACAGAATGGCTGCTGAAGCACCAGCCCTCGCATTCCCCTTTTATTCAGGAATAAGGGGAAGGGCAAGAGGCAAAGGTGGGCCTCCTCTCAGCTTTTAGAGATAGCCCAGAAGCCTCTTTCACTGATTTCTGCTTTCATCTCTCTGGCTACCCCTATCTTCAAAGAGTTTTGTTGCTAAAGCAGAAGGGACAGTATGTCTTGAGAGGCAACTTGGAAGCCCTGCACAGAGGGGAAAATTCACAAAAGAGAATGCTGTTAGCTTTGGCCACGAAGCACCAAAACCAGGACTTGTAAAGCCTTTCAGTTGCACCAGTGCCCTGGTTCTTCCCCAGCCCCGGGGGCTGACTCCCCATCTCCCCTGAGCTCAGACACAGGGGTGGGGTGCGTCCTGTCCCCCACACCCAGGCCCCGGGCGTGCAGCCTCCTGTGAGGCAGCGTGGTGCAGAGCAGGGAACCCGGGCATTGGAATCAGGCCAACCTGGAGGAACTCCCAGCGCAGAGGACTGGGGTTCCCTGGCTGTGTGGCTTTGGGCAAGGCTCCCAACCTCTCTGGTCCACCACTTCCTCATCGGTCACAGGTGCTCAGAAAACGACTGCCAAGGTCGTTACAGCTGCTCTGCGACAAAGTGCAATGGGGCAGATGCGGGGCGTGAAGGCCTGGGTTTCAGGCGGCTCCAGCGGGTTCCACGCCTCCCTGCAGCCGCATTCACTGGATGTCTGCCTTGCTGGCTGCGCCCATCTGTTATTTTTCTTACAAATTGCCACACAGTTGGCTTCACCCAAGGCCTGTTACCCAAAATAACGTGAGTGATTGCCCAGCGAATGCAGGGTCAATACTCATCACACTCTCCTTGACCACAGCCCCTCGGAGCCAGGGCCGGGGCTTGGAGGAGTCAGGAGAGGTGGAGGCCCTGCATTGCGCTCCCACCGCCGTGTCTGGGGACGAGAGGGGCTGCCTGCCTGGGAACCAGCTTGAGCCCTTTATGGTTTCCTGTTGGTACCTCCTTGACACAGGGCACAGGTTCAAGGCTCCCCTGTCTCTGTTGGTGCCTCCTTGACACAGGGCACAGGTTCAAGGCTCGCCTGTCTCTGTTGGTGCCTCCTTGACACAGGGCACCCTGTCTCTGTTGGTGCCTCCTTGACACAGGGCACAGGTTCAAGGCCCTCCCATCTCTACCTGGAGCTGTCTCCAGCCTGCTGCCCGCCCTCGGGGCATGCGCGGAGGAACATGTGTCCCCACAGTGCCCGGGCCTGGGCTGCTGGTGGGAATGATGGTCTTTCCAGGACGGCAGGGAGGCCCACCCCACTGGGAAGCAGGAGGGAGAGTCCTTGGACTTGGGGGTTGGAGTTCAGGCTCTTGTTTTATGATGGCGAAATGGAGGCCCCGAGAGGCCCAGAGACTGACCCACAGGCCCGTGGCAGATTCGTGCCTGAGATGACCGTGGGTCCCAGGCCTCCTCTTTCCCTTCCAGGGCATCCTGGCCTGAGGCCCGCGGATCCTTTGGTGATCCGTGAGTGGGCCTCAGTGGGTCTTGTATCCAGCTGATGTGTCTGTGCTTGTTCTACAGAGGGCCCTTGGATGGCATCAGAGCTTACAGGGTGCCCCGACCGGTGATGAACCATGAGAGACCTTCTAGCAGTACCGTGCTGGCCGCCTTCGCTTCTCAGCTGCCCCTCGGGGCATGTTGTGCCCCACCGGGAGCCATGGAGGGAAGCTGTGGGAATGTCCACCTCTGCGTCCTGTCTTGTCAAGGTCCTGGGTCTCTCCCAAGCTGGATCTAGGTGGTCCCTGGGCTCAGGCTGTGGGAAAGAAAGCCTGGGATGGGAGTGGGGGCCATTCGCAGATCTTTTGTTCTGCCATGAAGACCCGAACCCTCTTCAGATCCCAGCCTGTCCTTCCCGTGTCGTAAGGGCCCCAAACCAAAGGGGGCCCTCAGACTTGGGTCAGACACACAGGATCTGGTCTCCATCCTCAGCAGCGATGGCTCCTTGGGCAGCTGGCTCAGGTACTCCAAGCCTCTGTTTTCGTGTTTGCAAATGGGAATGCCGTTCAGAATTCCAGAAGCCTGGAGAGTATCTGCCAGGGCCCCGCGCTAGGCACGGGGGCCCTGAAGTGGATTCCAGGGTCCCTGCCCTGGGGGAGCCCAGTCCGGCCAAGGGGACAGCTGTGTCTGGAGAAGCAATTTCTCTCTGGGGCACCCAGCACATGAGGGCATCGTCCTGGAGACCAGAATTCCGGACAGCGCTGGCGGCAACAGTCCCAGCCTCTGAGGAGCCTGGGTCCAGCAGGAGCGATGCCAGATCCAGACCAGGAGCGGAGACCGAGTCGCAGGGTTGGGTGAGTGGAGTGGTGACGCCCTCCCGCGGGGAAGGGCAGGCGCTAACACTGGTGTTACAGGGAGACGGAGGGGCAGGTAGCCGGAAGAATATTCTGAACCGAAGGGATGGTGTGAACAAAGGTGGGAGGTGGGATAGGGTGTGGTGGAGGCGATCCTGGATGAGTCATGTGTTGTGGGGCGAGGTGCGGACGCTGTGGGACCCTGAGAGGCCTGGAGTCCAGGCAGCTGGCCAGGGAGGGCAGCAGAGGCCAGGCCTGGAGGAGGGCACAGCCTCCACCCCAGCCAGGAGCCTGGGCTTAATCCTGCAGCCCGAGGTCAGGGTAAGGGACAGTGCTTGGAGGGGCCACGATGGGCTTCAGCAGGGCCAGTGGGGACTGGGGTGATCGGAATGGAGACAGCACCTCCAGGAACCCCACCAGAAGGAGTTGGGGCAGAGCCGACCACCCCAAGGTGGTGCCCGGGACTCCCACACTGTGCAGAGGCTCCCCACAGGCAGGTGGGTGCAGGCAGAGGTTGGCTCTGAGGGGTAGAAATGTGAGGGTCAGGAGAGTGCTGGGCTGAGCTTGGGGCTCCTGGGAACCCCCACCCTCTTCCCAGCAGTCTGCAACCTGGGTGGCCCGCCCTTCCACTCCTTACCCAGCCCCAGCCAGCACCCCATCTGCCTTCACTCATTCAGTCAGCAGACTCACTGTGCGCCCATCGGGTGCCAGGCTTGCCACGTGAGACACTCTTTGGCACACGGGTGTGCTTAGGGGGTTGTGGGACTGTGGGAGAAGGAGACCCAGAGAAACCAACACCCACAGGGCTTGGGACACACCCATGGCCACTTCCTTTGTCACCTGCCCACCTGTGTCCCTCCTATCGGGTCCCCCTGACAGGAAGCAAGGGCAGAGAACCCTCATCTGAGGACTCCAGGCTGAGGATGGAGTTAAGTGACAAATGGTAGACCACACCCGATGCCTGTAGGGGCTGTTCCAACTCGGAGACCTCCTGTGAGGGTCCCCATTTCCTCTTGCCCCACCCAGCAAGGGCAGAGGCTTGGAAGAGAGGGAGGAAAATCCTGGGGGTTGCACCCATATGGGCCTGATGATAGTTGAAGACCGCACGCTGGGACCGGGAGTCCCCAGGAGAGCTGCCCTGCGTGTCTCTGTGCGTGTCCTGGGGCTGCCAGGACCAACGGCCACAGGCGGCGGGTTTCAGACAATTGAAATGTTTTCTCTGCAGTTCTGGGGACCACAAGTCTGAGCCCCAGGCGTCAGCAGGGCTGTGCCCCTCCAGAGGCTCTAGAGGAGAACCCATCCTGACCCCTCCAGCTTCTGATGGTCGCCAGCAGTCTGGGGCTGGAGGCCACAGGGTGCCAGCCGAGTGCCCACCTTCTCCTTGGCTTCACACTGCCCTCCCTCTAGTGAGTCTGTGTCCAAAGTTCCGTTTGTCCTCATACACCACTCAGCTTGGGGTAGGGCCCTGCCTGCATTTCAGCTTGCCTACCTCAGGAAGACCCTATTTCCAAATAAGCTCCCGTTCTGAGGTACTGCCGGCCAGGAACTCCCCAAACACATTTTGGGAGGACACAGTTCAGCCCATGACAGCTGCCATGGTTGGACCCGTCTCACAACCTCATGAAAAGGCTTCATCCCACGCTTCATACGCCCATTTCACAGATGGGAAGATCGAGGCTCTGAGAGAAGACGTCCACGATGGAGCAGCGGGCAGGGGGAGGAGGCCCACCCGTCTCAGCCGGGTCTCCACCCCCACAATGCTGCACTCTGTTCAGAGAGGAGGAATTGCTCCTGCCGTAACATGAGCTGGACAGGAGACCCTCTGCTGGATACAGCCCACCTTTTTACAGAGGGAATATTTTTCTCTTCGTAGTTGGAAGGTGAGGCTTTGGGCGCTGTGCACAGAGGGCCAAGTGTCAGGGACTCCAGGCCCTTCCCTCGGACAGCAGCCTGTGGTCTTCGCCAACCAGGAAAAGCCCTTACAATGTCTCCTTGCTACTTGCCCTGGGGTAATCTTCTGACCTGGGTTGGGTGTCAAGCGTGTTGGCATCTTGCTTGGTTCTAGTGGCCTGCAGATCTGTGTTCCTACAAGGCGTATCTGAAAAAAGGGGGACTGGGGAGCCTGGTTTAGGTTGGTCTAGAGCAGCTGGTACCTCCAAGCCTGCCTGGAGCAAGTGCCAAGCTATGGGCCCAGCTCCATCCACATGCTGTGTGACCCAGGCAACTTACTTGCCTTCTCTGGCCTCAGGTTTCCTATTTGTAAAACAAGGGGATTGAATTAGGACATTCCAAGTACTCTGCCCAGATAAGTAAAAAACAATCATAAAATTTCCACAAACTCTGTATTTCCATTTTATCAAAATATCATAGGCTTTAAGGCGACATTGTCCAATAGAAACTATGACTGCGAACCACATATGTGATATAAATTTTCTAGTAGCTACATTAAAGAAGAAACAGGTGTAAATAATTTCATCCAACATGTTCAAAATTATGTCAGTATGCAATCAATATAAAAATATTAAGATGCTTTACATGTTTCGGACTGTCTTTGGAGAGCGCAAAAGCATGCATTTTTTACTTACAACACATTTCAATTCAGATGCTGAAATTTTACTGGAAATATTTTATCTGAATTTAGCTATTGTAACATTTACAGTTGAGAAAGCAGATTCTTAGACAGAAGTTGTTCCAAACATACTTCAATATTGTCCAGTAACTGAATCGAGTGTCGAGTTTTAGATTCAAAACTCGGTTCGCTGAGCTCAGATGTCACCCTGGACCTGGCGCTCCAGGGATTCGGAGCCTGTTCCAGTTACCGTAAAACCTGGAGTATAGGGAACTCTTTGATTCCAGGTCAACTTAATCCAGCCGCTCTCAGCTCAGGTCCTCTCCAGAGCCGCTCCAGCCTCCCCCGAGGTTCTTCCTATCCTTCCCATTCCCCTGTTTCTGAATCCTGTTTCTTTATTCTTGTGTCCAGAAAGCAATTACAGAGTACCAACTGTATGCAGGATGTAATGAAGGAGGCGGTATAGTCAGGGCAGGTCTCATATCCTGGAAAGGCCACAGTTCCAGGTTCGTATCTGAACACCGCCAGCTCCACGGGAGCCTGTTTCCACATCTGTGATCTGGGAGCCCTCAGCCCTGAGCAGAAGCGTCTCTGTGGGGACAGAGAGGGGCGGTGTGCACGTGTCCAGTGTCTGGCCGATGCTCCTTCAGGCCTGCCTGCACTCAGGACAGGAGTTCTGCTGGGCCCAGCACCTTCTGAGGAGCAGGGCTCAGTGGCTTCCGTCTGTTGGCCGCATCCCGTGATAGAAATAGCTCTTTGCAGATGTGGCTTCGCCATGAACAGCATTTCTCAAACCACATTCCCAGAAGCATCTTGCTCCTCCTGGTGTGAACCAGGAATTCTTAAGTCAAAGATAATCTTGGGAGACATCAGATCAAACGAAGCTCAGTGGCTTTTTAAATTAAATTAATTAAAAAAAAATTTTTTTAAGACAGAGTCTTGCTATGTTGCTCAGGCTGGACTGGAGCTCCGGGGCTCAATCCTCCCACCTCAGCCTCCCGAGTGGCTGGGATTACAGGCATCCCTCACCACGCCTGGCTCAATGGCTTTGTACTTTTATTTGCAGACTTTCTCAGAGCCCTTGATGTGACAATGCAAATGGTCAGGGAATTCCCACTTAGCCAGTGTGTCAGCAACCCTGGACCTGGCACTTTGAGACAGGAGCTGAATCATACTCATTCCTGTGTCCCATGTCACTTTTGCACACAGGGAACCCCTAGCTGGCACCCTGCCCTCAGGGGGTGCCTGGCAGTGGCCACTGATGAAAACATGGGCTAAAAAGAAGCACTAAGACAACAACATGCTGGAGATCAGGGGAAGGGCCAATTATTTTCAATCAGCAGATCCAGGAAGACTGCCTGTAGGAGGAGACATTGGAACTGAGCATGAAGGATGGGCCTAGAGACCAGGGTAAGGGGTTCTGGGTACACGAAGGGGGCATTCACAAGCCCAGGAGGAGCTCTGTGTATGGTTCGATGCCCACTG
>NW_012107363.1:3769192-3770946 GCF_000951045.1 Mandrillus leucophaeus | reverse complement strand
GGGCTCAATCCTCCCACCTCAGCCTCCCGAGTGGCTGGGATTACAGGCATCCCTCACCACGCCTGGCTCAATGGCTTTGTACTTTTATTTGCAGACTTTCTCAGAGCCCTTGATGTGACAATGCAAATGGTCAGGGAATTCCCACTTAGCCAGTGTGTCAGCAACCCTGGACCTGGCACTTTGAGACAGGAGCTGAATCATACTCATTCCTGTGTCCCATGTCACTTTTGCACACAGGGAACCCCTAGCTGGCACCCTGCCCTCAGGGGGTGCCTGGCAGTGGCCACTGATGAAAACATGGGCTAAAAAGAAGCACTAAAACAACAACATGCTGGAGATCAGGGGAAGGGCCAATTATTTTCAATCAGCAGATCCAGGAAGACTGCCTGTAGGAGGAGACATTGGAACTGAGCATGAAGGATGGGCCTAGAGACCAGGGTAAGGGGTTCTGGGTACACGAAGGGGGCATTCACAAGCCCAGGAGGAGCTCTGTGTATGGTTCGATGCCCACTGGGGTGAGGGGTGAGAGGTTTGGGGTTTGGGGTGTGGGCAGGGGAGTGCGAGAGGTGGAAGAGGCAGGAGACCTCCTCAGGACTCATGGGGCTGCGAGTGGCACTTCACCCTGTGGTCAGTGCCACTCACCCCAGGGCCACTGCATTGGAATCCCAGGGGAGCCTGTTACACCTGGGCTCCCAGCTTGGTCCTACTGCACCAGTTTCTGGGAGTGGGAACCCCTATGTTGACAAGTTCCCAGGGGAGTGCTAGGTCCCTGTAGTTTGGAGACCACTCTGTGAGCCAGGTTTGGGTTTTGAGCCATGTGGCTGGCAGTGGAGCATCACGGATCAGCTGACACCTTGTGCAGACATGACTAGTGCTCCCAATACCTGATTTTCCTCCCCTGCAGGCACACAGAAGATTACACCTCAGCCTGTGCAGTGCAGGGAGGGGCAGGTGACCGGCACTGATAAATTCAAAGTGAACAGAAGTGACAGAGGGAGCCTCAGGATGGTGGAGAAGGCCACAGGGACTGGATGGTGCAGCCACAACATGGTGGAGCCTTCGTCAGCCTGGATCCCTGAGTGACCACGTGGAGCAGTGTTCCCACAGGGGGGCACTCAGTGTGAGCAAGAAATAAACCTTTGTGTGTGCACTTACCTGGATTGTGTTTGTTACTATTGTGTAACTTAGCCTGTTATGCTGAATGCACACTCATTCCCTTTCAAATGGGAAGTTTAACCCAGGGGGCACACTGTTAAATGTTTGTGGACACAAATTTTGAGCACTTAAAATAGATCACATTCCCTTGCCTTTTCCCCTCTCTCTCCTTCCCCTCCCTCCCTCCTGGGTGGCAGCTAGCCTCTCTACCAATCTTTCTGGAAATTAAGAAAAGGCTTGCCTCCAAGCCCATGCAGTTTTGGGCTGTTCAGCTTGATGAGTAGTGAGCAGAGTGAGGTGAACTTCAGCCTTGACCTGCTGCCTTGACCAGGCACTTTTGAGCAGTGCACAACCCACACAACAGCCCAGGGTGACCCAGCTATTCATCCATCCCCAGGCCCTGAGTTGGGCTCTGCAGGTTCAGAGAGCATAGGATGCTCTGTATGCCTCAAGGAGCTTGCTTTAGGGGAAGCAGACGGGACGTAGAATAGCCCTCATTCTGGTCAGCATTGAGGGAGGGATGTCAGGGTGCCTCTGACCAGGGGAGGTGGCGGGGGCAGCGCACACTGTGAGAGGCGGGCTGTTCAATGTCTGACGTG
>NW_012107363.1:3766444-3767672 GCF_000951045.1 Mandrillus leucophaeus | reverse complement strand
ACCAACACCCACAGGGCTTGGGACACACCCATGGCCACTTCCTTTGTCACCTGCCCACCTGTGTCCCTCCTATCGGGTCCCCCTGACAGGAAGCAAGGGCAGAGAACCCTCATCTGAGGACTCCAGGCTGAGGATGGAGTTAAGTGACAAATGGTAGACCACACCCGATGCCTGTAGGGGCTGTTCCAACTCGGAGACCTCCTGTGAGGGTCCCCATTTCCTCTTGCCCCACCCAGCAAGGGCAGAGGCTTGGAAGAGAGGGAGGAAAATCCTGGGGGTTGCACCCATATGGGCCTGATGATAGTTGAAGACCGCACGCTGGGACCGGGAGTCCCCAGGAGAGCTGCCCTGCGTGTCTCTGTGCGTGTCCTGGGGCTGCCAGGACCAACGGCCACAGGCGGCGGGTTTCAGACAATTGAAATGTTTTCTCTGCAGTTCTGGGGACCACAAGTCTGAGCCCCAGGCGTCAGCAGGGCTGTGCCCCTCCAGAGGCTCTAGAGGAGAACCCATCCTGACCCCTCCAGCTTCTGATGGTCGCCAGCAGTCTGGGGCTGGAGGCCACAGGGTGCCAGCCGAGTGCCCACCTTCTCCTTGGCTTCACACTGCCCTCCCTCTAGTGAGTCTGTGTCCAAAGTTCCGTTTGTCCTCATACACCACTCAGCTTGGGGTAGGGCCCTGCCTGCATTTCAGCTTGCCTACCTCAGGAAGACCCTATTTCCAAATAAGCTCCCGTTCTGAGGTACTGCCGGCCAGGAACTCCCCAAACACATTTTGGGAGGACACAGTTCAGCCCATGACAGCTGCCATGGTTGGACCCGTCTCACAACCTCATGAAAAGGCTTCATCCCACGCTTCATACGCCCATTTCACAGATGGGAAGATCGAGGCTCTGAGAGAAGACGTCCACGATGGAGCAGCGGGCAGGGGGAGGAGGCCCACCCGTCTCAGCCGGGTCTCCACCCCCACAATGCTGCACTCTGTTCAGAGAGGAGGAATTGCTCCTGCCGTAACATGAGCTGGACAGGAGACCCTCTGCTGGATACAGTCCACCTTTTTACAGAGGGAATATTTTTCTCTTCGTAGTTGGAAGGTGAGGCTTTGGGCGCTGTGCACAGAGGGCCAAGTGTCAGGGACTCCAGGCCCTTCCCTCGGACAGCAGCCTGTGGTCTTCGCCAACCAGGAAAAGCCCTTACAATGTCTCCTTGCTACTTGCCCTGGGGTAATCTTC
>NW_012107363.1:3756858-3762479 GCF_000951045.1 Mandrillus leucophaeus | reverse complement strand
GAGACGGAGTATCGCTCGCCCTATCACCCAGGCTGGAATGCAGTAGGCTCACCACAACCTCCACCTCCCTGGTTCAAGCGATTCTCCTGCCTCAGCCTCCCAAGTAGCTGGAATTACAAGTGTCTGCTGACAGCCCGGCTAATTTTTTTATTTGTTTGTTTGTTTTTTAGTAGAGATAGGGTTTCACCATGTTGGCCAGGCTGGTCTCAAACTCCTGATCTCAAGTGATCAACTCACCTTGGCCTCCCAGAATGCTGGGATTACAGGCATGAGCCACCACACCCGGCCTCTTTTGTCTTCTGTTTTGAGGCAGGGTCTTGCTCTGTCACCAGGCTGGAGTGCAGTGATGTGATCTCAGCGCACTGCTGCCTTGACCTCCTGGGCTCAAGCAATTCTCCTGAGTAACTGGGACTACAGGCACACATCACTATGCTCAGCTCATTTTGTTAAATTTTTAGAAATGGGGTCTCACTATGTTGTCCAGGCTGGTCTTGAACTCCTGGACTCAAGAGATCCTCCCACCTCAGGCTCCCATAGTGGTGGGATTATAGGCATGAGCCACTGCACCGGGCTTAGACCACTTTCATTACCCCCCAAAGAAACCCCATACCCCTTAGCAGTCACCCACCTTTTCTCTCTACTCCCAGCCCTGGCAACCACTAATCTACTTATATCTCTATGGATTTGCCTATTTTGGACATTTACGTAAATGGAATCACTTTAGTGGCCTTTTATGTCTGGCTTCTATCATTTTGCTTAATGTTGTCAAGGTATGTAATAGCATTTCATTCTTTTTTATGGCCAAATAATATTTTGCTGTATGGATAGTCCTCTGTGTCCATTCATCAGTCGGTGGACATTTGGGTTATTTCCACTTTTGGGGCTATTATAAATGATGCTGCCTTGTATACACATGCACACTTTTTTAAGTTGACGATGTTCTCAGGGCCTTTGGGCAGATACCTAGGAGTGGAATTGCTGGCTCCTGTCGTAATGCTCTGTTTTTGAGGAGCTGCCTGACTATTTTCCAAAGTGGCTGCACCATTCTACTTTCAGCAATGTGTGAGGGTTCCCATTCGTCCACATCTTCACCAGCATTTGTTATTATCTGCCTTTTTTTATTCCAGCTGTGATCATGGGTGTGAAGTGATATCTAATCGTAGTTTGATTTGCATTTCCCTAATGACTATTGAGAATGAATATCTTTCCATCTATTTATCTGCCATTTTTATATCTTTTTTAGAGACATGTCTGTTTGAATCCTTGGGCTATTTTTAAATTGAGTTATTTGTCTTTTTATTGTTGGGTTGTCAGAGTTCTTTATATGTTCTGGATACAAGTTCTAAATGATATATGTGTGTTGCAAATATTTTCTTCCATTCTTTGTGTCATCTTTTTACTTTTTGGATGGAGTTCTTGGAAGTAAAAAGCTTTACACTAATTTACATTAATTTTCAGGTAATTAATAACAATGGTGACTGTCCCATGCCAGAGTAGTGTACGTATTGGCCCATATAAGCTGCACATCAACCCATGAAGTCAGGACTCCCATTGTCTCCAGGCCATAGCCGAGGAAATAGGAATGCAGAGATCAAGTAAGAGGCTCCAGACAGTGAACCTAATACAGACAGAAGCAGGACCTGGACCTGGCATCTGGTTCCAAGCTCTGGCTCTTCACCACCACACTGTCGGGGTTCTGCATTGAAGCCTTCACCATTCAGAGGAGACAGGAAGGTGGGCTTGTAGTTGTACCAAGAAGCATTATTGCCTCTTGCAAGCATCGGGGATCTTCAAGGGAGGGATAGTTATCTTCCAGGAGTGGAGCATCAGAGGATGGGCTTCCAGGCTCTCGGCAAACAATGATGTTGCTGGGCCTCACTACATCCTGGATGCTCATGTATGGCTGTCATTCCCTCATTAAGGAGGCCATATGCCCCACCGCCATCATCTCTACCACATCATCATCACCACCACCATCATTACCACCACTATCAACACCACCACCATCATCACCACCACTATCACCACCACCACCATCATTACCACCACTGTCACCACCACCATCATCACCATCATAATCACCATCACCAGTCATCATTACCACCACTATCACCATCACCACTATCATTGCCACCACTATCACCACCACCGCTATCATCACCATCATAATCACCATCACCATCACCACCATAATCACCATTATCACCATCATAGTCACCATCACCATCATCACCAAAATAATCACCATCAACACCACCATTATCACCATCACCATCATCACCATCATAGTCACCATCATCATCATTACCACCACCATCACCACCACCACCATCACCACCATTATCACCATCACCATCATCACCACCATAATCACCATCACCATCATCACCACCGCCATCATTACCACCACTATCAACACCACCACCATCATCACCACCATCATCACCATCACCATCATCGCCACCATAATCACCACTGCCATCATCACCATCATCATCACCACCATTATCACCACCACTATCAACACCACCACATAATAATCACCATCACCATCATCACCACCATCATTACCACCACCATCATCACCACCACCATCATTACCACCACTATCACCACCACCACCATCACCATCATAATCACCATCACCATCATCACCACCATAATCACCATCATCACCACCATTATCACCATCACCATAATCACCATCACCATCATCACCACCACTGTCATTACCACCACTATCAACGCCACCACCATCATCACCATCATAATCACCATCACCATCATCACCACCATAATCACCATCATCACCACCATTATCACCATCACCATCACCATCATCACCACCACTGTCATTACCACCACTATCAACACCACCACCATCATCACCATCATAATCACCATCACCATCATCACCATCACCATCACCATCATCACCACCATAATCACCATCACCATCATCACCATCATTATCACTGTCATCACCACCATCATCGCCACCACCACTATCAACACCACCACCAACATCACCATCATAATCACCATCACCATCATCACCACCACCACTATCACCACCACCACCATCATCACCATCATAATCACCACCATAATCACCATCACCACCATTATCACCATCACCATCATCACCATCATAGTCACCATCACCATCACCACCATAATCACCATCTTCATCACCATAATCACCATCACCAGCACATCACCATCATCACCACCATTATCACCATCACCATCATCACCACCACCACCATCATCATCATCATTAACATATCACCATCACCACTGTCATCACCATCACCACTGTTACCACCATCGACACCACCACGACCATCATCAGCACCACCACATCACCATCACCATCATCACCATCATAGTCACCATCACCATCATTACCACCACTATCACCACCACCACCATCACCACCATTATCACCATCACCATCATCACCACCATAATCACCATCACCATCATCACCACCACCATCATTACCACAACCACATCACTATCATTGCCATAATCCCCATCACCATAATCACCATCACCACCACTAACACCATCGTCATCACCACCATCGCCATCACCATCGCCATCATCATCCTCACCACCATCACCGTTATCATCACTACCATCACCATCACCATTGTCATCCCATCTTCGTCATCATCATCATCATTATTTCCATCATCATCGCCACCACCATCATCACCATCACCACCATCACAATCATCACTCTGCTGGCACTGAGAAGGTGTACTGAGCTCTTGGGGCCAGGCCCAGAGCTCTGTACTTTATAACTGTCATCTAATTTAGTCATCCTGGCTGCCCTACAAACTGGGCCTGAGGCTCAAAAAGGAACAGTCACTTACCCCCCATCCCCATAGCACCCATTGAACCTGACCTTTGCTCTTAAACAAGTCCTGCCCATCCATCTTACAGATATGTGAATGGAGGACCTGGTATTAGGGACTAAGGGAAAGTGAGGGGAGGTGGGTACTGGAGTAAAATCCTGGCCAACGTGGAGGGCTGGCCAAGCGGTCCCAAGACTGTGGCCTCCAGGAAAAGATGCTTCAGCAAGTCCTGAGAGAGGGAGGCTAGAGGCTGGGCTCCCAGGCGTAAAGCCATTCTGGACAAGGGCAAGGGTTGGGGGACCATGGCCAACCCTATCAATTAGTGCAATTAGGCGTCAGGACGGAGGCCTGGGCGCTAATTGCCTGGTGACCAGCTGAGGTGCTCAATAATGGATTAGCTGAGTGCTGTGGCCACAGCAGAGGTGGCCTTCACCTCCTGGGGTCAAGGCCAAGTGCTCCAGGGATGCTTCCTCTCCTGGGCACAGCCCAGACCTCCGCAGCTGTGCACCGCCCTTCCTTTGCCTCTGCCCTTTCCCCAGGACTGAGAAAAGCCAACCCAGGTGGGCAAATACTGTGGTCACAAGCATCCTGAGGTGCCTCATCCAGGCCCTGGGTGCGGGGGGGCCTCTCCCCCTGCCGAGACCCCCACCCTCACACGTGGGCTGTCTGGGAATTTCAGCCCCTCCTCTCCAGGAAGCACTGAGTCAAGCAGGACCTGGGGAGAGAACACCCTCTCCTGGCATCTCGGTCCCTCCTCTGTAGATGGGGGGCCACTTGCCTACCTTGCCTCCCTGCGGGGATAAGAGGGGTCCATGTTCTTGAAAGCTCCTTGCAAGACCTGCCGCCTGGGGTGGCTCAGGCCACTGGTGGAATTGGATGGTGCAGTCCCAGCCACCCAGAATGGTTCCTGTCTCTTCACCCTCCTTCACGTACCTGACTGGGCCAGGTGGAAGACAGGGGAGTGGGGCTGGTCTCTAGGGACCTGGAAGCTGGGCCAGGCACGGGACTTTCTCCTAAGGGCAAGGGGGAGCCACTGAAGGGCTCTGAGCAGGGTGCCTTGGGCCCCTTTTGCATTGTAGAACAGTCCCTGGTGGGGGCTATGAAAAGGGGCTGCAAAGGGGACGGGCAAGAGCTAGGGTGGAAGGGCCTGTCCCGAGCCAAGCCGGGTGTGGGGAGGAGGTACAGATGTGCTGGACCTTGGGTGACAGTAGATGAGCCCCTGGGACTGGCTTTCTTCACTCGCCCTTAAGTTTCAGCCGTTGGCCCCTCCTCCAGGAATCGCCCTGCTCTGCCCCTGGGGCCTCATAATGTCACCTTCTCTGTCCTCACCCTCGTCACCCTCGGACCCCGTCTCCTGTTCTGGGCTGAAGGCCTCGTGTTTCACACCCCTCAC
Source organism: Mandrillus leucophaeus (assembly GCF_000951045.1). Classification (NCBI taxonomy): domain Eukaryota; kingdom Metazoa; phylum Chordata; class Mammalia; order Primates; family Cercopithecidae; genus Mandrillus; species Mandrillus leucophaeus. The sequence goes on along the minus strand of NW_012107363.1, from coordinate 3,757,220 downwards.
CCCATCCCGGGTAGGCTCGACTCTTCTCTCTGTCTCCCTGAGCACAGAGGAGGCTCCCATGCAACCCTGGCAGGGCTGGCCTTCCCAAGGTGCCGGATTGTGCCCATCCGGGTCCCAGCGCCTCATGCAGCAGCTCTGGGCAGCTGAGGCACAGGATTGTTATTATTGTTTTTAATTTAATGAACTTTACTTTTAGAGAAGTTTTAGACTCACAGAAATATTCAGCAAAAAGCACAAAGAGTTCCCATATTCCCATATCCCCCTATTCCAACATCCCCATATCCCCATATCCCAATATCCACGTAGTCCCACCTTCCCACACCCCCATATCCCCATATTCCCATATCACCATATCCCCATAT